>NC_092499.1:116149642-116491428 GCF_047511675.1 Marmota flaviventris | reverse complement strand
CAAGAATAAAGCTAATGGGGTGAAAAACATAAGAAGGCCAGTGTAGTGAGAAAAAGGAAGGCACTGGAGAGAGGGTGACAGTGAGAGGCAGATGAAGTGGGGCCACCTGAGTCATTTAGATTTCATTCTAAGTTTTGAATAGTGTTGACAGGATTTGGTTGGCTTTTTAAAAATATCATTTGAGATTCAATGGCGAGAATAGACTCGGGGAGGGTTGGCAGAAGAAGCACAGGAAAATTAGTTGTGAGGCTATTGGATATACAGATAGGAAGTGACCAGTGGATGAGGCAAGATGGAGTTGCTGGCAACCTTGGAAATTTCTGCATTACTGTGGAGACTCAAGCCTGATTGATGTGGGTGAAGAGAGGAACAGGAGGAGAAGTAAAGAGGGCAGCAGTTGTTGAGAGGTGTTTCTCTATGAAGAGAGAAAAACAAAGTTCTAGGTGAAGGAGGGAGTAAGATGGTCAGGGAGAGAGTCATTCACTTCTTCATTAACTTTGTAATATAATAATGGATGCCACCCCATGTTGGTATGCCAATGGGGTGGAGCATTAGAAATGGGAAAATCGAAACAAGAAAGATGTCAAGTCCTTGAAAAGAGGGTCAAAACACCTGTGCATAGATGGCAGGTTGCCCTGCACTGAGGCAGCAACAGGTCATCTCTTACGACAGGAAGAGATACAGAGGATAGAAATACAGCTGCACAAAACACTTCTGGATGCTTAGGAAAATGGCTATTTCTCTCTAGAAAAATTCCAAACATTCAACTTAAGCATCTATTTAATGGTTCAGCTGGAGATTAAGGGTTTGTACTGCCTGTAAGTAATGATTTGGGGTTCACAGTCAACCCAGGAGGGTAAAAGTTGGGGTTGTGAGGTCAGAGGTGGTATTCTTTACAAACTATGTAGGTCTTCAGTAAAGGTTTGGTTGATATGGATCATAAGAAACTCAAATAGTTTGTTGACAATCTCCTTAAAAGACATATGCAGTTGATGCAGAAAACCATCATTCTAGGGGGTGCATACAGCATCACAGTCAGTATTTTAAGTTTTCTGAGAGGATCTGTCTGCAGATGGGAAACAGGTAAAGATGGAGCTGTCCACCACTGAGAGCTGGGATTGGTCACTAACGTGGCCTCTGTTCAGCAAGATGACCTCCTCTTAGCCCTGTACTCATCCCATTGGGTTAGACGACAGGTGACCTGAAGGAGGAGGTTGTGGCTTAGTCAGTACTCAGTGGCCTTACTCTACTGCTCCAGGCTCAGCCAATGTGCATCAGTGCCAACAGGGATGGGGCCTGCTCTCACAGTCCTCGGACATGGACAGCAGTTTCCCTAGATGATAAAGGAGCCCTTTGTACATCATGTTCTTGAATAGGCTTTTTACTGACACCTGAAGCCTGAACTCCTAAATACCTCTGATACAAAGACTTTTGGAGTTAACCATGAGGAAAAGCTTCCATATTAGATGTCTGAAGTTCCACTATATTCTACTAGTGATGTATATTCCCTTCCTGCAATAGTTAAGTGTAGGATTTTCAAGATTATGATGTTGGAAGGATGGGAAATAGCTTTTCTAAAAGTCCTAAATCAGTTTATCAATCATACAGAGGCAAAAGAACATGTTCAGTGTTTTTTGTTTTATTTTGTTTTGTTTTTACGTTGGACCTGAAGGCACTTATAACAACCTCTGATAATCCTCCATCCTAATACACAGTGGGGTAGAAAGATCTTGTTCACCTACCTTTCCCCTTCCCTGGTGCCTCCCTCACCATGGACATTCTCTCCTGTTTTCTCCTTGAGCTCTCTAGTCACCTGGATATTCCTGCTCCTCAAGTCAAAAGTCTATAAGATAATCAAATCTTCCAGACTTCCAAAAGTGTCTTTATGTGTGTGTGTGTGTGTGTGTGTGTGTTGCTGAGGATTGTATCCAGGACCTCACACGTACCAGGCAAGCACTCCACCACTGAGCCACATCCCCAGCCCAAGAATGTTCTCTTCTTAGCATGACTCCTGTGCTCATCTTCTTATGACTCCTGTCCTCCCTCTCATCTTCCCAGTGATGTCTGTAGAAGGGGTCAAGGGTGGAAAAATAGACCCTGTCTGTGGGGCAGCCTCCACATATGGGTAGCTGTCTGGGAACCCTGAACTTAGTACATGAAAAAATTTCTTATTACAATAAAACTTGTTTTTCTCTATGGGATGATTCAGAAAGGACATGCTTCAGAGCTACTCTGCATCCCAGGTGGTAAACACAGTTAGGGAAAGAGATCAGGAGTGAGGAGGATCCCCAAACTTTTATTAAGGTGCTCTTGGGGAGCAAAATCAACACATCAGGTTACAAACCTTACTTAGAAGCTCATAATAGGCCTCAGCAAGACTCTGTGTTAATTAATTAACTATTAATATATATAAAGAAGAAATGTGTGAAAACCAAGTTGAAGTAGGTGAACTTGGCATCTAGGAAGAGCACGGGCAACCTCGGCTTACTACTGTCACCTTTTGGCTGGCTCAGGAATTAAAGTGTATCTTTATCTGTTGAGTCCTGAGCATCAACCACTACTAGATCAAAACACTCCTCCTTTGCCTCTGCTTCCAAGACTGAGATTAGGGTGCACCCAGGAGTGAGGAGCCTGATACATGGAAGCAAACATTCATGAGATGGGGCGTGCATGAGACAGGAACACCAGACATGGGTCAACAGAGCTATCCACAATCAAAGAAACACCTTTCTTTAACCCCACATTTTACCAACTACAGTGAAGAGGGATCTGAACATTAAGGTTCGGGCCCTGTCCTATAGCTTGAGTGATTTAGTTGTGTCAGAGACCCCCAGGACCACCCCAGGTTCAGCCATTTGTCAAGCATATAGTCATAAGATTATTGTGAATGAGTACAAAGCAAAATCAGCAAAGGGAAAAGGCACATGGGGAGGGATCCAGAGGACAACAAGAGCAAGCTCCCATATGCTCTCCCAATGGAGTCACACATGGCAACATTATTCCTCCTACACATGTGAAAGCTTTCTACCAGGGGCACTCAACAGAGACTCAATGTTGGTGGTTGTACTGGGGATTAGTCACATAGGTACCCTTTGCCTAACAGATACCAAAATCTCAGACTCTCAGAAGGAAAGGTGCTCAGCACGAACCATACTGTTTATGCAAACAGCATAGGCACCATGAGCAACCCTTAGTATTGATGAAGGTTTTGTGACAGTTTTGAACTGTTTATTGACCAATTTCCCACAGACTAGCCAAAGGACAATTTTTCAAGTGGGTCTTTCTAGGCATGGCGTTTCAAGCAGCTGTGTGAACTCCCTTCTGCACAGATGCAAAAGGTTAACGTTATGTTATCATCTGTATAGTGACACTGTAAAGTTCTCATTCACAAGCACAGTTTCAATTATTAACAAATCCTTTGTTCTCTTCTTGATGTCTTAAGATAAAGCACTCCTCCAAATACTGATATGGATATGTTTTTTTTTTCTACCAAGAGGATCACATGTATGGCTACTATTTAAGATTCTAGGGCCCTGAGTTGGCAAAACAGATCATACCCCTACCCACCACCCACCTCCACCTTCTGCCACCACATTGCATCATTGCCTTTCCCTGAATTGGCCTTTGATTCAGCCTATTTGATATGGAGGGCTAAATATTACCCAATAAACAGTCCTTTTCTCACTTGCCCTTGCCTAAGCCAGAATGGACCAGCATAGACTCCCCAACCCCTAGTTCCCAAACCTGGAAGGGTTCACACCCATAAGCCTGGAGAATTATTTGAGGGGTCTTTTGGAGGCAGCACAGAGAGGAGCCCTCCCTTCTGAGTCATTGGGCACCTCCCCTTGCAACCTCCTCTCTCCTTGCCCCACTATCAACCTCCACCTCCTTCCACAGTTGGGACATGAGTGACTTACCTTTGCTTTTCAGAAGCAAACTCCCATCCTAGCTCAGGCTGGATCAAAGTGAAATGTTCTTCAGACATTTATTCAACCTTCCTGTGATACATGAACTTCACCACCCTGAAGTCAATTTTGAATCCATGCAAAGGTCATGACTCAGTTGCTCTTGAACCCAGGGAAATCCAAATCCTCAACTCTTTTTCACATAGTAATGACTTTGTCTAGTTTATTTGTCTTTTTTCAAAGGACAGAGTTTAGGGAAACTGTGAGGGGAAATTGTGTCTAAATAGTTCAATTGGTTCATTCACTGGAGCCAGATTTGGGTGTCCTTTTCACATCCAGAACATTACTCCAGTGGGAATTCCCCTTCTGGGATCTTTTCCCCTCCAAATTTAGAATCTGGGCTGTCTCTGTGTGGGGCTGGAGATATTTCAAGACAAATGACATCATGAAGACCCACAGAAACAGACGTTCAGACTTTCTGTGCCCCATGAATTCAGTTTCGTGCCATCTACTGGAATGGAAACTCTCCAGGCCAGCCATTTCTAAGATGAATGGGTGGGACTGCCTGCTTTCATTTCATTAAATGAGAAGGACCTGGGCTGTTACCAAAGCGATGTAGAAATGGGGATGGAGAGCTAGCTCTTGAACCCACAGCAGGTAAGGACTCCAGCTCCACTGAGATTTGTAAGTGAGATGCTGAAATTATTTTTCCACTCCATTCCCTCTCCTCTACCTCCAGAAAGGCATGAGATATTTTTAGCGGGAAAAATTAATGTCCCATAAAAAATGATCATAAAAATACCATGCTGGGGACAGGGCACCTTCCCATCAGTTTCCAAGAGATCCCTGGAGTGACCATTAAATAGAATCTGAAGTCAATATGGAGAACCCCATAGGCACAAGCCAACACTGGTCTGAAAAGAGCTGGGAAAAGGAATAGAAAGAAGAAACGGACCAAAAGAACGCCGTGTGTAATTAAGGGGAATGTGGGCTGGGTGCAGATTCACAAAGCACTTGCTCCACCTCTTCTGTAATCTCAGGACATGACCTCTCCAGGCACATCTTTCCTGACCTTTCTGTGGCATATGACACATTCTCCCTGCCCTTGGCCTCTGTGGAACTATCCTACCTTCATAGGACAGTTGTGCTACAAGCTGAGGCACTTTTATTCAGTGCCGCAGGCCCAAACCTGAGTCCCCTGTCCTCCGACTTCTCTCTCTTACACCCACATCCAGTCTGTCAGCAAAGCCTGTGGGCTCAGCTTCCCAAATTGCCTGGAACTCTGATGGCCTCCCCACCTGCACTGCCCCAGCCCCCCATGGCTCTCCTGGTTGTTGACTGAGCCTCCTGCCTCTTCCCTGGCTTTGCTCACACCATGGCTCTCCACACAGCACTTAAGACTGACTGATACTGTTAAAATGAAGGTGAAACGATGTCAGTCTCCGATTAAAGACTTCCAATGCTTTGTGGAAGGGAAACCAAAGTCCTCAGGAAGGTTTCCTCATTAACCACTGGTTTGTGGTTGAGACCTGCACAGGCTCCATGCTGGGTCTCACACTCACCAGCCCCACTCTTGTCTCCTGACCTTTGCCTTGCTGCTCCCTCCACCAGAAATGCACGTCCCTCAGATGCCCTCTCTTCGCCATTCACTCCTTCACTTTCTGCGGGTCTTTACCCGAATGCCATTTCCTTGGCCTCTCCAGCCAAAGCTGCACATTTTAAGTGACGGTGTTTTTCATTCCTCTCTTCATCTCTCTCCTAGCACCTGGCACCATCTAAACTACTACAGAGTAAACTCTCTTATCATTTATTTCCTACCTCCCCTCCAGAAGGTACGCTCGGTAAAGGTGTGGCTCTGTGGGGCGTGGCTCCCCATTCTTGCTTTTGCGCTGCACCTCCAGCAGAATCTGTTATTGAATAGAGACTGAATGAATGGCTAAAATCCACAAGGCTGCTGGCTTCCCTACTCTAAGCAGGGCGCCACTCAGTGTCACAGGTCCCAGCTCAGAGAGCTGTTTGACGCCTGCCTCACATCTAATCAAATATTCGGATGCTGTGCTTCTTCTTCCACCATGGATCTGACCTCTGGGAAACTCCATAGTAGGCCAATGTCACACAGTCTGCCCCGTCAGGAAAAACATGACAAACCTCTCAGACCCATTCAAGGCAAGTGGCTTTGACAAACTCTGAGACTCTGATTATGCTTTTGTAGAGTGGGCTCCATCAAACCGACTCCTCTTCAGTCCTTGTGAAAACCACGCAAGGTGATCTGTCAGCGACATTTTCCCAGGTGTTGATATTAGGGGTGCTCTGTGAACACACTTCCCTCCCCCACCGCATTTGTGCCTTCCCCCAGCCTCCAGTGGCTTCCTTCACTGAGCAGCCTACCTCCTCCACCGGTACATGATTTCTTCAGATTACACCCTGGTTCCAAATTCTTCACGCTCATTGTCAAAGTGGAACATTTCATCAAATGCAGCCACACAGAAACAATCACACTAAATGAAATCATAGCACTTGGTGGCCCAAGTCCCCAGGGAACATCTGGACTGAGCCTCTTGGAGACCTCCAGGCCCCACAGGCTCTTCCCTATCTCTGAGTCACGTGAAAGCTGACCCCAAGTCTTCACCTCTTCTCCCCTTCTCCCATCAAATAACAATGCATCCCTGAAGACCCTCACTGAAGGCAGGCCCTCCCCTGGAAAGCCCACTGTGACCCTCCCCAAGGTGGACTTAGCCACCACTGAGATCATACACACTATGGCACCAACTATGCTGACTTGTCCTTGGCTGCTTAGTCATCTGCCTCCCCACCTAGAATGTGAGCCGTGGTGGGCAGGAGCCATGACCTATTCATCTGGTGAACTCTATGCCTAACATGAATATTGGGCACACAGAGGTGCAGGATCAACTTTTGAATGAATGAGCAGGTAAAGTGGTGGAAGAGTGGATGAGTAGATACCTACATGAAGAAATGTAGCACTCCTCCAGCCCAAGTGGAGCTCTTAAGTGCCCGTGTGAGAGGTGAGGAAAGAAAGCATGCCTGTCAGGAACAGACCCACATGCCTCTGGCCTCTGTCTTGGGTCCTTTCCTCTTTTCCCTGCATACACTTGTTCTCTCTGAGCTGCCTCGCCCAGCCATTGGCTTCCATTCCCATCCAAGCGTCATTGATTCCCACAGCAATGATCCTGAATTCTGTGCCAAAATTTAAGACAAGCTTTTCCAAAAATATGTTTTTTGCCTGTGGCTTTTCCATTTGAATTTTTATAGCTACTGTTTCCTCCATGAGATGGCTTGTCTCTCTGGATTTTGGAAGTGTTTACCTTCCAGGAACAAGCAACTTTTCTCTATGCATAGAGTGTGTATGGGGTACCCTCCGAAACTCTTCCTCTGAGAGGCAACTCCTGCTGCATCCTGTTGTAAACAGACTGAGAGGCTGGGGATTGTAGCTCAGTGGTGTACAGAGCTTACCTAGCATGAACAAATTCAATCTCCAGTGCACCCTACACACACACCCACAAAGGAATTTGAAGGAAAATGTATCCCCTGTTGCCATAGAGACATGGTGTTTTACAGTGACAGAGGAAGAGAAGCAAAGTTATATTCACTTGCCTTGCAATATGGTAAAAAATGCAAATACTCAGCCTGGGCATGTAAGGCTGGTATGGGGAACTTCTGGCCTCTATCTCCTAGCTCAGTGTTCTCCCAACCTTTGGCAAATGTGACAAACTGTGATTGCATTAACGAAGAAAGATTTTTATCAGCCAGATATCACCCAGTCTGGAAATCACCCAGAGCCAGTTGGAAGGCACAAGGGTGGTGAGACATTTTACAAGCATGCTCTGGTTGTTCTACTCCATGAATCAGAATTCACTTGGGCTTCTTCCCTTTCAAATCAGCTCTTTCTGAAATGCCTGTCAATTCTCCAGAACCTGTGTTAAGTTTTCAAGGAAGTGTTTTGCTTTCCTCTCTTGTTTTATACTGTCAACTGAAGTCATAAAGTTATAAGACATGAGAGAGGGAAAGACCCTGAGAGATCATCTGGTCTAACCTCCTCGTTTTACAGGCAAGGAAACTGTCAGAGTGACTTTAATTTTGTATTTTATGAGGCCTATTTGTGTTGACATGATTGATTGCTCTGTTTGGAGACTGAAGATTTGCAAAGGGAAGCATAAAATTCTCAGTGCACTTCCTGATGAGAGGGCGAAGAGGTGGCAGCTCTCCTGTTCTAATTTCCTATGCCACACCCTCCACTGGATGTAAAGCAAGATCTTGCTACAAGTTTTAAGCCTTCCGGGTTGGAGTAGCTGCAGCTGTAGGACAATGCTACTCCTCTTAGGAGAGCATGGACTGATATGAGGTCACTTCCTGCCAACATTAAGTCCTGGAGACCACTGAAGCAATAACATTTTCAAGCAGTTAATAGCCTCCACTGTTTGCAGAGATAGTTTCTTGCAGGGGTTCTGGATGGTTGGGTTTCTTTAAATAGATCTCATCCTGCACACTGTAGCCTTGCAGTCTCCCTCCTATATTGAGTAGGTACTGAGTGTTAGCAAAAACTGTTCTTTGACCGCAAGACATGGTTTGGTATAGGAGTCGGGTACACCTTTGGCTCTTATGCAAGAAGCTGGTGGCCTGAAACTTGGAATCATTCTGGATAAGACACAAAATTCAGAGCTAAGAAAACAAAATTGAAAGCTGTTTGGAGAGCCAAAGGATAATATCAAGAATGGAAAATTGGTTTCACATCAGTCTGGGATTGCCTACCTAGAGTACTGTACTTAGAAGGGCCACAAGACTGTCAGTGGAAGGAATACTGTTATAGATTAGGGATGCCAGCATTAGGCCCAGGATGGGGAGGGGCGGGGCGGCAAGCATACTATTTCTTTTCTTTTTCTTTTCAATTTAACATCGTTTTACCCAAGAATGACATACACACAATTTTAAAAGTTGAATAGGGTTTCCAAGGTTTTTAATGCAAAACAGCAGGCCTGGTCCATAATCTTGCCAGCAGGCTCTCTCTCCTCATTGAAGAAACCATGTTAACAATAAACTTTGGTTAGAGAATGCTGTGGAAATATTAAAGTATGAAGATTATTCTGTGAAAAATTATGGGTGATTTGAGAGTAAAAGCAAGTAGCCATTGGCACCAGTTAGAATATATAGCAAATATAATATAAACCCCCTTTTGTAATCCATCCAGGATGGCATGGATTGAATAGATTGAAAAGGGTGAACTGAATGGTAAACACTATTCAACCACCAGAGCAAAGCCCTGTACTGAACCCCTATTATTGAGAGAATGGTGGGGGGGTGGGGGGTGGAGGTGTCAATCCCAGTAGCTGGGCAAGTAGGAATGAATAAAGTACCTGGCATCAGAAATCCTATTGTCACAGCTCAGGTAAAGAATCCAGTCGTTACAAAAAATGGTGATGTAAATGGATAATTATGATTGTAATGCCTTCCACTATTGTCCCATGTATGTAAGAAATTTGTTTTAAAGTTTAAAAAATAAAATTTACCTATTGATGCTCTCAAAAAAAAAAAAAATCCAGTGGCCTAAAATGGGGAATAAAACTTTGCTGAACCAGGTAGCAGGCAGGACCATCACAGAGAACAGATGTGAGATGTCCTGAAAAACACACTCTAATCTTATTCAAGAAAATAGAAAAAGAGCAAAAATTTCCTAGCTCATTTTAATATCCTAAGAGGACTTGGATGAAACTGATAAGAAAAATACATATAGACATGTATGTATATATTTATACTTACATATGTATTTATATTTATAGACGAAACTTGCCTTTATGTATGTTATGTTTAGTTATAAAAATGAAATAAAAAATACTCCATAAATAGTAGTTAGATAAATCCAACAGAATACTTTAAAAAAATACATCATGGATAGATGCTTGTTATCTCCTGCCATTTTGGTTTGTTTGCTACATTTAATTCAGTCTTGATGGTACAGCCAGCCCAGGTGCAGGAACCCAGAAGCAACCTGGGTGTTTGTGAGAGGGATGACTCTCACTGATTGTCACTTCCTTAACTATCCAGATTTCCCCACCCCCACTCCACCCGACCCCAATCCCTCTGTGGTATGTGTGGTGGCAGAGAGGACTGACCACAATATTCAGGATCATCTGGTTTTCCTTTTCTAGTCCTTAATATGGTGAATTATATCCTTTGATTTTTCAAATGTTATGCCAATCTTATATTCAGGGATGAAATCCCCATGGTCATGATGTATTATCTTTTTATATATCACTGGATTTGGTTCACTAAGATACTGTAAAGGATTTGTGTGTCTGTTCATGAGGGGTTTCAGAATGGGGTTTTCTTCCTTATATAGTTCCTGGTTTTGGTATCAGTCATGTTGAACTTAAGAATGAGTTGGGAAATAGTTCATCTTCAATTTTCTGGGAGAGTTTGTGAACAATTAATATTATTTATTTCTTAAATATTTGATAGTTAACTACTGATGCCATCCAAGCCTGGAGTTTTTCCTTGTGGGAAGGATTTTAAGTAAAAAGGTCAGTTCCTTTCATGGATATGGGAGTATTTGGCCAACCTATTTCTTCCTGAATGAGCTTTGGCACTTTGTGTGATTCAACGAACTCGTTCATTTCATCTAAGTTGCTTAATTTGTGTGAGTAGAGTTGTTCTTAATATTCCCTTGTTATCCTTTTAATGTATGTTGAAATTGTAATTATGTTACTTCCTGTTTATTGACACTGGAAAATTAAATATTCTATCGATTTTAACCAATCTGACTACAGATTAATCCATTTTATTAATTTTTTTAAAGCAACTGTTTGGGTTCTCATTGGTTTGAGGGGCCTATTGTACCACTGAGTCCTGAACTCCAAAACAAACCCCAAAGCTCTAAAAGAATGAAGCTTATTAACTAAATGAAAGTCAAGACTGAATTAAATGTAGCAAACAAACCAAAATGGCAGGAGAAAACAAGCATCTATCCATGATGTATTTTTTTTAAGTATTCTGTTGGATTTATCTAACTACTATTTATGGAGTATTTTTTAATTTCATTTTTATAACTAAACATAACATACATAAAGGCAAGTTTCGTCTATAAATATGAATACATATATACATATAAATATATACATACATATCTGTATGTATTTTTCTAATCAGTTTTATCCAAGTCCTCTTAGGATATTAAAATGAGCTAAGAGTTTTTGCTCTTTTTCTATTTTCTTGAGTAAGATTAGAGTGTATTTTTCAATCTTTTTAGTTTTTCATTATATCATCTTCCCCCTGGAGACTTTTAAAATATATTTTATTTCTAATTGCCTCAACATAAAATTTTAATATTATAGATATACTGTATATCTTGGAGGGTCACAGACTATTTTAATATCTGAGATTTTTTTGTTCCCTCCCACAAAGGGTAATTTAATCATTTAATCACTTAGTAATTTAATCATTTTGCATATTGCAACTCCTTTCAGTCTCATCAAGTTTGTACAGTGTTTATTATGTGCAGTATATATTTTGCTCTTTTGAGTGGAGCTCTCCGTTTCCTGATGTGACATCACCTGGAAAGCTTTCTGGGCTGCGATTTTTTGAAAAGGAAAGCTTTGATTGCCATTTCACCTTTTTAATACTTGCTGGTCTATTTGATATTTATACATACTTTTTTTTACCCACTGAACACTTAATTTTTATCCCAGCAATACAGAGCTCTCCTTCAGCCAGGACACATCAGTATGGCCTCCTGGCTCCTGGCAGTAGCCTTTCTGGTGTAGGTCAGATGTGCATCTTAATTAGTAACGCCTGAGCTCTACCTTTCCCTGAATCATTTAAATACTACCTTCTAGAATAAAATCGATCTATTCTAAGGTTGCAAATACATTAAAATACATTTATTAACAATATTCTTTTATTATTTTTAGATTTCTTATTCATCTGCCACTTACTTCCCTTTAATCATTTTGCATTTTATTTACATGTTCTCTCTTTTATCTAGACCAGTCTTTCCAGAAGACTATTTTGTTATCTTTTTCCAACTTTGAATTTTGCTGATCTACATTATCATTTGTTACTCTGATTATAAATTGTATTAAGAGATTTTTGTTGTTGTTGTTAAATTCTGTCCTTAATATGTTCTCCTTTCTAATTTGTTACTTTGTTCTAATTTCCCCCTTCATCTGGAATTAAACACTTAGTTCATTTGTTTTCAATCTTTTTTTTATTCCCGATAAATTTGATTACTGTTATAGTTTAGATATGAGGTGTCCCCCGGCCCCCCAACCAAAACTCCTATGTGGAAAATGCAAGAAAGTTTAGAGGCAAAATGATTAGGTTATGAGAACTTTAACCTAATCAATGTATTAATTCCCTGATGGGGATTACCTAGATAGCTGTGGGCCAGTTTGATGTGGCTGGAGGACATAGGTCCCTGGGGACATGCTCTTGGGGCATATATTTTGCCTGTGTTGAGTGGAGCTCTCTCTGTTTCCTGATGTGATGTCTTGAGCTGCTTCCCTCCACCACACTCTTGCAACATGATGATCAACCTCACCTTGAGCCCCAAGGAATGGAGTAGGCCATTTATGGACAGAGACCTCTAAAACCATGACCCCCAAATAAATTTTTCTTCCTCTAATTGTTCTTGTCAGGTCTTTTGGTCACAGCAATGAAAGAGCTGACTAAACCCCTTACATTTATAAACTTCCCTCTAAGTACTGTTTTGGTTGTGTCAATAAATTTTGGCTTAATATGCTTTCAGTTTATTCTGTTTTCTATAATATATTCATGAATTATTTTTTAATCTGAATATTATCTAATTGTATACTATTTCATATCCAGACTTTTGGGAGTTTAAAAAGTTATTATCAAGAGCTGTGAAGAGGAATGGATTTTGTCCTACTTGAAGGTTAACAAGTTAACCAGCCTCAATTTTGAAAAAAAAAAAATTGCAGAGAACTCCTTGAGACTCCTGGATCGGAGTCAAAGGAATTAGCCACTTCATTTTCTCGTTGGTTCCCTTCACCTCCCCAATCCCCGTGAGATGACATGAAAATAGAAGGGAGACTATTAGAGAAGAGGAAAGGGATAGGGGAAGGAAAGTGGGGAGAGGAGGGCAAGGGAGGGTAATGGGGTGTGGGTGTGATCTAATGCATCTATGGATACAGGAGAAGGCTGCAAGCAGGTGTCAGTCACAGCTGAGGGACCCTGAGCTTAGGCAACTCCAATTTATTCCAAGGAGGCTATGAGCCAACACACTCAACTCTTGCTCCAGAGGAAATGACATCTTCATTTTACTGGACAGCAAACAAACCTGATCTCTGCCACAGAGGGAGATACTATCTTTATTTTCTAAGGCTATTTCTGAAAAGAGTCCAGAACAAAACCCAACAGTGCCTCTACACATGACAATATACAAACACTGGAGACTCTTGGAGAATTGTCTCGTGACATTTATTCTTCTGTAATTTATTTCTACCACAAGTACACTGTAATCAGAGAATGTAATCTGTGTAATATCCATCTCTAGAACTATTTATGAAGCAGCTAAGGGAAGGTCTCCTGGAGTATAGGCACCACACCACAGAACCTCCAGACCCCCTCCATGCCCAGCCCCTTTGCCAGAATCTCTTTCATTCATACTCTTACCAAAATTCTTGGAAAGAAGCAGATTAGCTCCAAGAAGTAAGAAGTGATAACCTTCTTAGGTTGTAGTCTTCTTCACTAAAGGTGAAGAAAGAGAGGGACTGAGGAGCCACAGGCTTTAGGAAAGCTAGTCATACAGGTACTCGCAGCAGATTCTCATCTTCAGAGTGTTTACTCTCCTGATTCACTGATCCCCACCTTCCCAACCCTTCCATCCCCTGCCTGTCCCCAGAGCACACACATCTGGCATCTGCACTGCTGTTGCTAATTTCTGTTCTGCAGAAGTGATGGGGCAACAAAATATCCTGCCAAAGCAAATGTGGGACACAATTTACCCTTCATGGCTGCACCTAGTGCCCCACTGTGTCCCAATTCCAGACCCCAACTTACAACTCATAGCTCTCTCTTCTGGCCTTACCAAAGTTTTTTTTTTTTATATGTGAATTCCTCAGACTAAGGCTTCCCTCCCCATTTCATTTTCTCTATCCTAGCTGCACATTAGCAGGATTGGAGGAGAATTTTTAAAAAACAGTGCTTAGCTTTTCCATCTGAAAATACTTCTACAATGGGTCAAGGAGGACCTTTGATTATTAGTGAGTTTTAAAGCTCCCCCAGGTGATTCTAATGTGCCAGGAAAGGTTTCCATCACCGTCTCTAGCTTCATCTGGGTTGATTTGAGGGAATATCATAGCCTAGATATCTAAATTTTCTTATCAGGGACTGAAAATCTGTATATTGTTTAATTGCTCAAATTATTGAATTCATGTACTTAATAAATATATATGTTATACTGTAGAAATGTCTGCATACCTGTGTTTATTACAGCATAATTCACAATAGCCATGTTATGAAATCAGCCTAGGTGTCTATCATATATATATATATATGATAGACACCTATGTGTGTGTGTGTATATATATATATATATATATATATATATATATATATATATATATATACACACACACACACACACACATACAATAGAGTATTCTTCAGCTGTAAAGAAGAATGAAATCATGTCATGTGCAGGAACATGGATGGAACTGGGGATCATCATGTTAAGTGAAACAAGTCAGATTCAGAACAATGATACTGCATGTTTTCTTTCATATGCAGAATGGAGAGGGAGACAGCATGAAAGTAGAAGGGAGGCTATTAGAGAAGAGGAAGGGGATGGGGGAGGGAGAGATAATTTAGGAAAATGGGGGTGGAGGATATGATCAAAGTATGTTATATGCATATACAAATATGCCAAAACAAAACCCAATTTTCCAAATAATTAAAATGGACTAATAAAAAGTAAATATATATGTTAAAAATAATATATATGTTATCTTAATATTTAAGGTGATTTGATTAAATTTTTTTCAATCATTTAAAATGCAATTATAAATTCTCCATGGCTGATTTTTTGAACCCTTCAAAATCATAAAACTTGCAAAATGCAATGACTACAAAGCTTATTATTACACTTACACTTGAACCTCTTCTAAAGCCTTAGAACAATGGACTTATTCATTTCTTTGATAATTTATGTGCTTGTTTTATACCTTCCTGGGGGATATTAGTATACTTATTTTAATATCTTACTAGGGTTTCAGTAATATATTTTTATTTCTTCCCAGGGGTAGAATAATATTGCTAGACCCCAAAGTGCAAGTCCATGTGCTCAGCGCCTCAAGACTGCAGGGTCTGGATTTGTGGCAGATCCATTTTCAGTCTGGGCGCAGGACTCATCGTCAGGCGGAATTCACTTCCATTGTTACCACAATATGATTTTTAGGGTCACACCTTCACTTAGGTATTATTATTATTAATTTTTTTTACAACCTGGTGTCTTTCAGGAAATTATGTACTTTTAAAGTCTCACTTTGCCAAAGTTACAAAACCTGATGTTCTATCAATATGATGATTTGTGTGTGACCTTTTTAAAGAATTATGTATTCTGTATTGGTGTTTTATTAAAATGAATAGGATCATCTAATGTTTTCATTTCCTGTGAGATGAAGCATTGGGTCTGGGTAGTATACCCTTTCTGTCTGGCACTTTTGTCTAATTTATCTTTTTGGAAGAACCTTGCTATGGATTGAATGTTTATATTTCCCAAAATTCATACACTGATATCTGAATCCCCAAGGCAATGGTATTAGAAAGTAGAGCCTTTGGGATTGGGTCATGACCACTCTCATGAATGGGATCAGTGCCCATGTAAAAGAAACCCCAGAGAGCTCATTTGTCCCTTTCACCACAGAAGAACACAGCTAGGAGACAGGCATCTGTGAGGAATGGTCTCTCACTAGACTCCAAATCTGCTGGCATCTTGATCTTGGTCTTCCTAGTGTCCTAAACTATGAGAAATAAAGTGTTATTTCTATTATTCAGTTTATGGGACTTTGTTAAAACAGTCCAAATGCACAAAGAACTCTGTTGAAACTTTTTCTACTCTGTAATTTTGTGTGATCACTGATTCTGATTAAATATTGATATTTCTGTCCACTTAAATTATTACGTGTCATCTCACCACTAACCAAACTGGTCATCTCTTTTTGATGGAGTTCCTATTATTATCCTGGATTACTGGTTTATTTGGTTCCTTAATTTTATTTTTTCCTCAGAAACAAATATATACATATATATTTATATTTTCACAGAATAGTAATTTAATGGGAGAAACAAACTTGCCATATAGAAACAATGCCCACTTGTTAAAATCCATTAATAAGAAATATATCCATAATTGGTTACACATTTTTATCACAACCGTATTTTTCTACTAATGATGTTAATTTTTGTTTTTTGGGGTACAATTATGAATCCATGACCCTTCATATACTTACCCTGCTCCAAGTACCCATAAAAAAGATAATTTTTGCTCAAATGGCTACAGCTTAGTCAATGGAAACATTAAATTGAATTCTTTGTTTATTTTTTATATTGCCCTTTTTTTAAAAAAAATAAGGCTCTTACTTTCTGGTACCAACAGGATATTTCAAGCTCATTTTTCTTTTTTCTTTTCTTTCTTTCTTTCTTTTTACTTTTTTCATCTTTTCCCAGCACAAGGAGTCAACTGTCCTCTGAAAAGTCCTGTTTCTTTTATTTGACAATAGTATTCAACAACGGGCCTGACAGGATGCGACTAAAAGGAGATGGGCAAACCTTCTGCCAAGGCTGTTGAGACATTTGCATTGGAAAATGTAACTTTAAAAAAAAAATCATGGTTTCCAGTGATTTTTTTCAAATTTCAAGATGCTATATTGCTCTACCCTATTTTGTTAGTAACTTGTATCTCCTCGCACAGGCACTTTCTACCTAGTAACAACAGTCAGTTCAATAAACACTGAACTAATAAGGCCCAAGCCCGCCCCTGCCTTGAGAGCTTCAGGATGGTAGGAGATAAGCTGGACACAGCACACATCTCTATCTCCTGGCCTTATGGCATTGGCTGCTTTTTGTCTGAATACATAATAACACTGGGAATAATTTACAGAGATACAAATAAAACAGGGAATTTAAAAAATGTTCATGGAGGTCTTGGAAGACTGAGACATAAGATAAAAAGACTGAAAACTAGAGATGTTCAGACACAAAGGGATGAAAACAAATTCAATGATCAAAGTGAAGTCCAAGGCTAGCCCAGAGTTTAGCATGAAAAGCACTGGCAAAGGTCAAGAATAAACAGTGCAGAATAATACACATTTACAAACTCCATGCATTTGATATTTTCTTTGTTTCTTACAATAAATAACTTTTAGAGCCATGTTCTTCCTCTAAATCTAATACTTTCCTAGATCTCCATTTTGAGTGTTCTTTTCATGTGGGTTTTAGACTATTTGGCAGTTTTTTGAGAAAATAATGGGGGAAAAGGGAGATGTGGGGTTTTTTGTGATGAGAAGTGTGGGGGAGAGAAATCTCTGAGGGTATGGAGCAGGAAAGATAGCAAGAGGATTAGGGAAAGATTTGGGAACAAAAACAAGGAGAGAGAATACAGAGACAGAGACAATGATTGATGTTGAGAAAGGATTTGCAGCAAGATTTGAGAAGCAGTGAGCAATGTGAGGAGAGGAAAGGAGGACAGAAAAACAGAGGGAGATGTTCACAGTTTCTTTCCTAGATCATAAATGTAAGTCACAGATTTACAGACTGAAACAACCAGCAAATTTGGATAGTCTTAACTGAATTCAAATCCATTACATAGGATATAGATTAATTAGGATCACTGTCTATGGGATTAAGTACGTATTTCCAATCTCTGTTTTGTTGGATACTGTTGGTTATCAGTCATTGGGCTTCTCACGGTTGGCTGCAGCATCTTCATGGCCATTGTGGAGGGTTATACTTTGTTTACTACATCTAACTTCCTGTCAATCATGGTGCCAAGTATCTCTGCATTCTGACATATAGTGCTGGGATTAGCCGAAAGTCAAAGGTCTTTCTTGCTGGAGAAATGGTTGGTCAGTCGTCAGTCCTATCCTGTCACCATCTCTATCACCATCAGGGTGGAAGCCAGAAATATTATTCTTATAAATACTTAAAGCCTTCAATCTCTGCATTACAACTTTACAATATGCTCTGCTCTTGGCTATCTGTCCCTTCCTGTTGTCCAGTTTCATATTTAGCTGGATCACATGACCAGTGTTTCTTAGATCTCTATGGAAGAATGACTATACAAATCTGCTGCTCCACTTTCAGCTTGGGGAGAAAGGCATAGACTGTAGACATCTGAAAATGTGTAAAGTTAGCGTTGTCAAAGCCTATTGAAAAACCTTCCTTTTTGTTCTCTTGTTGCAAAACCATTTCTTCATGTTACAAGGGGCTTATAACATGTAGGGTGTGATTGGGTGATGAGGCTAACGTGGATTCTTCTTCAGATCACAGGGATAGGCCAAATGGCTCTTGGTTTCAATATTAGAATCATCCAAAGCACTGGCCCAAAACTCAATAGGGAGAAGAGCCATCTTGGAGCCTGTTAACATTGCTGGTACCCACCCACAGAGATTTGGTCTGAAGAAAGCCGAGGCTACATACCCTACTGTTACCATTATCAATGTAAGTTCTCAGGCTAGATACCTGATCTCTGTTAAACTTGACCTACCGAGATGACATAGATTTATTATGAGTTTCATACTTTACTTGGTGGTCCTATGTTCCTTATAAGCCTTCTAAGAAATCAAGAGTTCAACAGGAACAGTTATATATTATGGGGGTGGGAGAACTTTGATTCCCAGAGAGCTTAAAAAAAAGAAGACTAAACTCCATAGTAATGTCCTACCTTTCAGATTTCATCTTTGATGATATATTTCCACCATTTTGTACATGTTCTTTACATTTTTTATTTTCTTGTTCTTTATGACAATTTCATCATGTTTAATGGCTTCCATTTTTGACTCTATTATATACCTGTGAGGTATCACTTCTTATCACTAGTATCAGAATTTCATTACTCCTTTTCTATTTGCTTTGCTGTGCACACATGGTGATTCTTATAGGACTGAACAGTTGGCTGCCAGGGAAGGCCACTATGGGATAACTTAGAATGCTCTTGATAACTGACTAGCAAAGTCAGAACTTTGCATTTGGAAGGTGCATACGTGTGTCAATGCTGAGGGCTTAAAACTGGAGGATTTAGGTTGTTCAGAGACAGAGATGGAGTACTATCTCTGGAATGGGAATCAAATGTAAATAAAACTGGTTTGTATTACACAAAGCCCAAGGTAAAACTTTAGTACTCATCCAGATATTTTGCTAAATGCTGAAGATAGCAGTAAAGGGACAGACATTGCCAGGAAAGTTATAGGCTGAAGGAGGAGACAGACATGTAATTAGGAAATTACCAGGAAATCTTATGAAAGAAATCCAGGTTCTGTGTGCATGCTGATGAAGTCACCTCACAAAGACCAGGCTGAGTATGATTCAATGAGGTGACAAAGTAGAAAGAGATGTTACAAAACACCCAAGGCCATAGAAACAAGAGATAGCATAGTAGATATGACAAATGGTAGTTTTTAAGATGTCTACAATATTTACCATTTCACACACTCTTTTGACAATGAGACTTTGATACTCCATTTGGTTGAGAGCTGGGCTTATATGCTCTTGGATCTGAAGGGAATGTTATGTGACTTCTGAGGCTAGGTTGCAAAAGATATTAGAGTGTGGGATGCTTGCTCTTGGAACTCAGCCACCATGATATAATGAAGTCCCTGCAGGGGCATGTGTAGGTGTTCTGGGTGACAGCCCCAGCCTTGAAATTCCAGTCAGTAGCAAGCATCAACCACCAGAAATGTAAGTGATCAAATCTGATTATTCCGACCCTAGCTTTTGCATGTTCCTTGCTGAGGCTCCAGATCATGAAGCAGAGACTAAGTTTAGCAGTGAAGAGAACCTTGATCATGGTTTAGTTCCGGCTTCTCCTCCGTTTCTTTACAATTTCTTACCTCTCACCTTCTAGATGTGGCTGGTTTCTTTCATGGTATTAAAGGAGTTGCAGGGCCCCAGGATTCATATTTGTATACCTCACACTCACATTAAGAGAGGGAGAGAGTCATACAAACAAAACAAAACAAAAAACCCTAATGCTAGAGGAATTTCATATGCGGATTGGCTTAGGCCTGATTTGCTGTGCGATGATTGTAGCAATGGGGAGGCTAGGTCAATCAGCACGGGTCAATCAAGGCCTACCCCTAGAGCTAGGTAGTAAAGTTGACCCCGCCCAACCAAGTTTCTGCTACATTGGTAGAGGAGAGTATTAAAAACAAAAACATAGCTGGGTGCAGTGGTGTACACCTATAATCCCAGCAACTCAGAAGGCTGAAGCAAGAGGATCACAAGTTTGAGGCCAGTCTCAGCAAGAACCTGTCTCAAAATAAAAAAGTAAAAGGACTGGGGTGTGTATTCAGTGGTAAAACACCCTTGAGTTTGATCTCTAGTTACACCCACCCCCCCAAAAAAACCCCACCAAAAATAAAAAAACAAAAGCCCAAACAAAATCCAAAACATGAGCTTTTGTGTATGTTCCTGAAACCAATTTCTTCAGACCACTGGTGGACCCTAGCAGTCTAAATGAGTGGGCTGAAAGCAGTTTGGCCAAAACTACCTTTTACATTCCTTTTGCCTAGATCCCACAAATTTGGAATATAAATTAATTCTAATTTTCATTGAAGTATGGACATGCTCTTATTTTTACATTCTTTAAGTTTTTTGTTTTTTTTTTTACTCAGAAAGTCAAGAGTTGAAAGTTTTCTCTTATGTGAATGCTAGAGAGGAGTAAGGCATTAAAAAGTGGGGGATATCATGAAAATAAAAGGGTGAATAGTGAAGGAGAGGAAGGGAGGGAGGAGAAACGGGAAAGTCGAGGAACAGCAGAATGAAATTAATCAAACTGTCATTTGCAGGTATGAACATGTCACAATGAATTCCACTTTTATGCCTAACTATAATGCACCAATTAAAAAACTAAATCAATAAAATAATTTTTTCCATGTTCCAATTAGTTGTTTTCTGCTGAGAACAGTTAGTCTAGTTCCTCTGGGGGTAGTGTAGCTTCTCACCAGACACTCTACTGTCCACTTGACTATGACTTCTGTGAGGCTGCATCTAATTATGGCTCATTTTTATAACTCCAACCACAGCACAGAGCCTGGCAATGTATTAAGTACTTGATAAATATTTGTCAAATGAATGTTTCCCTAATTTACATGCTTCTTGTTCTGTTGTGTCATCATTCCCAATTCACAAAAATGGTTTGTTGAAGGTCAATTAATCCTAAAATGCAAATAATATAAACTTAAATAGTGAGCTTGTTCCAGTGCAAATACAGAATGAGAAAAGTAATGTGAAAATGTGAAAAGAATCTGCAAATATGATAATTTTGCACAAGAAGATGAAAACTGAAAGTGAAAATGGGACATGCAAGTATAGTTTATTTTCTGGAAAAATCTGAATTTCATTTAACTGGTTATCCTTTCACCCCCAAATCTCAGATTTTTATCTATTGTGGAACTATTAAATAGAGGTCCCAAAACACTGTAGGCTTTACGTAATTATCAAACAAAGCAACACTTTGGTAAATAAATTGAATTTTTACAGAACAAATGAAAAGTAGTGTTTTTCAATGTGAAATTGATAAGCTTTTCTACTAAAGGTGAAGCAGAGACTAAAACTGCTGAGCCATAGATGTTATATCTCAGAGTGAAACAGATAGGAGCCATATTGTTATCTAGAAATTATAAACTAGCCATAAAGTTAATGCCAAATATTTTGCTTGAACAGAAAGTTGGAATTCCTATATCGATTGTTATTGTTGGATGTTGCATAATATCACTGGCATACAATGTGGAGACCAATTACTCTCACGTGTACGTACAGGCAGATATTTATGGTTCTGTTAAAGCCAGGCAATGCAGTATGAATCAGAACTTGGCAATCCGTGTGGTATGTAAGAGGGAAGGATGCTCAGTGACACTTTTCTCAAGGGAAATTTCAAACTGAAGAACATTTTCTTTATTTGCCTAGTTACTATTTTGTGAACCATGCCATAAACCAAAAAGGAGGCATTCAGATTGTTGTGACTGATCGTCAGCTGTGTTTGCAGCAAGGAAAGTTGCCAGTATGTTCCAATAAGTTAATAAAGAGATCCACTGCTGCTCTATTCACAGAGAAAATATTGGTGGCTTATATTTTCTTTATGATAAAAATAAAAATAATTAAAATGAAGTCACTAGTTATATGACTTTCTATCATGCTAGGGGAAGGGACAGGTAACAACTTGGGAGGCATGAGGATGATTGGGTTGTGTCCCCTGGAAATAGGTGACACTCAATGGTTCTGACTGAGCACAAAGAAGGGAAAGTCCATCAATGAGGTTATCTCCTTAACTTAAGCTGATCTTGAGAACTAAGGTTCAGTATCAAATAAATAATATGAAGCCGGTGAGGTGGCACATGCCTATAACCCCAGAGGCTCAGGAGACTGAGACAGGAGGATTCAAAGTTTGAAGCCAGCCTCAGCAATTTAGTTAGGCTCTAAGCAACTTAGTGAGAAACTGTCTCAAAAAATAAAAGGGATGGGGATGTGGTTCAGTGCTGAAGTACTCCTAGGTTAAATCCCTAAGAGTGAAGTACTCCCAGGTTAAATCCCCTCTGTGATTAAAAACAATGGGCCAGACATGAGGAATACATCACCCAGTCCCCTAAGCACTAAAAGGGGATAAAAGGTCAAATCAACCAAAACAGATTGTAGCTTTCAGCATAGAAGGAAATGCTGAAGATGAGGATGATTGTTTTGTCAGGAAGAAAGCATGATTTTGAGGACCATTCATTAGCAGGCTCTTACTTTGCTCCAATTACCCCAGGTAGTTAATACTCAGTAATAATGCAAACTAGGGAGGACAGAGAAAAACTAGAGCTCTTATCAAACATTAGAAGCAGCTGGAATTTTTCTACATGCCATCATTACTTGATAAGCCAATTCAGCTAGTGAGGAAGGAAATGACATGTATAAACTTCACAGGGGACCACTGTTGCTTCCAACATCGTATATGCAACCCCATTACCAGACTTTGTTTCCATTCCAGAAAGTCAATAGTATAATACTTGGGCAACAGGATTGGAAAAGAGAGAAGGAATCTGAGATTCCCCAAGATGAACTATCAAGTGAAATTCCTCAAAGCAATCAACAGCTGTGGCAAAATGTGAAAGACAGAACTCATTTTGAACTTATGGTTGGGTCATGTCAGACTTTTTAGAATTTCCAAATCATGGAATCATCTTTACAGAGTCCAGATTCACATGATATTTGAGGAAAGTTTTAAAAGGCTAAGAAAATTTAAAAATAATACAAACCAAATAGCCTCTCTTTAAAACAGAGAGCTAAAAAAAAAAAAAAAAAAAAAAAAAATGCTGATTCATGACCCAACTGGAGGATACAATTTAAGAATTACATTCAGAAAACAAACAAAAACTCAGCTCTTGGAAGTAATATAATAGCAAAAATTTTAAATTCAATATGGAAACTTTCTGTTATTTGAATTAACTATCAACACTGGATAGAAATTTTGAACAGCTAGATAAAATACATCTGAATATTTTTAAAACATCAAAGACAAGATGAGACAATAAGGAATTTCAAGATCAAACAGAATGGAAAATCCAGAAAGGCGAAAGAGCACAAAAGCAACACAGACTGTGATAATACTTGCCAATCCTGAAAACTAGGACCTTTGTTATGATAAATCACAGAGGGGTGGGGATAGAAATGGAATTTCAAGCTCTGAACTTGGTGTAAGGTAATCCCAGACTAGCAGTGATCCCACTGGTCTACTTTGCTGTATGAATATTATATTTTAAGGAAACTTTCAAAAAAAATGAAGGTGAAATAAAGATATTTTCAGATTTTAAAAAATCTGAGGGAATTCTCTAGCAGAACAGCACTAAAAGTTCTTAAATGTTATAAACCAATATGCTTAAAAAATGTAGACATAAACACAAACAAATATTAGCAAATAAAATTCAGTAATATGTAAAAAGATAATATATGGTTATATTATCCTAGGAATACAAGGTTGATTTAACATTTGAAAATCAACCAATATAGTCAGTAACATTAACAGAATAAAGAAATGCTATATGATTATGTCAAAATATAAAGATTTTTCACATCAATTTCTTTCAAGATAAAACAAATTCTCTGTAAACTTGGAACAAAAAGCAACATCCTCAGTCTGATAAAACCTGTCTATAAAAAGTCTACAGATAAGTTTATAATGATGAGAAACCGAGCACTTTTAAGACTAGGAAAAGCGAAAAGAAGCACATTTACACTTCTTTTAGATAATAACATATAGTGTTAGTCTGTGAATAAAGCAAGAAGAAGAAACAAAAGGTATACAGACTGGAAAGGAAAATATAATACTGTCATTATTTGTAGAAAATGATTTCTAATGTGAAAAATCCCCCCCAAATCAATATATCATGATTATAGAATACAAAGTCAATATAGTAAATTATCATTTATGGTAGTTATCTTCTGTGAAGTTGCTGAAAACACTGTATTAGCAAATACTGAACATTTGCTTGCTCCTTCGGGAAATGCATAGTGATATTCTCTGAGGCAACATTTTTTTCCCCAACAATACACTATTCTGTTTTATAGGTGCTCCTGTTTGAAGATGTCTTTTAAAATGTATATTGTTAATGAACATCGAGTCCGTGAACAACAACACTGTAGCTCACATCTACACAAAGCTTACCTAATATGTGTATATTTTCTATAAGAAACATCATAACTTTCTTGCACTTCAAAATATTATATTTGAGCACCACTTCTATGGGAATTTTTAACAGCAAAGTCACAAAAAAAAAAAGAACAAAAATGCTATAAACATGACACTAAATAAAAATGAAAAGCACACTTGTTTACATTATGAGAACTGAAATAAGAAGGTAGAGTGTGTCTTACTTGGCCCCAGCTGGGAACACAACTCTGAAATTTCTTAAACTTTCCATAATTCTGGGCATGTCTACAAATAAAAGTGAAAGTTTCATGAGTATTGATTTTGGAGTTTCAAAAATTTTAGCTAGCAGGCAAATTCAAATACAGAATGGTAAATCAAAGGATCAACTGTACATAAAAATAAAGTATATTACTATATCATTGGAATTGAAATTTTAATATGCCTTCAATATATCCAAAATGTTGTGTTAGTCAACTTTCTATCTATGACAAAATACCTGAGAAATCAACTTAAAAGGAGGAAGCACAGATTTTGGCTCATGGTTTCAGAGGTTTTAGTCCATGGCCATTGGCCTTGTTGCTTTGAGCCCATGGTGACCCAGTACTTCATTTCAGGAGGGTGTGGGCAGAGAAACTGTTCGCCTCATGGCATCTGGGAAGCAAAGAGAGAGATCAAAGAGCCAGGGTCCCAATATTCCCATCAAGGACATGCCCCCAAATACTTAACTCCCTTCCACTTAGGCCCCATCTCCTAAAGATTCTACCACCTCCTAAGAGTGCTTCAGGCTGGCCCAAGTCTTTAGCATACCAGTCTCTGGAGGAAATTTAAGATTCAAACCATTAATAAATGGTAAGGAATAAATTTACTTCCAAATAAAATTGAAATTGAAACCTACAACCCTGAACAATCTCTTCTTTGCACAAAAGCCAACAAGTGTTCTCTCTCTCTCTCTCAGCAAATTGAAAAAAGGGAAAACTCTAGTCGTCAGAAAAAATAATTTTAAAAAATTTAGAGATATATCACATTTCATGACAATCAGAGTTTATTAAATATCTTCTCTATTCCTCTATAGATTCAACAGAATCAAAATAAAAATCCTAATAGTCTTTTTTTTAAAAGAGAGAGAGAAGGGAGGGAGGGAGGGAGGGAGAGAGAGAGAGAGAGAGAGAGAGAGAGAGAGAGAGAGAGAATTTTTAAAAAATATTTATTTTTCAGTTTTCAGTGGATACAACATCTTTATTTTATTTTTATGTGATGCTGAGGATGGAACCCAGTGCCCCGCGCATGCCAGGCAAGCGCATTACCGTTTGAGCCACATCCCCAGCCCTCTAATAGTCCTTTTAAAAAACATATTGGCAAGCTAATTTGTACAGAAATGCAAATATATAGATTACCTAAAACAATTTTTTAAAAGAACAACAAAGTTGAAGGAGTTATATTACTTGATTTCAAGACCTACATACAGCTACAGTAATCAAGACAGGGCAACATTTGTATAAAAATAGAAAAAGAAACAGAATAGAAAGTCTAGAGAAACCCACAAGTATATGGGTCAATTGACTTTTTTGAAAATATTGTCAAGGCCATTCAATGGGGGAGAAGAAACTCTTTGAACCAATTTATAATAGAAATTTGTACTAGAATAACTGGGTTTCCAAAGGTAAAAGAAGATGGAGTTTTACATCTACCTCACGCATTCACAAAAATGAACTCAAGAAGAACAGTTGTAACATGAAGCTTCTAGCAGAAAACAGAGAGTATCTTTGCAAATTTGGGGCAGAAAAACTATTTTGAGAAGATTATAACAAGCACTTGGCATAAAAAAATTAGATGAATTGGACTTTTGTAATTCAAAATGAAAGTATTGTGTTTAGAAAATAACCCATAAAGAAGTCATACAAATCAATAAAAAGACAAGTAAAAAAATAAAAAACAGACCTGAAAATTTATTTCAACAAAGAGGATGTAAAATGATCACACAAAAATGTGTTCATCATAATTAGAAATTAGGGAAAATAAGATTAAAGCAACAATGAGATGACTGAAAAAGCCATGAAGATAGCTACATTTTTTTCAATGCTTAGAACAACTAATGTTGGCAGATATTTACACTACCTCCAACAACTATACGTTGTGTAAAGTTGTCAAACCACTTCGAAAAGATGTATGGCCAAGTCTTATAAAGGTAAACTTACAACTATTCTCTGACCCAGCAGTTTCACTGCACAAAAGAACTTGCACAAAAATGTCTTTATTAATTAGAATCTCAAGTTGGAAACAATCCAGTGGAATGGATGAACAAACTGTGATATCTTTAAGCCAAGCAAGGAAAAAAAATGAATTATTTATACATACAACAATATGGTTGATTCTCAAAAACATTATGTCTGGTAAAAGAAGCCAGGCACAAATGAATGCATACTGTGTGGCTGCATTTGTAGGAAGTTCCAAAACAGACAAAGCAATGGAGACAGAAATTAGAACAATAATTGCTTGTAGGGGAGGGAAGGGGTGGACTAAAAGAGCTTTTCTGAAGTGATCAATATGTCTTATATCTTCACTGGGATGTTGATTATATTTTCAAAATTAATAAAATTGTACACTTGGTTGCATTTCATTGTATGTAAAATTCATCTTAAGGGGAAAAATAAAAACCCTGAAAAATCTCTTCTTTGCACAAAAGCCACCAAGTCCCCCCACCCACTTTCACATATCGAATTGCAAAAAAAGGGAAAACTAGCTTTTAGTGGGTATGTGAAACAACTGGAACTTGAATTCTCTGCTTGTCGGAGAATTTGCCACCAGTCATTTTAAAGAGCATTTGGACAACACTGAATACAGTTGAATGTGTGCACATGGCCCCAGCAATTGCACTGCCAATTGTGTACCCTGCAAACACACATGGGAACAGGAATAGTCAAAGCAGCAAATCTGTACTAGTTTTAAAGTAGAAAGCTTGTGATGCACACCAATAGGAAAACAATCAAATCAAGGACTGGCCATGCAACTGAATATCAAATAGCAGTGAAAATGAAAGATCTACTTTCATCAATGAGGACGATTCTCAAAATAAACACAGAGTTAAAGGAAGAAGGCATACTGCATCATGCCACTTATATAAATTTGGAAAATATAAAAGCTCAATTAAATAAACTCCCTATTCATTTATGCATAACAAGCATAGTATGAAAACATGAATGAATAATAAGTATGAAATTCAGTACCATGGTTACCTTTAGGGAGAAAAAGAGGGTGCACAGGGGCTCCATCTCTACTTGAAATGTGTTATTTTTAAAATCTGAAGCAAATGTGGAAAATATTAAGATCTGTTATGCTTGGTGGTAGATGCAGGGTATTTTATTTGAGATACTACTCTGCATACATTTCTGCATGTTGAAATATTTCAAGATAAACAAAGAGAAGTCAACTCTGTGACTACTGAGGCTTACAGGGACTGGTGAAGGAATTAATAGTTTCATTGTCTCTTGAAGAGAAATTGCAAACTATTTCACTCCCCAAGAAGTGGATTTCTTCTTTAGGAGTCATTTATTCTTTAGCTATTTGAATACACTTTAGCTCTTTCCATAAAAGATTTGAGGTAGCTAGAAAAAAAGAAGATACCTACAATGAGTAAGGAAAACATAAGGAGAAAATCAGGATCAAAGATAACAAATATTCCATCAATACCGGTGGACCACAGTTGCTGAGATCAAATTTCAAACTTGGCTCTGAAATTCTTGGCAATAGTAACCACATCATCTCTAGCTGACCCATAAAAGCAGGTTAGACAAACTAACCTTTGTTCTTTAAGGCTTAAACTTAATGTTTTCCTGAGCAGTCTCTATTCTATTTTGTATTTTGCCTTACTAACTAGCCAGGTCTCTCCTTCTCCTTCCACCCTTCCCTCTCTTGTTCCCTCCTTTCTTTTCTTTCCTTCCTTCTTTCCCTTTTCCCTTTCTTCTTTCTTCCCCACCCCTTCAAGAATATCTTATTAAACAATCTGGAACCTGAGAGAATCAAGCCCAGGTTTTGCCAAAGAAAAGATGACCCAGTCATGTTTTGATCTATCCACAGACTATTAATAGAAGCATGGCACCAAAATGTGGAAAGACATAGGTGAATTATTATTTATTCTATGGATAAGCTTAATCACAATGAAAGAAATCATAAAGAAAAACAATGAAAGATTTGACCACATGAAAAAACTTAGATAAAACTAAAAGGCACATAAACTATAAATATCATTTAACCAGTGACCATTTTGTTCTCTTAAAAATAATATAACAAGAACTCCAAATAATAATAATAATAATCACTGTTATTATTATCATCATTATTTGTGGTACTGGGAATGAAACCCAGGGCCTCACACATGCTAAGCAAGTGCTTTACCACCGAGCTATATCCTCAGTCTGATGACTCCAAATTTTATAATCTAGCCCAGCCCACACTTCTCAACTCTCAACTCCTATATCTACACCTGCTAAACACCTGTGCTTGGATATTTAATAACCATATTGAAATCAATAAGTACAAGACAGACTCCCTGATCTTCTTCCTCAAGGATACTCCATTCATGCTCCCATCTTACTTGATAATAACTCAATCTTTTTAGTTGTCTAAGCTCAAAACCAAAGCACTATTATTCACTCCTATCTCTTATATCCCACATCCAATCTATCAGGAAATCTTGTTGGTTCTGCCTCTAAAGTAAATCCCAGATCCCATCACCTCTTGACACTTCAGCTGCTACCACCTTGATCTGAGTCAACATATCTTTTGCCTATTATCAGTTTAATACCCTTCTCCCTGGCCTCCCTAATTTGATACTTGCTCTTACCCCTTCTTCATTTTGATATTTTCTCTCTCTCTCTCTCTCTCTATACACACACACACATATATAATACATATTTCCCTTCTCTGGAAATCCCAAGTAGAAAGGGCATGTTCCATGGATCACCCCTCACTCACAATTTAAGGCAGTCCTATAAGTCCTATAATATATATATATATATATATATATATATATATATATATATATATATATTTCCCAAATATATAGTGCTGTCCATCTATTTATATGCATTTTACAATTAACATTTATACTGTACTTTATGTTCTTCAATGTGCTGTACATGTAGGCACGTTTGTGAAATTCTCATCTTCCATTTGCTATCCTACAGTATAATAGCAAAACATGAAAACAGATTAGGAAAGACAATAGGTATCGTAATTTTCCCCCAATGTCAAATCCTGAAGACTAACAGAGAATGCAGTCTCTGTTCACTATTTATTGACTGAAATATCCTTGATGAGTTATTTAACACTCTGTCTCAGTTTTCTAATGCTCAAATAGGGGTAACTAGCATGCATATATTACAGTGTTAGGAGACTAAATGTGATGACGCACATAAGGAGCTTATAATAGTGTAAGACACTGCTCAACGAATCTTTGTTGTTATGGTTATTATTATTCAGCTTGGAGAATATGTATCCCAGTGTACTCTCTGCTCTGATCAGTAACAGATAAGGAGCATGGCAGGGCTGTACTGGCTCACATGCCAGGACTTCAGTGGAGTGAAGTGGGGAGCTGATACCATCCTCAGATTAAGTAGCACAGTTAACTAGCCATAGATCCAACAGTATTCTTGGTACCAGCCCAGATCCAGCACTTACTATCCAATTGCTGAACTAGAATGTGGGAATATTATATCCCTGACTGGGGGATACTAGATGCTTCTACTTTTGAGAAAGCCATAATACTCTGTTTCTGCTTGAGATCACTTTTGCAAACAAAGCAGAACTTCAGCACACCCTAGAACCTCTTCCCCTTCTCTGGAAATCCCAAGTAGAAAGGGCATGTTCCATGGATCATCACTCACTCACAATATAGTTCAGTCCCTTAATACCAGATCCAATAGACCCAGGTCCTCCTGCTCATTTCATCTGGGGATTTATCCTCACCTAGGAACTCCAACAAGCAAATTGAGTTTGGAGGATAGAACTGGATGGGAGGACACAGCCACTGGGAGTTTAGGACCAGACAAAATAAGGATTCAAGAGTAGAAATCAGTATGGAGAAGGGGGAGCAAAGAGTAAGAAACTTAGGTACAAACAAAGGAGAGACCAAAGTGAAGAATAGGGAGGCTTGGTTTCCCAAACAAGTCAGAAACCCTATTTCTAGGCCTGAAGCAGGTGTGCATGGAGCCAGCAGTGGTTGAGCAGGTTTACTACCAACTCAATCACTGCTGTGACCTTGGGTCCCTCAAGTTCTCAGAAGAACTGGTGAGGGCTGAGGAACAGATCAGGAATGGGAGGATTAGGCGAGGAGAGGAAAGAAGCTGGATAGGTTGTTTATTAAACAGCCAGGCTATCCACCTGCAAATCCCAGAGCTCCCCACATTCCTGAAGAGGCACAGGTTCTTTTTTCTTTCCTATGTAGTATAAGTACATGAAGAGGATATTCTTAGTTTTTTCTTTCCACATCACCTTCAAGCCGGTATCTCATTTCTATACCAAAGAAGATTTAAACCCTATGAGAGATCATGAGTCACCAGCCAGATGAGAAATGGTCCTTGTTCCAATTTGGAGAGGCTGAAGGATCACCAAGCAATGCTAACTAACAGCTCTTGCTGTTCTATGGCACAAAATTTATGGTTCAACTGGTGTCCAAACAGTTAAGAATAACAGCTCCATTTATTGGTTGTATGCTGAGTGCCAGGCATTGTGAGAAACGCTTTGCATGCACTATCTCCTGTGGTCCCCATGACAATCTTAAGAAGTAAGTACTATTATGATAAAACTGAGGATCAGATGGGTCATAAATTAGTAAGCTGATAGCTTAGTGCCAAAACGTTAACCCATGACAGTGTGACTTAAAGACAATGTTCAGAAAAATTGTTTCACCTACTAAACTTGAGCACTCCTTCGAGGAGAGGGGAACTTAGATATCTTAAGGATGTGGCTCCTTCTTGGGTCTGCAACAGCAATACACCCAGTGTTCTTCCAGGCATCTATGTATGATTTTGCTGTCTTGCATCTTCTAGTTTTCACACAGCCTTGTGGTCTGTTGACATGATGGCTGCTGGGCAAAATCTGAGCAAAGTGGAGAATTCCTATTTATTGACCTGTAAGATTATTTTTTTTTCTGAAATTGTATGTCCTATCTCCAGCTCTGGAAAAAGGCTGCAATCCCCTGTTCACTAGCATGAATGAGGCTCAAGCCCTGCTCACATCTTGATTATATATTTGATTTTCCAATGGAATTTTAAAAATTAGAAACTTTCACCCTTATATCCTTAATACCTCTAAGATACAGGTACACATACATGCCTATAAAAAGAGCCCCATGGCAGTCAATAAGAAGGAAACAACTCTCATCAAAGCAGACTACTGATTTGTGATTGCATTTTATATTCACTCAGGATCCTTTTAAGATCAAGCGTTTTTTTCTATCCCAGTATTAACTCATTTTAATATTCTCTGCCCATAGTGACTCCCAGGTCTCCCTGTTGTGCCCTGAAGATACATCCCTAGAAGAATGGGGCCTCCTCCCACGTAGGTGAACTGCAGGGATCCTACCCAACAAAAGCAGAACATAAAAATACATCAAATATGACAATACTGACTGGACTAAAGAGGCAAAATTTTTTTTTAACTAATGTATTAAGTTTATTCTTCACTCATAAAAAGAACATATTTTTGGCTTTGAAATCATGACATAAAATAAAAAGGCAAACAAATGAAAACCATCAGCTGAAAGTAGGTAGAAGCAACTCATGCTGACCCATCAGCAAATGCCATGTGCTTTGGGCTATAGCGGGGGCTCTGATCAGAGCAAGAACGGAAGATGCATTGCCAACCTAACATCCAAGCCATCTGGTCAACACATATATGAAATGAATCCTCCCTTCTTCCTGCTTTCCTTCTTAATCTTTAACTTTGAGAACAATAGTCAATAACATTTTGATGCTACTCTTCCTAGTCTGTAGGATAATGTTGTTTTAACATATTTAATCTGCATATTTTCAACCTTTAGAAAAAGTAAAACTGCCAAAATCAACGGTAACTAAAAGCCCTCTCTATTTTTGGTCAGTTATCTGCTGTAGGCAGAGCTTCATATAGGAATTTTTATTGCGGATTTCTATGACTGCATCCCTAACAAGCTCAATGAACATCTGCGGCCAAAGCTTCTGCAAAGCTTCATTTTTCATATTGATTTCTGTGGCTTCCTTCACAAGGTCTTCTATATACATCTTGCAGAATTTCTTTTTCTCCTTTATTTCCTGTTTTAAAAAGAAAAAATAATGTTTTAAATCATAACCAATCCAAAAGCCAAAGCAGTGATTAGCTGAACCAGAGAAACCTGAAATTAACTATTTTGATCCCTTAATCCCTTTTCCACACACAATCTCTCTCTCTCTCTCTCTCTCTCTCTCTCTCTCTCTCTCTCTCTCTCTCTCTCTCTCTCTCTCTCTCTCTCTCTCTCTCTCTCTCTCTCTCTCTCACACACACACACACACACACACACACATATATATATATATATATATTTAACTGTAATCACTAGATCATTACACTATTTCTCCTATCTCAGTTTGGAGGCTTAGCTCACACAAGTCAGCTGAATGCACACAGTCTCATGGCTTCCAGTGGCTAATGTGGCAGGGTACAGACACTGACAATTTTGTTGGTATTAATTTAGTTAATATCCATATATTTTAAATAGTCATACTCTTAATGTACTCTCTAGGTTAGGAAAGCATATAGTGGAATATTACACTGAAATAAGTGGCCTTGATCTTTGGATAAAGTTGGAGAAAAGTGTACAAAGAGAAAATATATATAAGCTCAGGACCTGAAGGTGGCCTTCTAAATAAATAGTGTTCCCTTCCCTTTCAACTTCTGAGTCTAGCAGTCTACAAATGAAAAACCTAGTTCAAACATGACAGGGGAATTTTTGGGCCAGAAGATATTTGGGAATTAGGCCCCAATTTCATTACAGAGTCTAAAAGAAAGCCATTTTATTAGGGCTAGAGGTATAACTTAGCAGTAGAGGGCTTGCTTAGCATACATGAGGCCCTGGGATCCACCCCCAGCAAAACCAAACACACACACACACACAGTTGAATTTAAGAATTCAACATTTATTATGACTATTAATACTGCTGGAGAGTGTCAAGGCTTGATCATGAAAAATGTCATAATATAGAAAAATCAATGTAATATCACATAATCAGAATTATAGAGAAGTAATTCATATCAATGAAGAAGGATGGAAATAACAGATGTTGATAATAGATTTAGGAAAAAGATACACTACTTAGAACCAACTTAAATCAGAATACCAAAATAATATCAAGGTTAATTAAAAAGCTAAATTTAGAATATTATAAATATTGTCATTAAAATCATGAAGATTTTTAATTTAAAAAATGCTTATATTATAATATTAAGTACAAAAAGAAAAACTGAAATTTTGATAGGGATTGGATTAAATGAGTATGTGCATTTGTCAAAATTCAACAATAGTACACCTAAGGTTTATATTTCAGTATATAAATTTCATTTCAAATTAAGAAACTATATCAAATATTGAACTCTAATCAATGATATGCAAGCTGAATTATTTAGAAAAAAGCATATGAATGTCTACAATTATTCTGAAATGATTTTTAGAAACAACATGAACAGATGGATGGATAGAGGGATGGGAGATTCATCAATGAAACAAGTAAACTAAACTGGATAGTACAATGTTAATGGTAAAACATAGGTTTGGGTGTATGAGTATTTACCATTAAATTCAACTTGGCTGTACATTTGAAATTTTTAGTAAAAAATTGGGAAATAATACATAGAAAAATATTGAAAAAAATGTACTGAAGTATCATGAGAGTCTTCAGGTATTTTTTCCTCTTTTTTTCTTATTTTTAAAAATTCTTACCATTTTTACAACAAAATGTTTTTTTAAAAAATTCTTCATTAATTAATATAAAATTAGTAGATCCAAATTGCACTTTCCTAGGAGAGGCAAATTGTGGAAATTTTCTTATGTTATGTAAGACATCTTAAAATAATTTCAGCATTGAGGGGTTAACATACTGATGTGATATTGTTCGTGGGCTAAAGCAACAGATCATGAACTGACCTATCCTAAAAACATGCACAAGATTTTGATAGATTATAAACAATAATGGGTCCAGCTGGCTGCTTCTTTGATGAGTCTAACTTAGCTCTGACTCTGAAACACAGTCTGGAACTCAGTCACCTGCACTAAGTTAGCTTGATGAAAACAGCATGAGCTGCTTCTTTTTAACACTCAGTGAACCTGAGCTACACAGAAACCAGCAGCATGAAGGCCAAGTGTGATTCACTAGAGATCAGTAACCAAAAGAGCGATATTTTATAACAAGCAATGCATTTACACAAGTAGAAGGTACAGAGCCTATTTAGTAAATGCTCTCATATACATTTCCAAATTTCTTATAATAGATTTTGAATTTAAAAAAATAAAGACAAAGTTCCATCATTAAGACTAGACAAAATTTTATAACAGTTTAGAGATAACAAAAATAAAAATTTTAAATGTTGCATTTTGTCACATCACTTACACATAATACAAATTAAAATTAACTTTTGGTAATTGACATAAGTACAATTTTTGGTGTTTTAAAATTTCCTGCTACAGTTGCTTCTATTGTTCCCCTACGACATGTTGAAACAGAATTATATTTGTTATAATAGCCCTTAATTTAGCAATTGTGTTTGAAAGAATTTTTATTTCTTCATTTCTTCTCTCCTCCAAGCCCGTTACTCTGTGTGACTGTGAAAGCTCATCAGGTATCTGCCAGGATAACTCACTCTGCCTGTCCAAATGATCCTGTGAAGAGCACATAATAGATAGCTCTCTTCCCTGACCCATCAAGGAGTTCTTACTCTTTGAATTAGTCTTTTCTTTCTCAAATGCACTGATATACTTATTTCTTTTTATGCCATAATATTCCTGGGGTTCATAAAGCAAGTATTTTGCAAGTTCAATCCTAATGAGATGAACTCTATACAATAAATATTATTTATACTATTTCATGGAAGTAGAAATGTGTTGTTACAAAGATGGTTGGGGAGGGCAGGGGATGTGGCTCAAGCAGTAGCGCCCTCACCTGGCATGCGCAGGATGCTGGGTTTGATCCTCAGCACCACATAAAAATAAAATAAAGATGTTGTGTCCACCACCGAAAACTAAAAAATAAATATTTTTTAAAAAAAGATGGTTGGGGAAAATGTCAATGGTAGGATTTGTTATACAGTAATTTTAACTATCATTTTAGTTGTATTATTTGTATTAGAATTTAATCTGTATCTCCATTTTACAAATGGGAAACAAGGTCAATGAAGGTCGAGACAATTTCTCAGGATTAGACATCATGTATTAAAACTTCCCTAGAGAAAGAATTGGCAGTCTAGTTGAGAGATGGCCTATATATATAAACAGCTAACTAAAATATAAAATAGTAATTTAAGTGCTGAATGAAATGATCATCCATTAAATATAATCAGTACTCTGAAAAAGAAAGCATTCTTTTTATTGGATGGTCAAGAAGTCACCACAATATATTGTAAAATAATCCATGATCAGAAAACAGAAGGTCTCAGTTCTAGAGGCAGATCAGTCAAATGTTCACCTGTGACCCTGAATAATTCACTTGTTTCCAGTTTTCCTTATCTAAGAACAGGGCCAGATTCTTTAAAGTCCTTTTCAGCATTCTAGGTCCATCTTGAATCTTTTGTAGGTGAGTCAAGAGAATGGATGGACAACTACCAAGTGACAGAACTTTGCCAGGAACAATGAAAGGGTCTACTTAACCTGTTTTGTGAGAAACTCACCTGAACTTATTTTCTCAACAAGTCAGTATGTACAGAGAAGAGAGACTGAGGACTTTGTGCTGTAGTGAGTTAAGTATTTTTCAAGATGTGGGGAGCGTGGTGTAAGTGAAGGAATGCTGGCCTGTGAGTTAAAAGAGAGTGATTAAGGGACTTGGGCAAGGTCTCTCAGGTAATAAGTGGTAATCAGGGGCTCAAGTCCAAGTCTCCTGACAGTAAGCCTAGTGTTCTTTTCAAAATACTATGTGGCTTCAGATTTCTTCTTTTCCCTTTGAATTTCCTCAAAATAGGAGTCAATATTCCCTGTCTTTACCTCTTCATTGCTTATTTATTGATCAAACCACTTTAATCAAGACTTTGCTTATATGACTCCACTGCAGTTATTTATATTTAAAAATAATCTCAATGACCTTGTCTGCTAAATTTATCAAACTTTTCCTTTACAGTTTGTGCACTTGGAGTATTAAAAAATCATAACCTATGCAACCAAGGTCATACAAATTGTCTCCTATTTTTAAAATAAGAACTTTAAAGTTTTGCTTTTTGTACTTGGGTTTTTATTTGATCTGGAGTTAATTTCTTGTAGTATAGTGTGAATGTGTTCAATATGTTTTTCTGATTGGAGATCCCATTTCTTCAGTAACACTTATAAACAGACTGTTGTCAGTAGTTTGTAATGCCTACTACCTGCATACATTTCCCTCACCAGCATGGCATACTCTGGCCCTCTGTTTTGTTCATGAGTCTATTTGTTTATCCCTATATTGTTTTAATTACCACCACTTTATAATAATGCTTGATGTCTGCTAAGGCAATTTATTCCTGCTTTCCTCTGGAGTATGATAGTTCCTTTGCTCTATCAGATAACTTTTAGGATCAGGTGGTAAAGTTCCACAAGAACCACATTCACACTTGAATTAGAACTGGCATATATTTATAAATGAATTTAGGAAGAATTAACATCTTTTTAATGTAGAACATTTCTGTACATTAACAAACTATTTAGTTTTTCCCTAGTGACTTTCAACTAGAAAGTCATAATTTCCCCAATAAAGGGCTTATATGTATTTTATTACCCACTCCTCAGTATTTGTTGTTATAGTTAATGGTATCTTATTTTAAATTTACTTTTGAATAGACAATACAACAATCATTAGGCTGTTGGCCCTTTATCTTTTTGATTTCTAAAAGCTCTTTATAATTTAGGGATATGAGTTGCAAACTATTTTTCCAGTTTGTCATTTGTCTTTACTTATTTGATCCTCATGAAGACCTTTCTCGTGGATTTTTCTAGAATTTTCATGCTTTCACTTTAAACTTTAAAATCTCTGACCAATTTGGAATTTCAATTGATATAAGATGGTATGTCTGAATCCAGTTTTTTTTTTCAGATAGTTCTTCAGTTATCCCCAAATCATTAGTAGATAGTCCCCTTGACTTATTTGAAATTGCTCCCTAATTGTATGGTGTAATCTTCTTTATTTGGAAATAAACCTGAATTTTTCTTTCTATTCCATTAGTCTATCTTTTCACAACCACTTTAGTTTAGTTGATAAGCCTTTAAAATATGCTTTAATATCTAATAGTGCTAGCCTTTTTCTCACTGTTCTTCTTTTTCAAAGTTTTGGCTATTAGTTATTATTTTTCCACATGCACCTTAGGATCAATGTATTTATAAAAAGCCTCAAAAAACATTTTTGATATTCTTATTTGGTTCATATTATACTTTTAAATTAACTTAAAGAAAATTGACATATTTTGCTTCAGAGCCTTTTTATTTAAAACATGGTAGGTTTTTCCATTTGTATAAATATTTTGTGTGCTTTGTTAATGCTTTAAAGTTTGCCTTATATTCATCTTGCATATTTACATTTGGTTTATTATATGTTTATTAGTGCATTTTACATTACTATAATGAAACATCCAAGGTAGGCTACTTTATAAAGCAATTGCTCACAGTTCAGGAAATTCAGCATTCAGGAGTACATCTGGTGATGGCATTCTTGGTGACAATGTCCTGAGGCAGTACAGGGAATTACATAGCAAGAGTCAGAGAATGCACATGTCTATCTTTTGGGGTCTTTCTCAACGTATAGTGCCACCAGTCAGTTAGTCATATGGATTCCACATGATGACTTTATCTAAACATTTCTCTAAATACCATGGTTGGATCAAGTTTTTACCATCTTAATATCTCACAATAGAGATTAAATTTCAACACATGAACCCTTGGTTGACAGTTCCATCATATCTAAACCACAGCATGAAGTATTTTACTTTTTTGCATTGCTACTATAAGAACTTTTCTTCCATTATATCTTCTTTCTGCTTATTATTTGTAATGTGGAAGCTGTTCATTTAAGTTCTGTTACTGAATTTTCTTACACCTTTTTATAGTTTCTCAATTAATTCTCTTGGAATTTTCAAATATTCAGTAATACCGTCTACTGTACTAGTAAGTTCCCATCTTTTGAAGTTACCATTGATTTCTTTCTTTTACCTAAATGTATTGTTTGTAGCAACAAATAATGATGATATTAGATGTTCTTGCTTGATATTGACTTCAATGGTGTATTAGGGTTCTATTTCTGTGTGACAAATTAACTCACACTTTGCAGTTTAAACAACATACATCTATCACCTCAGTTTCCATTTATCAAGAGTACAGGAATGGCTTTGCTGGGTGGTCGGCTAAAGCATTCACAAGGCTGTAGTGAAGGTGTTGAACAGTATGTGTTCCTTTCTGAAGCCCCTCTTCTAAGTTGAAGTAGTTGCTGGCAGAATTTAGCTTTATTTCCTTGCAGTGACAGGAATGAAGTACCCATTTTCTTGCTGGCTGTTGGCCCAAGGTTATGCACACCTCCTAAAAGTTCTTGTAGATCCTTGCCATGTGGCCTTCTCAAATCATGGCAGCTTTTCTCTTCAAGTCCAACAGGAGAATCTTTCAGGGAAAGCTTGAATACTCCTTTAAAGGACCTGCCAGATTAGGCTAGGCTCACTCAAGATAATACCTTTTTCCACTACTCAATTCCTTCTTATCTGTGGTTCTGCTTTCTGTGGTTTTAGTTAACTGTAGTCAACTGTGGTCTGAAAATATTAAATGGAAAATTCCAGAGAAACAATCCATAACTTTCAAATAACTTTCATTATAGTATATTATTGTAATTGTTCTATTTTTAATTATCATTGTCAATCTCTAGTTGCCTAATTTATAAATTACATAGTATATATATTTGCATAGGAAAAACATGACATATATAGGGTATAGTAGAATCCAATTTTTAGACACTCACTGGGGGTCTTGAAAATTATCCCTTGAGTATAAAGGCAGACCTACTGTATCTGCAAAGCCTGCATACTCTGCTACATTCCATTGGTTAATAGCAAGTCATAGAGTTTACACATCCTTAAGGGAGGGGATTATACAGGGATAATGTGGATACAAGGGGGCAAAAATCATGAGGCCAACTTAGAATTTTGCCTGCTAGTAATGCTAATGTTTCCAGAGTTTTCCCATTATTATGACAGTTACTATCCAATTTTTCTGGACTCTATTTAAATAGAGTTAAAGAAGTCAAGAATGAACGATAAATTGTATGAACTTTATTTTTGATGTACATAGAAATAATCATGATTTTCACTTTAGATTTATTAATTTTCTCATATTAAATCTTTCTTGCATTTCCAGAATGTACTATATGTGGCTATAAAGCTTGTTAGCCATTTAATGTTCTGCTGCAATCTACTTGATGACATTTTTAAAGGATTTTTGCAACTATATTCTTAAGTACCTGATCTGACTTTTCTTATGCAATCCTAGCAGGTTTTATAATAAATTTAATGATGTTTGTCTTGAAGAAATGGAAGTTTGCCTTCTTTTTAAATACTCTTTTTTAAAAATTTTTATTGTTGGTTGTTCAAAACATTACATAGTTCTTGATATATCATATTTCACACTTTGATTCAAGTGGGTTATGAACTCCCATTTTTACCCCATATACAGATTGCAGAATCACATCAGTTACACATCCATTGATTTACATATTGCCATACTAGTGTCTGTTGTATTCTGCTGCCTTTCCTATCCTCTACTATCCCCCCTCCCCTCCCCTCCCCTCCCCTCTTCTCTCTCTACCCCCTCTACTGTAATTCATTTCTCCCCCTTGTATTATTTTTCCCTTTCCCCTCACTTCCTCTTGTATGTACTTTTGTATAACCCTGAGGGTCTCCTTCCATTTCCATGCAATTTCCCTTCTCTCTCCCTTTCCCTCCCACCTCACATCCCTGTTTAATGTTAATCTTCTTCTCCTGCTCTTCGTCCCTACTCTGTTCTTAGTTACTCTCCTTATATCAAAGAAGACATTTGGCATTTGTTTTTTAGGGATTGGCTAGCTTCACTTAGCATAATCTGCTCTAATGCCATCCATTTCCCTGCAAATTCTATGATTTTGTCATTTTTTAATGCAGAGTAATACTCAATTGTGTATCAATGCCACATTTTTTTTTTATCCATTCGTCTATTGAAGGGCATCTAGGTTGGTTCCACAGTCTTGCTATTGTGAATTGTGCTGCTATGAACATCGATGTAGCAGTGTCCCTGTAGCATGCTCTTTTTAGGTCTTTAGGGAATAGACCGAGAAGGGGAATAGCTGGGTCAAATGGTGGTTCCATTCCCAGTTTTCCAAGAAATCTCCATACTGCTTTCCAAATTGGCTGCACCAATTTGCAGTCCCACCACCAATGTACAAGTGTACCCTTTTCCCCACATCCTCACCAGCACTTGTTGTTTGACTTCATAATGGCTGCCAATCTTACTGGAGTGAGATGGTATCTTAGGGTGGTTTTGATTTGCATTTCTCTGACTGCTAGAGATGGTGAGCATTTTTTCATGTACATGTTGATTGATTGTATGTCCTCCTCTGAGAAGTGTCTGTTCAGGTCCTTGGCCCATTTGTTGATTGGGTTATTTGTTATCTTATTGTCTAATTTTTTGAGTTCTTTGTATACTCTGGATATTAGGGCTCTATCTGAAGTGTGAGGAGTAAAGATTTGTTCCCAGGATGTAGGCTCCCTATTTACCTCTCTTATTGTTTCTTTTGCTGAGAAAAAACTTTTTAGTTTGAGTAAGTCCCATTTATTGATTCTAGTTATTAACTCTTGTGCTATGGGTGTCCTATTGAGGAATTTGGAGCCCGACCCCACAGTATGTAGATCGTAGCCAACTTTTTCTTCTATCAGATGCCGTATCTCTGATTTGATATCAAGCTCCTTGATCCATTTTGAGCTAACTTTTGTGCATGGCGAGAGAAAGGGATTCAGTTTCATTTTGTTGCATATGGATTTCCAGTTTTCCCAGCACCATTTGTTGAAGATGCTATCCTTCCTCCATTGCATGCTTTTAGCCCCTTTATCAAATATAAGATAGTTGTAGTTTTGTGGATTGGTTTCTGTGTCCTCTATTCTGTACCATTGGTCCACCCGCCTGTTTTGGTACCAGTACCATGCAGTTTTTGTTACTACTGCTCTGTAGTATAGTTTGAAGTCTGGTATCACTATACCACCTGATTCACACTTTCTGTTTAGCACTGTTTTTGCTATTCTGGGTCTTTTATTTTTCCATATGAATTTCATGATTGCTTTCTCTATTTCTACAAGAGATGTCGTTGGGATTTTGATTGGCATTGCATTAAACCTTTAGAGAACTTTTGGTAATATCGCCATTTTGATGATGTTAGTTCTGCCTATCCATGAACAGGGTATATTTTTCCATCTTCTAAGATCTTCTTCTATTTCTATCTTTAGGGTTCTGTAGTTTTCATTATATAAGTCTTTCACCTCTTGTGTTAGGTTGATTCCCAAGTATTTTATTTTTTTTGAGGATATTGTGAATGGAGTGGTTGTCCTCATTTCCATTTCAGAGGATTTGTCGCTGATATACAGGAATGCCTTTGATTTATGCGTGTTGATTTTATATCCTGCCACTTTGCTGAATTCATTTATTAGCTCTAATAGTTTCTTTGTAGACCCTTTTGGGTCTGCTAGGTATAGAATCATGTCAACTGCAAATAGTGATAATTTAAATTCTTCTTTTCCTATTTTTATGCCTTTAATTTCTTTCGTCTGTCTAATTGCTCTGGCCAGTGTTTCGAGAACTATGTTGAACAGAAGTGGTGAGAGAGGGCATCCCTGTCTTGTTCCAGATTTTAGAGGGAATGCCTTCAATTTTTCTCCATTCAGAATGATGCTAGCCTGAGGCTTAGCATAGATTGCTTTTACAATATTGAGGTATGTTCCTGTTATCCCTAGTTTTTCTAGAGTTCTGAACATAAAGGGATGCTGTACTTTGTCGAATGCTTTTTCCGCATCTATTGATATGGTTCTTATTTTTAAGTCTATTGATGTGGTGAATAACATTTATTGATTTCCTTATATTGAACCAGCCTTGCATCCCAGGGATGAATCCTACTTGATCATGGTGCACAATTTTTTTGATATGTTTTTGTATCCGATTCGCCAGAATTTTATTGAGGATTTTTGCATCTAGGTTCATTAGAGATATTGGTCTGTAGTTTTCTTTCTTTGAGGTGTCTTTGGTTTCAGAATCAGGGTGATGTTGGCCTCATAGAATGAATTTGGAAGAGCTCCCTCTTTTTCTATTTCCTGAAATAACTTGAAAAGTATTGGTATTAATTCTTCTTTAAAGTTTTTGTAAAAGTCTGCTGTATACCCATCCGATCCTGGGCTTTTCTTGGTTGGTAATCTTTTGATGGCTTCTTCTATTTCATCCGTTGATATTGGTCTGTTCAAATTGTGTGTATCCTCCTGAATCAGTCTGGGCAAATCATATGACTTAAGAAATTTATCGATGTCTTCACTATCTTCTATTTTATTGGAGTATAAGGATTCAAAATAATTTCTGATTATCTTCTGTATTTCTGAAGTGTCTGTTGTGATATTGCCTTTTTTCATCCCGTATGCTAGTAATTTGAGTTCTCTCTCTTCTTCTCTTCATTAGCATGGCTAAGGGTCTGTCGATTTTATTTATTTTTTCAAAGAACCAACTTTTAGTTTTGTCAATTTTTTTCAATTGTTTCTTTTGTTTCGATTTCATTAATTTCAGCTCTGATTTTAATTATTTCTTGCCTTCTACTTCTTTTGCTGTTGTTTTGCTCTTCTTTTTCTAGGATTTTGAGATGAAGTATGAGATCATTTATTTGTTGTTTTTTTCTTTTTTTAAGGAATGAACTCCAAGCAATGAATTTTCCTCTTAGAACTGCTTTCAATGTGTCCCATAGATTCCGATATGTTGTGTCTGTGTTTTCATTGATCTCTAAGAATTTTTTAATTTCCTCCTTGATGTCTTCTATAACGCATTGATCATTCAGTAACCTATTGTTCATTCTCCAAGTGATGCATGATTTTTCCTTTCTTCTTTTATCGTTGATTTTCAGTTTCATTCCATTATGATCAGATAAGATGCATAGTATTATCTCTACTCCTTTATATTGTCTAAGAGTTGCCCTGTGACATAATATATGATCTATTTTTGAGAAGGATCCATGTGCTGCTGAGAAAAAAGTGTAACTGCTTGATGTTGGGTGGTATATTCTATATATGTCAATTAAGTCTAGGTTATTAATTGTGTTATTGAGTTCTATAGTTTCCTTATTCAACTTTTGTTTAGAAGATCTGTCCAGTGGCGAGAGAGGTGTGTTGAAGTCTCCCATGATTATTGTATGGTGGTCTATTAGACTCTTGAACTTGAGAAGAGTTTGTTTGATGAACATAGCTGCACCATTGTTTGGGGCATATATATTTATGATTGTTATGTCTTGTTGGTAAATGGTTCCCTTGAGCAGTATGTAGTGTCCCTCTTTATCCCTTTTGATTAACTTTGGCTTGAAATCTATTTTATTTGATATGAGTATGGACACTCCTGCTTGTTTCCGAAGTCCATATGAGTGATATGATTTTTCCCAACCTTTCACCTTCAGTCTATGTATGTCTTCTCCTATCAAATGTGTCTCCTGTAGGCAGCATATTGTTGGGTCTTGTTTTGTGATCAATTCTACTAGCCTGTGTCTCTTTAATTGGTGAGTTTAAGCCATTAACATATAGGGTTATTATTGAGATATGGGTTGTTCTTCCAGCCATATTTGTTTATTTATGTTACTAAACATGGTTTGTTTTCCTCTTTGATTATTTTTCCCCCCTTTACTGTCCTACCTCCCACTGTTGGTTTTCATTGTTATTTTCCATTTCCTCTTCCTGTAATGTTTTGCCGAGGATGTTTTGAAGAAATGGTTTTCTAGCTGCAAATTCTTTTAACTTTTGTTTATCGTGGGAGGTTTTAATTTCATCTTCCATCCTGAAGCTTAATTTCGCTGGATACACAATTCTTGGTTGAAACCCATTTTCTTTCAGTGTTTGAAACATGTTATTCCAGGATCTTCTAGCTTTCAGAGTCTGTGTTGAAAGATCAGCTGTTATCCTGATTGGTTTACCCCTAAATGTAATCTGCTTCCTTTCTCTTGTAGCTTTTAAAATTCTCTCCTTATTCTGTATGTTGGGCATCTTCATTATAATGTGTCTAGGTGTGGATCTCTTATGATTTTGCACATTCGGCGTCCTGTAGGCTTCTAGGATTTGGGATTCTGTTTCATTCTTCAAGTCTGGGAAGTTTTCTCATATTATTTCATTGAATAGATTGCTCATTCCTTTGGTTTGGACCTCTATACCTTCCTGTATCCCAATGACTCTTACGTTTGGTCTCTTTATGTTATCCCATATTTCTTGGATGTTCTGCTCATGGTTTCTTAACAGTCTTGCTGAGCTGTCTATGTTATTTTCAAGTTGAAATACTTTGTCTTCATTGTCTGATGTTCTATCTCCTAAGTGTTCTACTCTGCTGGTAGTATTCTCAATTGAGTTTTTAAGTTGGTTTATTGCTTCCTGCATTTCTAGGATTTCTGTTTGTTTGTTTTTTATATCATCTATCTCCCTGTATAGTTGATCTTTTGCTTCTTGGATTTGTTTATGTAATTCATTGTTGAAGTGATCTTTCATTGTCTGATTTTGCTGTCTAATGTCTTCCTTGAGACTCCAGATCATCTGAAGCATGTATATCCTGAATTCTTTATCTGACATTCCATCTGCTGCAGCTATTACCTCTTCTAAAGTTGAGTTGACCTGCATTGCTTGTGGTCCTTTCTTTTTTTTTTTTTTTTTTTTTAGAATTTTAATATTTCATTTTTTTTTTAGTTATCGGCAGACACAACATCTTTGTTTGTATGTGGTGCTGAGGATCGAACCCGGGCCGCATGCATGTCAGGCGAGCACGCTACCGCTTGAGCCACACCCCAGCCCCGACTTGTGGTCCTTTCTTTCCTTGTCTTTTCATACTGCTCGTGTTTCTTTCTGCTTGATGAAACTGTTGTGTTTTCAAAATTTTCCCCCTATATATTTATATTGCTCTTGTATAGGTGAAAAGTCTCCCTTGCAGGGGCGGGCGGCGGCTTGCTCCTCCTCCAATTGGGCTGATCTGTCTACGACGCTGATGGGCCACTGGGCCTGTTCTGCCGGTCGGTTGCAGGTCTCCCTACCTTGCAGGCGCGGGCGGCGGCTCTGCTCTGTCCTTACTCCAATTAGGGTGACGTGTCTACCACACCGGCAGGTTGCTGGGCCTGTTCCGGGCATGGGCGGCGGCTCTGCTCTGCCCCTACTCCAATTGGGGTGACGTGTCTACCATGCTGGCAGGCCGCTGGGCCTGTCCCACCAGTCGGTCACAGGTCTGCTTATCTTGCGGGCACGGGCGGCGGCTCTGCTCTGCCCCTACTCCAAATGGGGTGACGTGTCTGCCGCGCCCGCAGGCTGCTGAGCCTGTTCTGCCGGTCGGTCGCAGGTCTGTGTACCTTGCGGGCGCGGGTGGTAGCTCTGCTCTGCCCCTACTCCAATTGGGGTGTCGTGACTACCACGCCGGCAGGTCGCTGGGCCTGTTCCAGGCGCGGGAAGCGGCTGTGCTCTGCCCCTACTCCAATTGGGGTGACGTGACTACCACGCCTGCGGGTCGCTGGGCCTGTTCCAGGCGCGGGCGAAGGCTCTGCTCTGCCCCTACTCCAATTGGGGTGACGTGTCTACCACGCCGGCAGGCCGCTGGGCCTGTTCCGGGCGCGGGCAGCGGCTCTGCTCTGCCCCTCTGGCTTGATGACAAAGTGAGAGAGACTCGGGTGTTTGTGACTCACTTTCTTTACCAGGAGACCAACTGTTTCTGTCGCCGCTGGTATCAATGAAGTTATCTCCTCCGCCGCTTTCTGATGACATCAGATCTCTGCCATGTTGGTATCCCATGCGAATGGCAGCATTTTGTTCCCTTTTCCAGGTGACCAAAGCAACGGGTGAGTCCTGACCAGCCCTCACAAGCCCCGTCTCAATCTTGTTGTCACTGCCTACGAAGGCTCGGTTGGTATTTACCTCCACAGTATTCAGGAGGACCCGGACCGAGAAGCAGTTTCCGCGGGTTCTTTAGCCCTGGGCCAGAGCAGTTCCAGGAGCCGGAATTCGGCCACTCTTGGCTCAGTGTATGTTCTGATAGGAGCAGGCTCCAAGAAGCAGTTTCCGTGGGTTCTTTAGCACTGAGCCTGAGTAATTTGTCTGCGAGCCGCAGGCGAATGGCAGCCTGAAATTACCTGTTCTATGGCTGAATGAGCTGCGATCAGTCGAAAACAGGGATGGTGACGTCAGCTCTCCAAGATGGTGGCCGCTGGCTTCCTCTGTGGTCTGACCAGTGTGGAGAACCAAGTTGGACCGCTTCCTTCCCCCATCTCAAACCCAGAATTCAGCACTGAGCACAGTGATTGCACAGCTGGCAGGAGCCCGCAGAATCCGCAGCGCTGTATCTTTGTGTTGCTATCTCGTCGTTTCCCAGCGCACGCCGCAGACTCTAGCCGCAGGGCGAGTTGCTGAATAAGCAGCGTGACCCTCCGTGCGGACAAATCGCTCGCGTTTGAGCCCCCGTAGCTGATTCTCGTGCGATGGAAATCCTTCCTCTAGGTTTTGGAGCACCCCAATTTTGCTGGAAATTCCTAACAAGATAGCTTTTAGCCGTTCTAACTCGTCATTCTCCCGCACAGTGACGCGGTACATGGGGGTGATGCTCTCACTTCGCCGCCATCTTCCAGAATCCTAAATACTCTTAAACTACTTAAAAATCACTGGAATTATCCGTTCCTTAAACACTGGGTAGGTTTCTCTATGAATTGTCCTTGTTTTATATGCAGCTCTTTGACATTTTAAAAAATCTCTATTATAAAAATTTGTACATTTAAATTATGTACACACATAACACACACACACACACTTATAATTTAATTCATAGAACCAACTGTATTTAGGAAGAAGGCTCATAATCCTGCCAGGTTGTCTTTTCCTCTTCTAGCAATATCAAGAAGCCTCTAATGGCCAACAAATTATGTTCATTCTCTTTGAGCATGATTCTCCCAGTACATTCCAGTTTCATCTTTTAACATGTCTTTCTCAACCTCTGTACTGCAACAATTAACTGCCTTGTAATTTCTGTCACTCTTTGTCTCTTTTTTATACTTTTGTGCCTTTTATTCACATCATTTTATTTGACAGAATTGCCTTGTATCTATATATCATCACATAGCTCTATTTTGTCCTTTTTAAATACTAGGGAACATCTTCTTTAGAATGGTTTCCTTGATTTGGGTTAGTTATCTCTCCTCTTCTCTTAGAATAATGATTTATAATAACCCCTATATAAATCTATCTCCTCCATTAGAATATGAGATCCCTGAGGGCAAAGACAGTATCTTTCTATAACCTAGTATATCACACAGTGTGTATGATAGTTGCTCAAAGATGATTTTTTGAATGAGTGAAAAGTACAAATGTCAAGAAGGCTGAAATGAGATAAGGTAGTTGACTTCAAGTATTTGAAGGGTTTCCACATGGAAGAGACTTGTTCTATTTACTACATAAGGTAGTATTAGGATCATTAATAGTTGGAGTTATTCAGTTTTAGTCAACTATCTCATTAAGCACTGACCTTCCCTTTTTTTCTTTTTGTAGTGTTAGAGATGGAACCTAGGACCTTGAGCATGCTAGGCAAGTGCTCTGTCATAGAGCTATACCCCCAGCTCCTTCTTGTACTATAATAATTTAAAGGAGAATATGAACATTTTCTAGGATGCTATAAAAATATTACAGAATTGAGTTTTCAAATGATTTTTAGGCTGTAATTCTTAAAGGATTCTGTTAAGGTTTGATCTTAAATGTCCCTTAGAAACCTCATCTATTGAAGGCCTGGTCCTAGCTGATAGCACTACTGTGAGGTAGTGGAAACTGTAGGAGGTGGGAAGGGAGCTGAAGGAAGTTAAGTCATGGTGGGGGGAGGGATGCCCTTAAAGGGCATACTGAGACCCCAGCCCCTTCGCTCTCTCTCTCTTTTTCCTGGCAGCCATGCAGTGAGCAGCTCTGTTCTACCATATACTCTTTGCCATGATGTTCTGTCTGGCCACAAGCTGGAAACAACAGAGCCAAGCCACCATGGACTGAAACCAAGCTGAAACAAATCTTTCCTCCTTTTAAGTTGATTTTCTTAGAAAATCTGACTAACATAGATTCCAAAGAGACACTTCAGAACTAGGAGAGGGGTGAAGGGAAATGAATAGAAAATCTAATCAAATGAAGTTCCGAGTCCCCTACTTTTCCTCTATAACAACAATTTCTACATACTGGGTTTTCAGTTACAATATGGCATCAATAAAGAGTTCATAATTGTTTAAAAGACATTTGAAAACCACTTTCAAATTTGATGAGGATACACAGCATGCATGCTTTCTCTCTCTCATGTGCTCTCTCTCTCTCTCTTTCCTTACACACACACACACACACACACACACACACACACACAAACCCTGTGTGAGGAGATATAGAAATACATCTATCTTTTTGGGGTTTTTTTGGGTAGTGGGGATTGGACCCAGGAGTGCTTAACCACTGAGCCACATCCGCAGTTTCTTTATTTTGAGACTAGATCCATTTTATTTTTGAGATAGTTGCTTAGCACCTTGCTAAGTTGTGGAGGCTGGCTTTGAACTTGTGATCCTCCTACCTCATCCTTACAAGCTGCAGAGATTATAGGCATGCACCACCTGTTCAGTGATACATCTATATCTTTAGATATTTTATTTTTTGTGGTATTGGGGATTAAACTCAGGGGCACTCTACCACTGAGCTGTTTTGACACAGAGTCATACTAAGTTTCTCTGGCTGGCCTTGAACTTGCAGTCCTTTTGTCTCAGTCCCCCAAATTTCTGGTATTTCAGGACTGTGCCACAACAACTTAGTGAGATTCCATCTCAAAATAAAATAAAAGAGGCAGGGTATATAGCTTAGTAGTAGAGCAGTTGTTTAACATATGCAAGGCCCTGAGTTCAATCTCCTACAGTACCACAAAAACAAACAAAAATTCGGTTGAAGAATGTTAAAACTCTATAGTGATTTAGATGACTGTTTCTTCTGCTTTCCTGTAAGCTTCATCAAGGCAGGAACTTTGTAGGCTTTTTTCTTCTTTGTAGCTCTTGTAGTGCCATAATATTGTATTACCCCAATAAACCTCTGAACACATAAAGAACTAAAAGACTGGTTCCAGTTTTCCTGGCTAAGTATCTCTACTGGGAACACAACAGGTTAAATTACATAATTAAGAACACAGAAGTTCAAGGTGTATAATGAAATATATAAATTAAAACATTAAGAGCCTAAGACAAGAGAATAGAGATGGAGATTATGCTGTGTCCTCTCCTGGTTTGGCACAGGCTGGTTAACTGCCCACACAAGCCTATGTTTCTTTTCTTAATTCAGATAGATGAGGATCCTTAGTCCAATTCTGATCTAAATTTTTGGGAATAAATTTCTTTTAAATATTCTTTTCTACTAAAAAAATGATGGAACCACGTACTCTTCTTCATCTCAGAGCTCTCTACTCTTTTCTATTTCCTTGGTGTCTACTGTCCTCAGCTTTGTATGTAAAGGAAGGTGAAACACGCAACATCCAAACCTCAAGCCACATAGAATATATCCAGGGACCAGATTTCAAAGATTAATGGTATTTTACCTCTAGCTTTTCATGATAAAATTCTCTTGTGGTATAATTGAGTGTAGCACGATTTGTGTTTTCTCCTACAAGTCTTTTGTTATCATTATTTTCTTCACTGACAATGCCAGGTTTTTTTCCTTTGGTTTCTAGTAGATACCGGAATTGCTTTTTCCTGTAGAAAAATAATAAAGAGATTTTACCATTTGCACTTTAGATAGAGCACAAATCTCCAGAATATACGAAGAACTCAAAAACTTAACACCCAAAAAAGCCAAATAACCCAATCAATAAATGGACTAAGGAACTGAACAGACACTTCACAGAAGAAGAAATACAGTCGATCAACAAACATATGAAAAAATGTTCATCATCTCTAGGAACAAGAGAAACGCAAATCAAAACTACTCTAAGATTTCATCTCACTCCAGTCAGAATGGCAATCATCAAGAATATAAGCAACAATAAATGTTGGCAAGGATGTGGGAAAAAAGGTATACTCATAAATTGCTGGTGGGATGGCAAATTGGTGCAACCACTATGAAAAGCAGTATGGAGATACCTCAGAAAACTTGGAATGGAACCACCATTTGACACAGTTATCCTACTCACTGGTTTATACCCAAAGGACTTAACATCATCATAGTGATTCAGCCACATCAATGAGAAGTTGTGCTACATTTGTGTACAATGTATCAAAATGCATTATACTGTCATGTATAACTAATTAGAACAAAAGTAAAAGACTAATTATTATGCTTTAAAATCAATAGAAATAAAGTGGCTATTTTATTGTTAAAAAAGAAAAATAATAAAGAGATTTTGAGAGCTGCTTATCAGACTTAAAAAATATCTATTTTTTGTTGACTTTAGAGGGGAGCCCTATGCTTTTCTGAACATCTGCTTTATGAATCTGTGTTTATTATTTATTTGTACTCAGTTTGGTATCCATTCTATAAATTAACGTATTCTACACATTTTTCTTTGTTCTATAATTAACAACCATTAAAAAATGCCTTAAGTATTTATAAAATGAAAAAAAATATTTCCCTTAATAAAAAACAACACACACACTCACACACACACAAAATAATCAGAGCACAAAACAATCCAAATAAGGAGGTAGTAGAACAAACTTTTAGTCTTTATATTCTATAAAACATGTTAGTTACCCTTTACAAATTACACAAATACTTCATAATGTCATTTATGTAGTTCAGTAATTTTACTCATAGCTAGAAAATGAAATGGAATACTGATTAAACTTTTGTTTTGAAAAAGCAAAACAAAAAACTAAAAATCTCCAACTGTCAGCATATCAGGCAAGGTCCTAAGTAGGTGGTTAAGTAATGAAATAGGAAGCTGAATTCCAGAGGGCTGCAATCCATCATAGGGTATATCTCTAAATGAAGTGATACTAACACTTTACTGTGAACTGAAAGATTGGGAACAGAAGAGGGATATATCTTTAAAAATCCCTTCTTTTTAATTTAAAAGTATAACAATTATTTTAGAAATTTTGGGGAAGTATAAATTTTAAAAAAATATAAAGAGATAAATGTCATCCATTAGCCTATACTGCATAAGTCCATATAAATCTATAACTGTTTACATTTGACATATTTCTGAGAAGCTTCTCCTATAAATTTTAGAAAAGGTAAGATCATACCATATATACCATTTTGTATGCTTTATTTCACTTATTGTTACATAATAATAAGCATTTTCTATGTAATTAAATATTATAATCAGTGAATTAATAAAAAATTAATTGTGATATAAATCACAATTTTTTATTAGAAATTTGGTTGTATAATTGTCTTACTTTTGTAAAAAACATAAGAGGGTGGCATATAGGTCTTTATTTGTATTTACATTTTATTTTGATTGTTAAATTATAAAAGCAATGTCCACACATTATATACTACCCTTTTTTAGTCTTTTCAAATAATTAACTGTTTTGAATATTATATCTTTAACTTTATTCATGATTATTTTGCTGTTCTTTTCCTAATTTTGTGAAATACAGGTTTAGTTCCATAATTTCAGCCTTTAATCTTTCCAATGCACCCAGTTCATGGCTAACCTGCTTCCATTTAGCACCAATTTAGTGACCTCACAAGTTTTGAAATGTGGCACTTTTATTATATTTCAACTCAAAGTAGTTTCAGTTTTCCATTATGAAATTGTCTTTAACCTATAGGTCATTTATAAATGTTTCTTAATTTGAAAATATGTAGGAATTTTCTGGTTATCTTTTTGTAACTGGGTTAAAGCTTAAACATGTTTTGAGCAAAGAATTAGTCCATGTGATTTCAATTCTTTCAATCTGTTGACATTTGCTTTATAGATAGTATTTGATCAACTTTAATAAATGTTTCATTTATACCTGAAAAGAATGTACATTGGAGATAATATTTTTTAAATGTTAGGTCAAATATGTTGTCATATTGTTCAAGTATTTTATGTCCCTTTTCTCTTACTTGGAGGTGATAAAAACATCTCACTCTAACTGTAGACTTGTAACTGTGTCAATTTGGGGTCATAAGTTTAGAAGGCTATGCTAAAAATGCATACAAATTTAAATTTAAACTGAACTTATTATTTTGAAATGATCTTATTTATTTCTAGAATTGCTTTAATCATGGAGTCTACTTGAATCTTTCATCTGATTGCTCTGGCTAGTGTTTCAAGAACTATGTTGAATAGAAGCAGTAAAAGAGGGCATCCTTGTCTTGTTCCAGTTTTTGGAGAGAATACTTTCAACTTTTCTACATTTAGAATGATATTGCCTTGGGTTTAACATATATATAGCTTTTACAAAGTTGAGGTATATTCCTACTATCCCTAGTCTTTCTAGTGTTTTGAACATGAATAGATGATGTATTTTGACAAATGCTAGTTCTGCATCTATTGAGATAATCACGTGATGCTTGTCTTTAAGTTTATTGATTAATGAAATATGTTTATTGATTTCCATATGGTGAACCAACCTTACATCCCTGGGATGAACCTCACTTGATCATGGTGTACTATCTTTTTAATATGTTTAATATGTTTCTGTATCAATTTGCCAGTATTTTATTAAGAAATTTTGCATCTATGTTCATCAGGAATATTGGTCTGAAATATCTTCATTATTTTCTAATTTATTAGAATATAAATTTGCAAAATACTTTCTGATTATCATCTGTTTTTCATTCGTGTCCACTGTGATACTTCCTTTTTTATCACATATTTTAGTAATTTGAGTTTTCTCTTTTCTTCTCTTTGTTAGCTTGACTAAGGGTTTATCAATTTTAATTATTTTTTCAAAGAACCAACTTTTTTTCATTGATTTTCTGGATATTTTGTTTCAATTTCATTGATTTCAGCTCTGCTTTTAATAATCTTCCATCTTCTACTGCTTTTGGTGTTGATCTGCTCTTTTTCTAGGGCTTGGAGATGGTTATTTATTTGGTGACTTTCCATCTTTTTAATGAATGAGCTCAATGCAATAAATTTTCCTCTTAAGAAGTGCCTTCATAGTGTTTTGGATATATTATACTACTATTCTCATTTACCTCTAAGTATTTTTTTATTTCATCCCTGATTTCTTCTGCTATCCATTAGTCATTCAGTAGCATATTATTTAGTCTCCAGGTATTAGAGTAGCATCTATTTTTTATTTTATTATTGATTTCTAATTTTATTCCATTATGATCTGATAGAATGCAAGGTATTATCACTATATTTTGTATTTGCTAAGAGTTGCTTCATGGCCTAAGATATGGTCTATTTTAGAGAAGGATCTTTGTGCTACTGAGAAGAAAGTATATTCAGTCATAGTGGATAAAATATTCTTTATATGTCTGTTAAGTCTAAATTATTAATTGCATTTTTTAGTTCTACAGCTTCTTTATTTACTTTTTGTTTGGTGTATCTATCCAGTGATAAGAAAGGTATGTAAAAGTCGCCCAGCATTATTATGTTGTGGTCTCTTTGATTCCTGAAGTTGAGAAGGGTTTGTTTGATGTACAGAGATGCTCCATTATTTGGGGCTTAAATATTTATTTTATGTCTTGTTGATGTATAATTTCCTTAAGCAGTATGATATGTCCTTTTTTGTCCCTTTTGATTAACTTTGACTTGAAGTCCACTTTATCTGATAGAGAATAGAGACCCCTGCTTGTTTATGAGATCCATGTGAATGATACATGATTTTTTCCCATCCTTACACTTTTAGTCTGTGGATGTCTTTGCCTATGAGGTGAGTCTCTTGGAGATGGCATATTATTGGGTCTGTTTTTTTTAATCCAATTGCCAGTCTGTGTCTTTTCATTCATGAGTTTAGGCCATTTACATTCAATGTTATTATTGAGAGATTATTTTCATTCCCTGTCATTTTGATTTATTCTAGTTTTTAATTTGAATTAGTTCCTCCTTTGATTTTCTTCTGTACTTCCTCCCTTTACCAATTTTCACGTTTATTTTTCATTTCTCCTTTATAAAATATTTTCTTGCATATGTTTTGTAGTGCAGGCATTCTAGTTGTAAATTCTTTTTTTAACTTTTGTTTATCATGAAAAATTTTTATTTCATCATCAATTCTGAGGCTTAATCTTGCTGGGCATAGTATTCTTGGTTGGTATGCATTTTCTTTCAGAGTTTGGTATAGAGTATTCCAAGACCTTTGAAATTTTAGTGTCTAGGTTGAAAAATCTTTTGAGATCTGGATTGGTTTCCTCTTAAATGTGACCTGTCATTTTTGTCTGGTAGCCTTTAAAATTCTATCCTTATTTATATAACAATGTGCCGTGGTGTGGGTTTGTCATAATTTTGAACCTTTGGGGTTCTGTAAGCATCCTGTATCGGATTTTCCATATTATTCTTTAGGTTTGAGATATTATTTCATTGAAAAAAATGATTCATTCCTTTCATTTGTATCTCTAAACCTTCATCTATCTCAATAAATCTTAAATTTGGTCATTTCAGATTACCCCATATTTTTTAGAAGTTCTGTTCATGATTTCTTAAACATATTTTCTCCATAGTCAACACTATTTTCAAGATCCTATTTATTTTTTTCATTGCCTGAAACTGTGTCTTCCAAGTGGTCTAGTCTGTTGGTGCTTTCCATTGAATTTTTATTTATTTATTTTTTAGTTGTACACAATACCTTTATTTTGTTTATTTATTTTTATGTGGTGCTGAGGATCGAACCCAGGGCCTCACACGTGCGAGGTGAGTGCTCTACCGCTGAGCCACAATTCCAGCCCTCCATTGAATTTTCAATTTGGTTTATTGATTCCTTCATTTTGAGGATTTCTGCTTGGTTTTTTTTTAAGAATCTGTATTTCTTTATTGAAGTGATCATTCACTTCCTGTATTTTCTATGTATATTCTAAACTCTTTATCTGATATTTCTTCCACTGTGGCATCAATGGATTCTGTTATTGAATTATCTTGGTTTGTTTGGGGTGATTTGTTCCCTTGCTTTTTTCACATATGTGTGCCTACCCATGTAACAGTATGGATTGGAGGCAGTAGAGTTTCTACCCTGTAGACTTATAGTGTCCTTGAAGGTTTCCATTTCCTCATCTTTTAGGGGGAGACAAATAAACCACCACAAATGCAAACAATATATAGCATTAAACTAAACAGTTCCTGCTATGACATCTACAGTGTTATAACAAACAAAAAGGATATGATCTGTTATTGACTACAAAAAAAAAAAGTCTGCAAAAGGGCTTACAATTTTGAATGGTGGATAGGGAAAGAAGAGAAGTGATAGATGTTATAATTGTCAGGGAAGAGGGCAGAAAATAGAAGTAAAAAATTAAAGAAAGAGTGAAGAGAGAAAAATAGAGATTGGTTGTTAGTAGAAGAAAAGAGAGAATCAAGGGAAACAGATACGAGAGAGCAAAAGTATAAAGTAAAAATTTTAAAAATAAAAGAAAACAAAACTGAAATAGACTAATCAAACATCTTAGTCCTCAAAAAACTGACCCATGAAAAATAACTGGCTTTAAAAATGCTAGAAATTAAAAAATATGAATATGTATAAATGTCCATGAACCATTAAGGTCACAATTAAATAAACAAATAAAGAAGAGAGAGAGAGAGAAAAGAAAAAGAAAGAATGAAAATGAAAAAGAATCTCTACAAAAAGTTAAAAAAGTGTTTCTTTTGGAGTTCAAAAGATTCCTGGCTTTCCTTTTTCAGCAGTGTTAGGTGGGGTCACCTGGGGTATGATGCTTGCTCCAACCTCAGGATGGGGTTGCTAAAATGAGAAAGTTAATCCTGTCGGTGGAACTCCTAGATGTGGGGTTTAGGCTTAAGCAGGCTCCAGGCTCTTTCTTCGATGAGTGTCAATTGGTCTGGACATTTAAAATCAGTGTACCTCCAGGGCCCAGCAGTTGCCAGTCCATGCTGGAAGACTGCACCCCAGGGATCTCCTCTGGGTTCCATTCATGTGATAGAGGAAACAATTCTTAGTCCACTCTGTCACCTGCGGACTCCACATTTCCTGGTCTAGGGTTTGGTCTCCAACCTCAATCTGTTCCCCTCCTACCTTTTTGAAACCCTGGCCAGGTGCATCTCTCCCAGCCAGTCCTGCAAGCAGCCGGTTTGGAGGGGAAGGGAGAGAGCTGGGTGGGTTTCCATGATTAGTTGTCCCCCGGGTAAATCTCTCTCCACCTTTTGATTTTCTCCTGGTCACTTAGGCTCAACTTAAGTCGAGAATTATGGGTTTGCAAGGAATTGGTTACCCCAGCTCATGGCACTACTCAGCTGCGAAATGGTTCCTTCTTCTGTCTTCCACACACAGCCGGGAGACATGCAGTTTCTTTCCCTTACAAGGACATTACGTAGAGTGCCCTTCAGTTTAGTTGGGCAGTGTCTTTGATCTCTAAACTCTTTGTACTCAGACATGCCTCAGTCTTCCTAAAATTTCAGGTTCCTTTAATTCCCTTATCCCTCCACTTTGCTTGTGGAGGGACTGCTTTGGCTGGTACCTCTGTCAGTAGCAGAGACTGAGGATTTCTTCCTTATTTTATTATATTCAACATCTTGAGTTTCTGATCTGCTTTGAGTGTCCAGTAATGAATTCCTCCCCCCGTCCCCCCCACCCCGCGCAATCCCACCCCAGCCTTTTTTGTTCATGAACTTTGCTGAGAAGCTGCCTGATTTCTTGGTTTCTTGCCATGGAGCAACCAGGAAAGGGACATTCTTTCTCTATTTCGCCCTCTTGAAAGCCTCCCCTCCATTAGTTTTTGTTGTTAATTAGTATTTATTATCTCTCCTGTAGGAAAGAAACTCAGGATTTGGGGGGATTTTTATTTTCAAGTTATTAAATTTTTAAAATACTATGCACTGTAGTATTTAGACAAGTATAATTTTTACTGATTTCTTTCTACATCATCATTTCTTAAATTCAATAAGTCCCTGAGTTCCCCCCCCACACACACACACATAATGGTTCTATGGGGTTCAAGATGGAATAAACAGATCAATCAGATACACTTAAGTTAGATTTAAATTCAGAACTGGGCTAAGTGGAGAAGTTGGGGTAACATACAAGGTATTCATTTTGTTGATGTGAATTATAGCGGGGCAACATAGCTCTGGAGCCAGGTTTTGGGGAAGGGGCAAGCAACTTTCCAATCTCCAATACAGTGAATGAAAATGGTATGATAGTGGGACTCAGCTGGAACAACAATCTCCTATTATCCATGATTACAGCAAGGTGGCAGCTTTCTTGGTGGGCTGCTTCTATGGTATCATTCTGGGAATAATCTGGAGACCCAATCTAGAGACTGCTTCCTCAACTTTTCTAAAGATTTTGTAGATATCTAATTCCTGTATATCAAGTTTCCTGCATATGCTAGCCAGAGTGACTTCTATTATCTGTAATTGAATTGTGGCTGATATATCATCCTTGACTATTCTTCTCCCTACCATATTATGTCCTATAGGTCAGTGTTCTGTCAGGCAAACCTAAATGTTTTTCACATAATCCTCTTCTCCATTCTCACTTCCTCAGTTTGGCTCTTCATAATCTCTCAGCTAAACTATAAGCCATCCTCCTGATTGTTTTCCATTCCTTCAACCTCTGTCTTTCTAGATATAAACTTAAAAACATGATTGTTGTGCTTAATTACAAAGAATAACTTTCCATTTTTGTTTTGTATGGATTGCAAGGTTCTCAGATCATAGTCAATTTTTCTAGCTTCATATCTTATGACTTATGCATAATCATTCCATGCTCCAATTACATTGAACTATTTACAATTCTTTGTACTTTTATAGATTTCTTTCCCCTATATGCCATACCTTGAAAACTCCTAGTTATTTTCTTATGAACTAGATAAAAGGTTACATGTTTTCCCAATGTTGTTCCAAAACATGGTTAGTCTCTTCTATACTGAAAGATTTTATGTTGTTGTGTATCTTTAACTTGTTAGACTATAAGCCACACAAGAACGAGGACTTTGTCTTATTTGTCTTTATATCCCCCATACTTTGAATGAGGCCAGCCACAAAATAAGTCAAGGATACATGTTTTTAGGATGCATAAATGGAACAGTTAAGAGGTATGTGGAATTTCTTTCTAGTACAACAGTAACCTATAAAAACTGTAAAAATAAAAGGTTACCTGGCATCACCCAGAATTGAAATCATACGGTATTGAGGTAACTCAGAAGATGCTACATGTGCTAGGATTCCAAAGAGCCTTTCAGCCATTATCATATCATTCTGTGTCACCTGAAGAGAAAAAATAGAGAGGTGTCCAAAATGACATCGTTTCTTATTTGGATACAATATAATTCCAAAGAAATATTTAGATTAAATATTTTCTTTTAGCCCAGGAAAGCACATTCCCCTGAACTATAGGGAGAGGAGTTTTCATTGATATTTTTCTTTTTTCGTTGAACCTAATTAAAGTGAAGATATTCAAATGTGGGCTTATGGAAGTTGATTGGAGGATGATAAGTTAGCTCTGAATTAGAAGGCGTGTTTCCTCAAAATTATGCCTGAGAAGTCTTAAATTCTTAATGAAAAATTTCCCCAGAAATCCTATAGCTTCCTAAATTAGAATGATTTAATGGGAAAATTCCCATGTGTCAATGGAAGAGATTTATTTTAATAATGTGTCAAGGGGAAGCTGTGCTGTTGTTTATAGCTTGCTCCTTCCTATAAGGATAATTTGGTTCCTTCTTTGAGAGATGGAATTCTCACAGGATTAGCAAAGATGCTGCTATTCATTCAAAATTTACATCAGCCTTTCTCCAGAAAAAGAATAGCATGTCACAAGTAGATCCTGTGAGGGTTCACTCCTGGGTCAACCAAGATAGTACTAAAAGCTGAAAGCAAGACTTGAGTTAATTTTTATTGTTTTATTTAATATAAAATAGGGTTGTTTACATTTTAAACAGTGTCAGTTTGTTTGCACTATATAATTCATGAGTCTCATTCAGTGGCCACTGTGCTCCCTAAGGAACATTTGGCATTACCTGGAGACATTTTTGGTTATCAGAACTGGTGGAGGGGTGCTACAGAGTGTAGTGACCAGGACTGGTTCTAAACATTTTATAATACATAGGATAGTCCATACAATAAAGAATTATCTAGCCTGAAATGTCAATGAAACTTAGTTTGAGAAACCCTGGTATAGTTAAATTTTGGATCTTTAAAGAATTTAGTCCTAACATTAGCTGTTAAATTAATACTACACAGGCATCTTCTGAAAAATAAACCCATAGTTCATATACACATAAATGAGTACAGAATGACTTTCTTATCCTGGCGCCTCAAGTTCTGCCTTTAGCTGACAACTAAGTTATTTGGTCCAATATAGTCACCTAGTGGCCAATGTAGGCCACTACTCCATCTTTTCTTCTTGATGCTCATAATTAATTCTACCTCAAGTAATATCATTCTCTCTTATACAAAGAGAAGTAGAAATGCTGTGTATATTATTATATAATATCAAGAATTATATTATTACATGTTTTAATAAAGTATCAAATATTCCTGGAACTGACATTTTCAAAAATTTAAATCAGAGTAAATTGTTTTGTTTTTTTTTTTACCTGGTCCAGGGATTGAACCCTGAGTAGCTTAACATCCCCAGCCCCCTTTTAAATTTTTTTTTTTTATTTTGAGACAGAGTCTTGCTAAGTTGCTTCGAGTCTCATTAAATTGCTGATACTGGCTTTGTAGTTGCAATCCTCCTGCCTCAGCCTCCCAAGCTACTGGAATTACAATATCCGTTCTAGAAATTCTTCTCTACTTTATATAATTATACTATCCCGTTTAATTTAAAAACTTCATAAGAATGATTATTCCTCTAGTAATGATCCATATCTGAGCAAATGCCTATGAAGGGTTAATTGGGGTAACAGTTTGGCCATTAGTGAGGGAGAATTGCCTACCAATAACTAAATAACCATTCTATTTTCAGTTCAGACTAATTTCTGAAACCTTTGGGAGTATTTACCAGGGCCCACCAGGGACTCATAATTTCTCTTTGGGGAAGTAATGAAAGGTCCAGAAGCATACACAAGACTGAACAAAATCTCTTGAGAACTGGCTGAAGAAAGGTCACGTGAAGATTCCAGATTTGCCTGACATCTTCTATAGATGTCTGATACTGTGGTCATGGACCTACCATGGTTGACGTAGATTTCATATGGTTGCTTTTACATCAACAGAGAGATCTCTATTCTCCTAATAGTATGCTAGATTTTTGGAGTCTAGGCTGGACATAGCTGTAGTCTATCAGTTGTAGGGAAATATAGTTATTGTGCCAGCAAAGTTGACTACAGTTCATTTTATAGTAAGGAAGTTTTCTGAATCATGAGAGGTATTCTAATAAGACCAACACATATGAAAGACTCTTAGTTCTTTTGAATAATTATTTAAACTCAGTAGACCAGAGGGATAGCTTCTTTTTTCTTCCAAATTAATAATTAAAGAGAACACGGTCATTGAGTAGCTAGGAGATTACCCGTGACAGCAGAATTAATCTAAAAATAATTTTTCATTAATAATTTTCCAGCTATTCAGATTCAGGTCTGAGTTATCCAATATAGTTATGATACAACTATCAACAAAGCAGTCCAGATGGTTGCTTACACTTTATTTTCTCCTCTCACATTCATACAGTTATTCTCTCCCCCTGTCCCCATTTTATTCTTCCCTTCCTCTACCTTATTATCTAACATTTAAGTTTCACTTCCTCATTCCTTCTTGCATACCAGGCAGTGTGAAAAGCACTTTGAAAAATACAAAGACCACATTACCTGTTGAAGATTTACAATTTTTTTTTGTTTAAAACTGTTAGTCCTTACAAGATCTCTAAGCAACTCAGTGAGACCCTGTCTCTAAATAACATACACATATATAATATATACATATATATACACATATATAAATATATAGAGAGAGGGCTAGGAATGTGGCTCAGTGGTTAAGTGCCCCTGGGTTCAATCTCTGCTACCAAAACAAAACAAAACATAAGAAACAAACAAACAAACCAAAAACAGTCACTCCTACCAACTTTTTATCTGAGTATTTACTAACAACAGTAAAAGTGCATAATATGGGGCTGGTGTTATAGTTCAGAGGTAGAGCACTCACCTGGCACATGTGAGGTGCTGGGTTTGATCCTCAGCACCACATAAAAATAAAATGAATAAAATAAAGGTATTGTGTCCAACTAAAACTAAAAAAAATATCAAGAAAGTGCATATTACTATTCACCATGAACTTATTACTATTTTATTTTAAAATTTTGTCTAGTGCTTTAGAATTTTAGGGTAGAGTTTTAGATTTCTGACATTTCAAATGTAAAAATTAAAACAATATATTTTTCAAAAGTTCTATCGTGATTACCTAGATTCTTAACCATTTTTAATCATTATTTTCCCCAAAGGGAACATTTTTATTCTGCAGTTTGCAAAGTCCTTTACTTACCTCTGTTCCATTTATTTTCTGCATACTAAAATGGCTTAGCCTAAATAGTACATAGTATTTCCATAGTGTAAAATTGACAACTGGATTTCCTTGAGGATCAATTGTCAACTGGTCAATACGGCGAAGTTGGGCTAGTGCATTAAATTGCTGCAGCATTATAAGATTTGTTTCCTTAAATTTAAGGTGCTGTAATAATAAAACACACACAAAAAATCTGAATATTGAGTTTAACCATCTTAAAATATTAACATTAAAGCTTCACTGAACATTAAAGCTTCACTGATCATTTCCTAACTAAATCCACAAGCTTCAGGCTTAGCAAATATGTCTTCAATTACATTAAATCAACTGGATTACATAACTTTAATCCCACTATTACATCATTGATGGAATTCATCCAGTATTTAATTCTGGTGATTCCTTCTGCAAAGGATATCCTCATTTATTAACAAACTAGAATTCTTAATAGTTATATAAACATGAAATAATTTGGACTCTTTCAGATGTTACATTATACATTTTATATTGAAATTAAACGAAAGAAAAAATTCAGAACTTTATATGGTTTACAAAACTTCTAAGAATTAGTTTTAATCACTATTACTTGTATCTTTCCAAATACTGTGTATGCTGGTTAAGTTGGTTATAGAAAAATCAAATCTCTACAACTGAAATATTAATGCAAGTGTTTTGTGAATTCGGAGGCTCTTTTCTAACATACTGTCTGCACCTCTACCTATCTTATTTAAGAAGGAGGAAGTAAGGTACAAAAGGGCAAGTGAGGAAAATCAATCAGCAAAGAGAGAAAAATAATAATCATAAAAACTCAAGAGAAAACTCATTATAAAAATTACAGGTTCTGAAAATGCTTAATAATAAATAATATAATAACACCATAATTGGGGAGTCTAATTTCTCAAAGCAACTTTAATATGCTACTAAATTTGTTTTCAATGTTTTTAGAGGACTATTGTAAATATAAATTACTGTATAATTTACATAATACATACCTAGTATTGTCTCATCAGTGCCAGATACAATACCTGGATACATAGTAGGGCTATGCAATTCTATTGAATGCTTTATAAAATAGAAATATAATTTGAATAAAATTGTTGATCTTTCATACTACATAAAGGCTCATTTTCAGAGATGAAATCTCTAATACAAGATCATTTATGACTACTAATTTAAATCCCAGCACCAGAAAATCAACACAAAAGCTTAGTCTCCCTTCCTGCATAAATAAAAGTTAAAACAGACCTTTGGCTTGAACATACAAGTCATGATTAAGAATAATTGAAAGATATTACCAAAGGGAAATGTTTACCAGAGAATTAGGAAACTTCATCTTCAATTTGGGGAGCACTTGGACAATTTCGTCAAACTCTATGAATGTGAAGGAGACTGTCGTGACCATTCCTGCTGTTTGGACACTCCAATTTCGATCCAGAGATTCTAGTGCTCCTGAACCATACAGGGAAAGTGTATCCCCATCTACTTCAACAAGGTATGTGTCTGTGACAGATAAACCTAATAAAGCATTGTTGAGTCCTGAATCTAGAGACCTGGAAAAACCAAAGCATAATTTTAAGTGAAAGTTGTATCGTGCAAACCAAATAAAAGAATACAAAGCCACATTGGAAAAGCTCCTTTGATATTATACTCATTTTTTTCAATTCAGTAATTAATTTTCAATAGACTATGTGGAAGATTTATATTATTCTAATATATTTTAATTAAAATAGAAATATTATGAACAAACCCAAATTAGTTATATTAATGAAAGAATCATTTATTATATTTTTGTGTATGTATACACGTGATTGTGAGGATTGAACTCAGAGTACTCTACCAATCAGCTATATCACCAGATTTTTTTTGTTTTTCTATTTTGAGAAAAGACCTTGCTAAATTGCCCAGGTTGGCCTTGAACTTGATGATTCTCCTGCCTTAGCCTCCCGCACAGCTGGGATTACAGGCCTGTACCACCACACCTGGTGCATTTAATATATCTTTAATATGTCATGAATCTTTTTTTTCATGTCAATACAAACAGGTTTTTCTAATCTATGAAACTATCAGGGTAGAAAAAAATGTCTTTTACAAAATAATATTTTTATAATAAAAATTACATAATACATAAACATGTTGGAAAACATAATAGCTATTAGTTTACTTCTTATATGCTAGATTAAGTAGTATCTTTGACTTTGTATTTTTGAATTCCTCATGTGTTTTGAAATTCCATAAGTGTATACAAAATATAATTGTTAAAGTTTTTGAAGATTTCCTCCCCAGTTTGAAATAAAAAATAATGAAAGCAATCCATTATTAATATTATATATTCACAAAATCTCTTCATATACTTTACTGAACATGGTAATTGTTAGTATTTCCAAATTAGAAGCTATATTATCTATAAAAGGCTACCTAAATGATAATAGCTAAGGAATAAGTAAAATATTATGATCCAACTCAAAATTTTGTGAATAGAGATGTAAACGATGATGGAATGTGATGGACATCATTATCCAAAGTACATGTATGAAGACACGAATTGGTGTGAACATACTTTATATACAGAGATATGAAAAACTGTGTCCTATATGTGTAATAAGAATTGTGATGCATTCTGCTGTCATGTATTTAAAAAATAAAAGTGATTAAAAAAAAAAAGAGATGTAAGTATTTACTCAACCTCAAAATTTAAACACTGCTTGGCTTTTTTTGTGGGGTGGTAGATACCAGGGATTGAACTCAGGGGCACTCAACCACTGAGCCACATCCCCAGCCCTATTTTGTATTTTATTTAAAGACAGGGTTGCTTAGTACCTCGCTTTTGCTAAGGCTGGCTTTGAACTCTCAATCCTCCTGCCTCAGCCTCCCCAGCCACTGGGATTACAGGCATGTGCCACTGCACCCAGCTTACTGCTTGGCTTTTGTTGTATGTGTTTTCACTCTGTCATTTTCGCTTTCAGGCACTATTTACTAGCCTGTGTGTTGTTTTCCTTTGTGCTGCTGTGCACATTTGCACACTCTTCCAATGTCAATTCTCACACTGTATATATATTTACAATTTTGCCTCTTCTTACAGAATGAATTCATTGAAGCTAAAGACCATATATAAATATTTTTAACTTTGGTGGCTCTGAAGCTTAGTAATGGGCTTTACATAATTTATAGTATATTAATGTATTATTAAAGATCCTCAACATTTTTATAATGCTCATGTTGGGAAATAAGACTGACAAACCATTATTACTCTATTGGTTTATCATACTTATTTTGACAGTACTACTTAACCTTTTTCATGTTGTTTATTCAGTAACAACCAAAGTAGTAATGTCAGTATATTCTAAGTGAATATGCAATCAAGAAAATATGAAAAGGCTTAATTTCTACCAGATTTAAGGCTGAAGAGAGACAATATCCAAATATTCAATGAGCACTAGTATATGAACAGTCTCAGATGATAGTCTTAGAAAGGTAAAGGCTGATAGCACAAAAATAAGACAAGGATCAGTTCCATTTTTTGTACTTTGGGCAATACTTGGAGCTAGGTAGAGCATATAAGCATTACTGGAATAGGACAAAAGATGGCAGTTTGAGCATTTCACTGCCACTAAAATAAAGAAGACTTGATGAAGAGTGCATACTCTTCTGTAGCACTTACTGCACTGCATTGCAATTATCTGTTGACTTGTCTATTTCTCTTACTAAACATTGTGATCCTTGAAGGCTTGAATTTTGCCACATTTGCTATGGTGGGGCCAACCACAGTTCCTAGCACATACTTTCTTGATACATATTTCTATAATGAATTAATAAAGTGAGAAAAACTTTATAAGAATCTATTGAATTTTAAGAAGGATGTTCCTACCATAGCTATGGTTTCACAAATGGGGTAAAATCAGTGATATAGGCACAGAAAAAGGGTATTATTAGCAAGAAAGTTGTCTCAGGTTTGGCAAAGATATATAATGAAGAAAGAAGGTGAAGGGGGAGAAAAAACTAATTGGCATAGGGGTGCCTTATGACCACAGAAAAAGAAGCTTAACCAGCAAAAGAAGTTTAGTTTTAATGGGAAAATGATGGGTCACTAGAGTTATATAAAAAATATGAATAAATCCTTTGGGAAATGATGTCTTATATATTTGAAAATGTCTTTATTTTCTTTGTGTGAGTAAAATTTTTAAAAAGAGACTCCAAAATAAAAAGTCTATCATTAGAAAGGGATTAGTTATTTTGTGTAAACAATGACCAAAGAAACTGCTGAGAAAGAAGTGAAATAAAAATTGTCTACAATCATCAAAACAGTAATATGGTAATAAAAGCAGAAGAAAGTTTTCTCCAACTTATATAGATCTCACATGGATATTTGGCAAAAACAAATACAAATTTGCTGGGCTACAGACTAAATCATCCTTTCAATAGGACATGTAGCATCTGTTAACCCATTTCAGTTATTTTCTGTGTGAAGTCTTTGACTTTAGCCTCAAACCCTGGCCAATATTAATAAATTTGCTCCTCTTGGGAGATATGTCCTGACTTCCCTAGAAAAGACTTAGATGACTGGGGATGTAGCTCAGAAGTAGAGGACACTGTGTGTCTATCATACGAGATGTCTAGCATGCTGGGTTCAATCCTCAGCATAGAAACAAAACTAAACAAACAAACAAATAAAACTTAGTAAGTTTTTAAACAATGTTTTTATGTTGGAGGTTGTCCATCCAGTTTTCCTTGTATGTACAGTAGATATCTTTTTAGTCATAGATATGTATATATTAATTCATTAATTCATTCACTCATTAATTTATTGAACATCTGAAGATGTTCACTATATACAAGACATTGTGCTAAGAATTCTGGCATAGGCCACTAAATTATGTCTATTGATAAGGGCAATCAGTATAGAGATCATGTGCAAATTTTTGGATATATTAAACTTACTGCTCACTTTTATTGGGCTGTGGTTCCAGAAATATAAATTCCCTAATCCTACCCTGCAATCAACCCAATAAGCACAGGAGACATAATTTCTCAATTGAAATGACCTCAACATTTCATTAAATCAATAGGTTTTTGTGGAGAGCTTATTATGTGTCAGATATTGTGCTAGGCCCTGGAGATTTAAAAATAAATCAAGATATATTTGCTCTCAAGGAGCTCCCATTCTGGATGGGGGATGAAAATGAAGAGAAATATATATATTATGTGTAATATAATGTGCTTATTGTCATATAATGAATATTTAAACCATATGCTATAGAAATACAGTAAGAAATGACTAATTCTTCTAGAGGGGAGAAATCAGGTTTCAAAAGGAAGTAGCATTTAAACTGATTCTTGAGTGATGAATAGTAGAATTTCATCAGAAGTAGGAGGAGAGGGGCATAATGAAGAAAGACATAGAAGTCTGATTATATGTAACATATTCATGTAAGCACAATTTAAGTATGGCTGGAACACTGAAACACGGGACTAGAATACTGAAATATACAGGCGAGTAGTAGCTGGAGATAAAGTTGAAAAGTCTGATTTTATCTTGTAGGGTTCAGGAACAGAAAATGTTTTAAAATAAAAATGTAATAAGACCTTTCAGTGCATGTTTTTAAGCAACTTCAAAGCACCATGCATGGATCTAAGTACTGGTGCTGGGAATACAAAGACGAAGGAAATAAGATGAAATGGACCTTCAAGGATCCACTTCAGATAGAGAAGTTGATCAACTGTGTGGCTGATAGAGCAGAGAGAAGCTAGTTGACACTACTGCACTGTAAGAATACAAGTGCAATAGTGTCAACTAGTCCTTATAAGAGTATACCAGAAAAAAAATGATACAGTGTAGTAGAAATGGCACTGGCAAAAAAATCAGGCCTTCATTCAAATTTTAGATGATTTGATGGTTAGGCTTTTCAATTTCATTGAGTTTCAGTTTCTTCATATGTAAAATATAGCGGACAGTGAGACATCAAATAGGAATAATCTTCAAGATTTTTAGTGGTTAATTTCAAGTCCAAATGTTCATCTATTTGACTTGATCTTTATATAAGAATGAATTAGAAAAATACTGTATTCCTTCTCAATTAGTGGGTGACCCTAAGAAAAGACAGGATGCTTAACTTAAAGCAATAAAGTAATGAGTTCCCAAAAGGCAGGCTAAATGTAAAACATACTACTAAATGTCTAGATGGAAAAAAAGACAGCATTTCAGAGGTTTAGTATTTTTTTTAACCTTTAGGCTTTTTATAACAGGCTAGAAAAGAAATACTTAAAATCTTTCGGAAGATTCTTTTCCTAGTGAATAAGTGGTGCTGATTCCTATAATAACTTATTTTATGAATTTCTATTACAACATTCATAGGTGTGGAAATTCATTTTATGCATTATATTTTATTATAGTAGTGTTGGCTAAAATACCAGTGTTCATAGACAGGAAATGACCAAAAATAAACCAGTTTCACTGCACACATCCAATGTAAGCAAAGAAAACATTACACCAGTATTTTCCAATTTCTGCCAGGCAAAAGAAACCTGCCATCTGTCATTTCACTGTAGAGCTATCCAAAGTATAGTGAACAGTAAAATCATTAATGGGATATAGCAAAGTTTTAAAGAATTTCTTCCCTTAATGTGTCTATAATGTTTTCATGGACATTTGTTGCCAGGCATTTAGTTACACACCCATAAGCCAAAGGTCACAGACACTGTAACACAAGAATTAGCCACTTCTTTGGCATTACAAAATACTAAAGACTAAAAATGATTACTTAAAATGGAAAATTTCATGCAGTATTAAAAAACAAATTGAAACACTAAGGAAGAGACTTCATGGCTCTCTAGAGTAGTCTTCCACCCCCCAAAAGAGTAAGACTCGCATCATCTTCAAAAAATATATTTTAATTAAATTTTTTAAAGACTTACAGAAAATGTATTACTATAACTTCTAACATTTAAAACTCTTTACTTTGCACTTCTATATAAAAGAGCAGATTGACACAGCAAATGTGTTTAAAAACCTATTAAAGAATGGGGAAGTAATTGAAAAGATATAAACTCACTACAAGAAGCACATCAGGGGAGGTAGCAGGAGATTTCAGCAAATTTATGAGAGCTGGAACATAAAGACTAGTAAATGATGAAGTGGGGGAAAAACTGATGGCCTTGAATATGCAATGGAGATAAGAACAAAGACAGCAGTCAAACTGCTTGAATGAACTGTGGAAAAGGAAGAAGAGTAAATATGATAGAGGATGGGAGGCACAGGGGCATTAATTGAAGATCTATAAAAGACCACTCCCAACTACCTCTCTCACTGACAAGAAAACACTCAGAGTGGCATTACAGAGCAGTGGAAAAAGAGAAGAATACTTGATAAATGCCATTAGGGTAACTGGCTATTCCCATGGTGGTGGTGGTAGGGAATCAGACCTTAATCTCAAAAATAAAAATAAATTCCAGGTGTAATAAAGACTTTGGAAAGGCCAAATTTTAAATCTTTAGGAAGACAAAACGAGAGAACATTTTTAGAACATTAATTTAGTCAAGAATTTTTTGTATGTACATAATCTAAAGGTAAAATATAAAGGAAAAATATATGTTATGGTATTTTCAGCATATAAACGTTATTTAAAGTCAAAGGAGTGTATAACTTTGGGGAAAATCAGAGAATAATAAGAAAGCCCAGGAAGGGCCCAAAATCTGAGGAACTCTACCATTTCTGTTCTACGAAAGAACAGAGGTACTCGAGAACATGAGAAAAAAAAAAAACATAATACCAGAAAAAATATCAACAGTTTCTAATAATATGTTATAAAATAATAAACTATAAAGAATGATCCAAAAGGAAACAACAGACTTCAAGAAGAGTAGATTCTATTCAACAGCCAAATAAGAAAACCCAAAGCTGAATGTTCTCTCTGATATGTGGATGCTAAAACACAATAAGGTGCGTGGAGAAAGAAGTTCATTGGATTGGATAAAGGGGAATGAAGGAAAGGGAGGGGGGATGGGAATAGGAAAGACAGAAGAATGAATCAGACATAACTTTTCTATGTTCATATATGACTACATAACCGGTAAAATTCCACATCATATGCAACTGCAAGAATGGGAACCTAATTAGAATAAATCATATGTATATTTATACATATATGTATAATATGTCAAAGTACACTCTACTGTCATGTATATCTAAAAAGAACAAATAAAAAAGAAACTAGGAGAGTACAAGTAGTAAATTTATTTTTCAATTTTTTTGAAAAAAGATAATCAGAAACTCCAGAATAAAGCAATCTTTGTAAGAAAGCCACAGCTCAAATATAAAGCAAACTAAAAAAGGACAAGTGTTGGGGCAACTTTTGAAGTGTAATATAGAGGTCATTTGAACTTTACACTTTTTTCCCTAAATGATTTAGGAAGTAGAAAAGGAGATATAATCATAGTATACTGCTTAACTCTGCAGTAAAAAATAGATAAAACACAGAAACTTAAACTCTATTAATGACTTTTCAGTTTTTAAATGCTACCAATTGACAAATTTTTATGATTATAGGATAGATATAAGTGAAATTAATCTTGAAATGTAAAAGTATAGCTCATGGAATATAGAAATATTAGAATCCTAAAAAGGATGCAGATATAGTATAGTAGGGAACTCCAAACTCCATCCCTCCACAATAACAACAAATATCCTAGCAAAAATTTCCAAATCAACTTTGTTTTTTTCAGAATTCTGAAGTATAGAAATTACAATAACCAGGGGCAATACTTAATGAAAAAAAAAACCTGCTCAATTTCAATAAGACAGTTCTGGGGCATTTTAACATACCTTGCTACCATACTGCCTTTCCTGCTTGGTGGTGTCCATGAAGATGACATCCTACATTCCTGGTGCAGGCATATGGTTAACAGAGGAAGCAATACAGAATGTTTTCACATTTCTGGTGGTTCCCTGAAGGATAGCTGAAGGGCTTGCCTTTGTTTTACTTGCATTGAGGCTTCCTTAGGGTTGAGGTGGCTTCTGGGTAGCATTTTTTCAGAAGTGTTTAAAGGTAAAAATGAATTAGCCGCTGCCACATGGAGCAAGGGATAAAAGTTGGAGCAAGCAGTAGGCAGAATGAAAGGAGATATTGGGGGAGGATTAGGGTTTTGCCCCTAAGTATCTCAGGATATCTAGAAGGCAACTTGCATGACTAGGGCTGGACACATGCCCAGAAAAGACCTGAGAAGACCCTGGCCCTGCAGAAGGCTACAGACTTGTAGGTGCTTATTGAAATAAAAAGCTTTCTAGAGAGATTCAACAGCAGATTTGAGCAGGTAAAAAAGAAAAATAAAAGAATCAGTGAACTTAAAGGTAGAACAATTGAAATTGAGAAGCTGGGAGGACAAAAGAACAACTATAAGTAAACAGAGACCTAAACAACTGTGGGATAACTCAACATACCAACACAAACATAAGGGAAGTTTAGGAAGGTCAGAAGTGAAAAAAAGGGCAGAAAGAATATTTGAAGAAGAAATACTGGCTAGAAAACTTCCCAAATTTGGTGAAAGACATATACCAACACATTCAAGAGGCTCAATGAGTCCCAACTAGGAAAAACTCAAAGAGATCCACACCGAGACACACTATAATAAAACTGTTAAAATATAAGATGAAGAGAAAATCTTGAAGCAGTGAGAGAGGTGACTTATCATACCCAAGGGATCCTCAATAAGTATTAAATGATTTCTCATTAGAGATCATGAAGGCTATAGGCAGTAGGAAGATATATTTAAAGTGCTGAATGAAAAAAAAAAAGTTAACCTAGAGTTTTATATCTGACAAAACTGAACTTTGAAAAAAAGAAATAAAGATACTTTCTGATAAACAAAAGCTGAGCAAGTTCATACCTGGAGACCTGTTCTATAAGAACTGTTAAAGGAGTCCTTCAGGCTAAATTTAAAGGACACTTGATAGTAAATGAAAGTCATATGAAGAAATTTTTTAAAAATCAGGAAATATAATTATTTATATAAATATTAAGGCCAGTATTACTGAATCTTTGGTTGATAATTCCTCTTTTTTTCTTTATGATTTAAAAGGCAAATGCATATAAAAATTTTAAATGCATGTCAACATACATACACTTAAAGATGTAATTATAAAGATAACAACATAAAGGGGAGGATATATCCAGAAGCAAAGTTTTTATATATGACTTCAACTAAATTGGTATTAATTGAAATTAGATTGTTACACATTAAGAGGCTAACTGTAATCTCCATGGTAACAAGTAAGAAAAAAATTTACAAAAATACAATAAGATAAATGAGAAGGGAATAAAAACAGTACACAAAAAATTAAATATAAATGAAGAAAGTTATACAGGAATTGAGGAACAGACAAAAAAACAACAGAGAACAAATAGGAAAATCGTATAAATAAGTCCTTGACTCTTAAGACTTGATAAGATTAAATTTTTCTAATTAAAAATCAGAGATTAGCAGAGTACAGTTTTTAAAAATATCTAAGTATATGTTGTCTACAAGATTAAATAAATAAATATGTTAAAATTGAAAGGATGGAAGTAAATATTTCATGCAAATAGCAGCTAAAAGAGAGCTGTGGTGGGCACTGACATCATACAAAATAGATTGTATATAAAAATTTTTCTAAAAACCAATTTTATATTGAAAAAAGGGTCAATCCATAAGGAAGGTATAGCAACTACAAACATACATACCTGATCCTTAAATTATATGAAACAAAACCAGACAGAAATGAAGGGAGAAATATTTCTATAACAAAAGTTAAAGACTTTACTACTCTACTTTCAATAACGGACAGAAGATCAACATAAATAGAGGACTTGAAGAACACCAGGAACTAAGTAAATCTAACAGACATACATTAACACTCTATCCAACAAGATAATGTACAATCTTCTTAGTACATGAAATTTTCTCCAGGACAGACCATATGTCAAGCCATAAAATAAGTCCCAGTAAATTTTAAAAGGATTAAACTAATAAAAATATCTTCCCTGACCACAATGGAATAAAACTAGGAAACAGTAATTGCAGAAATATGGAAAATTCACAAATAGCAGAAATATTTGGAAATTAAACTCCATACTGTTAAAAAGACAACAGGTTAAAGAGGAAAGCACGAGTGAAATTAGAAAAATAATAGCAATAGAAGTTGTAATGTACAAAGAGAGAGGAGAAGTAAAAGAAGAGTAGTGGACTTATATGGAACAAACATAGAGATTTAATTATATATTATGAAAGATACAAGTAAATGAACTATAGATATATAGTTTGGGGAGGAAAAAGAGCTGAGCTGAATCTTCATCTATTATAGCAAAAGTGTTACATCTAAATCTCATAAATTAAAAAATAGCATCAAATAATTTAAAGACTTGATAGAAAAGGAGTCAGTAAAATAAACCTTTAAAAAACGAGTAGTCAGGGTGGAGTGGTAGCTCAGTGATAGAGCACTTGCTGAGCATGTGTGAGGTACTGGGTTAGATTCTCAGCACCACATATGAATAAGTAAATTAATTAAATAAAGGTCCATCAAAAACTAAAAAAAAATTTAAAAAATGAGTAGCCACAAAGATAAAAGGAAAATCAGTTGAATATGGTATCAAGAAAGATGAAGAAAAGAGTCTCAACAATGAACAGTCACCTATATTAAATGCTATTGGGAGGTCAAGTAAAATGACTTAATATTTAAATACCAACATAGATATTTTGGTTAAAAGTCCCTGGCTGAGATAAATTCAAGCTCCAAACTTTTATATGTAAGAGATTTTACAGGACTCAGATAACCACAATTAAACTGAACAAAAGTCTACAACTACCACAAGTTATAAATAACTGATCTTACATTAAAGTCTGTATGAATTATTTAGTATCTATCCCTAAAGTTTTATTTTTCCACCTTCATATATAAATGTCTTGAATTTCTAGTTCTTAGGTCATTAAAAATGGGTCAGACCAAGAGTGCGTAATAGTGTTGCCATGGCACTTTGAACTTATATTTATTGAAAATAAATCTTTTGCCAGAAATTGTAGATCCCTTTCCTAAGGATTCTTTGCTACTTAAATAATAAAGATAAGTTCATTTCTTTTCCTCTCTTTGTCATTCTTGCTCAAACATTCTATGTGAGCTTTCTATTTCTTCTTCTAAGGGAGAGGGGAAAGACAAAAGTGTGGGACTTGGAAGAAGGTGAAGAATATGATGACATTGGTGGTTTTTCTTTTTTCTTTTTGCCAGGGAGATATTGCTTCTTCTCTGTGTCCCTGGTCAAGAAGGTACCAATCAGATGCCCTTCCAAGCTTGAGTTCCCCTATACTTTCTTTCTTCCTTTCTACTGAACCTATACATCACTTTTTCAAACTTTCTCAAATTCTTCCTCTGTGCTTCTTGAGTAAAAGCCTCTGACTTTGTAGAATTCCCAATAAAAATTCTGAAAAATTTGGCAATAACTAAAAAGCACAAGGATTTTTCACTAATAGATATTTCATCTTTCTCTTGATTGCTTATTTTTGAGACCATAAAAATGAACACTTTGTAATTTTAAGTCATTTTAGAGAGTCACATAAGTTTTGGCCAAAAGCTAAAAGTTCAAATGTCAAGAAAGAAACATTAGTAGTCTGAAATCCACCTATCAGAGATAGTTTTTTCAGATAGAAGAGCCATTTAATAAAAAAGACACTCCTGCACTTACTGTAGCTGTCAACACTGGTAAAACCTGAATAGTGAGCATCCCTGAACAAGAGCAAAGGATACATGGTAGACAACAGGAGATAGAGATGATTATTTGTTAAATATTTGGGGTCCTGTTTCTACACCCAGTTATACCATCAGTAACTTCAGTCTACAATAAAGGGTGTTTCAGTTGATCTCCTGTAGTGATCTTTACTTTTACTGTTCCAATAACCTACTTCCAAGGCCACCATGTTGTTCTTTGAGAGAGAGAGATAGAATTTTTAAATATTTATTCTTTAGTTTTTGGCGGACACAACATATTTGTTTGTATGTGGTGCTGAGGATCGAACCTGGGCTGCACGTATGCCAGGCGAGCGTGCTACCGCTTGAGCCACATCCCTAGCCCCCACCATGTTGTTCTTAATGTTATTGTTTAGCTATATTCTACCTTTAAAATTTTCAACGTCAAAAACCCAGGCTGGGTGCAGTGGTGCACGCCTGTAATCCCAGGAGCTCAGAGGCTGAGACAGGAAGATCATGAGTTCAAAGCCAGCCTCAGCAAGGCAAGGAGCTAAGTAACTCAGTGAGACCCTATCTCTAAAACAGGGCTGGGGATGTGGCTCAGCAGTTGAGTGCCCCTGAGTTCAATCCCTCAATCTCCAATAACCATCGCTCTCTAAGCCAAAAAAAAAAAAAAAATACATATATATATCCCCTAGGAAACTCAAGGGGCTGAGGAAGGAGGATCCCACGTTTGAGGTCATCCTGGGCAACTTAGACCCTGTCTCAAAATGAAAAATAAAAAACGGGTTTGGGATTGTAGCTCAATGCCCCCTAAGTTCAATCCCCAGAATTGAAACAAAACAAAACAAAAAAACCCCCACCAAAACCCCCCCCAAAAACCAACTCACTCTGACCATAAATTTCCACTATTCCCATTCATTATAAATCCTCTCATTTCATATTCTTCATGTTCAACGTCATTTAGATTTTTCAGTTGTAGGAATATAAAATTTTCTCTCAATCTGTTGACAAACCTGCACTTCAATTCCTTAAATCTAGCCTAGAACACATGACCATCATATTTTTATATTTTTTATTGGTTATTTTTAGTTATTCATGACAGTAGAATCCATTTTGATACAATTATACAAGCAGGGAATATATCGAATTCTAATTAGAACCCCAATATCTCTCCTTCCCCTTCTCTTTCACCACCCCCTGTTCCCTTCCCTCTAATGATCTCTCTGCCATTTACCCACAATTATTTTTTAATTTTTTTTTCAAAATTAATTTTTTGTGGATGTACATGATGGTGGGAGTCACTGTGCCATACTGATATATGTACTTAGGAAAGTTACATTAGATTCATTCCACTGTCTTTCTTTTTCCTGTATTCCTCCTTGCCCTTCATTCCCTTTTGTCCAACCTGCTGAACTTCTATTCTTCCTTCAAACCCCATTATTGCAGGTTAGCTTCCATTTTAGTAGTGTCTGTGGTAATATTTAATAATGTGAGTTTCTCCCTCTTTCTTTTGGTTAGTTTGGCTAAAGGTATATTAATTTTGTTTATGCTTTCAAAAAACTAACTTTTTGCATTGCGGATCTTTTGTATTATTTCTTTAATTTCAATTTCTATGATTTCTTCTCTGATTTTAATTATTTCCTGTCTTCTATTGATTTTGGTGTTGATTTGTTCTTCTTTTTCTAGGGTCTTGTGATATAATGTTAGATTTTTATTTGGTATCTTTATATTCCTTACTGTATGAGTTCAATGCCATGAATTTTCCTCTTAAAATCACCTTCATATTGTCTCATATTTCTTGAAAATTCTGTTCATTTTCTCTTAATATCTTTCTCCATGATCAACTTTATTTTCAGGATCATATACTTTGTCTTCATTGCCTCAAACTCCCTTCTGAGTGGTCTATTCTACTGGCAATCCGTTCCCTTGAATTTCTGTGTTTTTTTTTTAAATATTTTTTTAGTTATACATGGACACAATATCTTTGTTTTGTTTATTTATTTTTATATGTTGCTGAGGATGGAACCCAGGATCTCTCACGTGCGAGGCGAGCATTCTACCACTGAGCCACAATCCCAGCCCCTTTAATTTGTTTTTTGACTCTCATTTTGAGTACTTCTTGGTTCTTTTCAGAATCTCTATCTCCTTATTGAAATGATCTTTCATTCCTTCTATTTTCTCTCTGATTTCATTCCTTACATCATCTTTTACTTCATATAACAGTTTAATTATGAACTGTTCTAAATTCCTTCTCTGACATTTTCTCCATTGTGTGTCAATGGAGTCTATATTGAGGATACTTGCATTGTGATGGTTCTCCTTGCTTTTTCATGTTGTTTGTGTGTCTACCCATTTATCAGGACAAATCTGAAGCAGTAGAGTTTCTACCCTATGAACTTATAGTATCCCTGTAGGTTTCCAGTACCTCACAGATTAGGGGGAGACAAACAATAACAAACAATGCAAAGAATATATAGCATTAAACTAAATATGTAGTTCCTAATATGACATCTACAATGTCACAATAAACAAATGATATGGTCAGCAGTTCCCATCAGTAAAAACAGAAAGTTATCATGTATTATGCCTGGCATAAACTCAAACAACCTGTGTCATCTATGACTTCTATAGCATTAATAGTTCCTACAGCATTAGCAGGCATTATATAAGCTAGTTATTGCTTAGAGATGTTAATAACAGAGTTAATGAAAAGGGAAGAATAACAGAAAGGTGGGTAGAAAAGAGTTTGCAATTTCAAAAGATTAACAGGGAGAATGCAGAAGTGATATAGGATGTTATGGTCATGAGGGAGGAGGAGAGAAAATAGAAATAAAAAATTAATGAAAGAGTGAACAATAGAATTTGGCTGTTAGTAAAAGAAAAGAAACAAGGGAAATAGACAAAAATACTAATCAAAACTACTAACCCTCAAAGACAAAGAAAAATGACTACCTTCCAAAAATGCTATAAATGAGAAAAAAGAAACAAATATGTATATTATAAATGTTCATGAGCCACTGAGAGAGAGTGCACAGGCACACATACACACAGGAGAGAGGTGGGGAGAGAGGGAGAGAAAGACATCCTTGATGAAAAATTAAGGAATCATTTCCATTGAGGTTGTCAAAATAGTCGATGAAAATATATGTTTACTGTCTGCTCAACTATCTTTCTTTCTGTTTCTTCTTGAGATAGGTACTGAACACGAGAGCAGGGGCTGTGGTTTTTTTAATGTTGCTCATTAAGTTTCCAGGTGGAGTTAAAAAATTCTCAGCTTCCCTGGTTAGTAGCATGAGGCAGGGTGGGATGGGAAATACTTTCAGCTGGGTTTGGTCTGCAACAACCTGATGGATGCAGTCCCAGGGTGGGGCTGCTACAGAGTTCTGTGAGAGGAATCCCATAGGTGGAGCTCCTGAAGAAGTTGGGGCTTAGGTCTAGTCAGACCCCAGATGCTTTGTTGGGTGGTGACGGCTCCAGAGATATTAAATCAACATACCTCTAGAGCCTGGAAGTTGCCAGTCTCCACTGGGAGCTGTATCCTAGGAGATTCTCTGGGTTTCACTTGTGAAGCAGGGGAGCCAATCCTTTATGGCTTCTGTTGCCCACAGATACTGCCTTTCCAGGCTTCCCGGGCTTAATCCCTGAGTGTAGTCACAGCTCCCATTCAAATTTCCAACCTGCTTCAACTGCTTCTACAAGCTGCCAGACTCAAAGTGGGTACAGAGTCGGGCTCCCCTTGGCCTTTCTGACTTGTGTTACCCTGAGTAAAATACTCTCCAAGCCTGTTTAACTCTCATTTTCTTAGGTACAGCCTAGATCATGTGGCAGGTGCCCAGCAGGACCATGTAAAGGAAACAGTTCAGATCTCCCAGTTCCCAAAGCCTTGGTGAGGTCACCTCAGTATGGCTCCTGTCTCTCAGGGGACAATTGGGAAACATGAGTGTGAAGATGGCCTTAGGCCTGAGCCTAAGCAACTCCATTTTTAAAACTCCAGTTTGAAACCGGCAATCTAACCAGGCACACTTAACGGAGCCCTCCAGTACGGCCCTCAGGCACAAACAAATCACTTCCCCCCTACCCTGATAAACTCAAGAGTGAAGTCTCTGGCAGGCTGTCCTTGCCAGATAAGAGGGAAAGGCGAAAAGATCAGGGTGGGGACCACCAGACCAGATGTTTTAACCCCAAGGTAAATGACGCAACATTGGAGAGACCCAGTGGCAGCTGATAAGGACTGAAAGAGGGGTCAAAAGCCCCAAAATTTAGTATAAATAATGGAGCAAATGAACAGACATTTAGCTAACAATGATGCCCTCAGACTGAGAGCCTGATGAGGACCAGGACTGACATCTCAACATTTATCAGCATTTGCTAATCCTTTGCATTTTCCTACAGCCACATCTTGACCCTGGTAAGAGCCACAATTTCCCCCTACTACCCTCTCCTCAACCTGCATTAAGCTCCACCCCAAAGCCTGCCTTGGTTACTGACCGGATCACCGTGGTCTGAGTGAGCGTGCATCTAAGGCTTGAGACTTTTGAACTGATACTTGAACTTGCAGAGGGAACATCTGTCATTAGTCTGTCATGATTAAGTTTGCAGTGCTTAGAATTAATCTAGAATTGTTTGCTGTGAATTGATTGTCTATTGCAGTGCCTAGCATTAAGAATTGTCATTTTCTTGATTAAGAACCTATGGAGTGAAATTGTATTTGGTGATTTGAGTGAATAAAGCATTGACTAGGACAGAAGTGCGTGGACATTCTTTGTTTCTCCCCCTCAACTACATAAGTCGCACCTTTTGCCCATCTCAACAATGAGGCATCTTTCATGTACCAGTATAATGTGCAGTATAGTCTCTGGATCAGCCTAGGGCAGACTGCCCCTCAGATCTCAGGATTTTCCACACTAAGTCTATCCTTTGTATTTCTCAGCACTTTCCCTCCTCTGTGCTACTGCTACTGCTACTGCTAGTAGCTTGGCTCCAATGTTGTCTTTCTTCTTGGTTTAATGTACCCCAAATTTCTAGTCTCTAAGGCACTCAGACTGCTCAATATTGAGTTTTAGTGAAATCCCTTTTTTCACCCCCCTGGCAGAGAAGCAGTATTCCTGCTGCTTGAATCCTGGGTCATGGAGCAATAATAAATACAGCTTTCTTCTAGTCTGCCTTCTTGTGTCCCCAGACCCATCATTTTTATCCTTTTGTCATCCCCACTGAGGCTTTTTATTTCTCGTCCTCAGTCCCTTACCTCCTTGCTCTTTATCAGACATTGTCTTCTCTACTGTTATCCCAGGTTACTATGTGCTTCCCGATCAAACTCACTCAACAATTCAGACTGTAGTTGCTATGATTTCAGCATCTCTAACCTGATTTAGTTCTTCTGAATTTTCCTTTAACATTTCAATATTTTGTCACTTAGCTCCCTCTGAATATCAACTAGACCATGAAAAAATGGAGACATTCCATATTTCTTAAAGTATGCTATCATTGTAACAAGGTTAATTATTCTGAAATTAATAAATCAATATATTTAAAATAAGATTCTCAACATTTATATCTAGATTAAATGATTGTTAAAGTTTATATGGAAGAGCAGATGTGTGAGAATTGAAAATTAAAAAGAACTTCCCCTATTAGTTATTAAAATTTACTGCAAAACTACTATAAAAAGAATCTGATATTGGCATCAAAACAGATAAGTACATTAATAGAATGAAATAGGCAGTACACAAATATATTCATATATGTATTTAACATAAAGACGGTATTGTCATTAAAAACATTAAATTAAGAAAGACTACTAGAAAATTGACTAGCTAATTAAAATAAATCAGATTAGACCCCCATCTAACTACCAATACTATAAAAATAAATTCAGTGTATTAAAGAACTTTCAAAAATCTTATTAAAATTTTAGGATAACACATGGCAATATTACTTGAATAAATGCAGAACTGGAAAACCTTAAGTAGAAAAAACATTTAAAAAATCAGAAATAGTACTGATGTGTATTATTTTATAAATCTAAAATCTGATGCTACAACATTTAACATTATAAAATGTTACAGTTCTAATTCAGTAAAATTATATTTTGATATTTAAATGGTGTTAAAAATAGCTCGAGGCCTATTTAGAGTGGTATATTACATAAATCATCAATCAGAATTTCTTTTTTAATTTCAGCCTTATTTTTTTAGCTGACACAGCTCTTACATGTGGTTTCCCTACTGAGCTGGAGGAAATACATTGATTAATATGATAATCCTATAATTAAAATTTAGAAAGTTTGTCTAAAAATATGGTAGACTCTCACTCCAGAAAATTTGTAAAACATTTTTTAATGCCTCCAAAATTATTTCCTTTGGTACATTCTTTGTATGTGAATGGCTTTAAGAAGTCTCACTAAAACTCTGAAATGAAAACCATACTATATTTAGTTTGAAATGTGTTTCAACATTTGGTTAAGGTAATAAATTAAAACTTAAATGTATTCTATCTTTTATTTTTAGTTTTACTGTTAAATTGTGTATATATATTTAAGTTATATATACACCATAAAAATATGCGCGCGCGCACACACACACACACACGCACACGCACACACTTTATGTCCCCCTCATTTACTCGATTCTAATATGCTTTCTTGAGAGTAAATTAAATATATAGAGTCCAGACAATGTAGTTAGAACTGCTCATTCTATGATACAAGAAAGAGGTGTGGAGCCACTAGAAGAAACAGAACATACAGGCCACAGCTGGAGTAAATACTCAGATTTTATGCTAATTTGCTTACTAATACTTGTTAAGGAGTAAGATTTTGTGCTTTCTGCTAGGGATACAACAAGAAAATCAAGATTTCCTTTTCTTATGAAGTTTGTATTGACATCACTGATATGAACTAACTAATTACCAACTAGTTATTTAATTGTGGCTATAGTAAGTACTAAGGAAGAAATAACTGATCTAGTCTCTAAAGTTAGAGAAGGTATTTGGAGAATATAAGGATCAAACAAGACCTCTGTTGGAGTCAGGGCAGGATCAGTGAAATGGGGCAAGGAAGTAGTATCTGGACAGCAAAATACTGTTCCTATAAGAGAGGTTCTGAGGTAGGAAGTAAATGGACCAAGAGAAAGTCAGCAAGGCTGCAGCCCCAGAAGGTGGCTAATGGTGAGGGATGACACAGGTGAGGTGGGCAGAGTGCCTTATAGGATGTCCTAAATAATCTAGACATTTTTCCTATGGGAAACAACCATTTAGTTAGTTATTTATTCTGGTAAATCAGGAAAATGTTAGAGTCAGATTTATATTTTTAACTTTTCCATCGTACAAATTTAAACGTCCCCTTTCAGTAAGTTTTCTTATGAAAACTACTCTTTCAAAATAATTACACATGAAAAGTTTCCCCATTTCCACTCCAAATTCAATTCTCTAACGACACTAGTATCTTGAGAGAATACAATTTCATACCCTGTTTCTTCTGGAAACGCAGAAATGGTGCTTCCATCACTTTGACAAGGGTCCTGAGAAGGAGAGTCAGAATCTTTTCTATCTGGGTTTGTAGCGATATTGGCCACTCGTTGTTGCAAGTCCCACTTTCGAGCTACGTTGTTAATTGTTAACCTTTTCTTCTCCTATTAAAAAATTTAATTGTGACAAGAATTACACAATATAAATTTTTAAAAAGAGAATCCAAGAAGCATATTGTTGCACCTTCTTACAACACTTTTGAAAACAAACTATCCCTTAAACATAGTTACCCAATACACATTCTAGAACAAAGTTCAAGACACCTATATTTATCTTATATATTCAAATATATTAATAATAGTCTATCATCCTCAAGAAAAAAATTACATACAAAATATAATTAGTATGTAGGAACTGAATTTTATTAAAAATAAACATATAACCACTGGACAGTGAAAATTTACTATCTGAAATTTTGATTTGACAAAAATGTATATGCCTCAGTCTTTAAACACTGCAAGAAAGACTAATAAGCATTAAAGTTTTCCTACCCAATAATTAGGACAAATATGGTGGAATAATCTTTGTGTGTGGGGAGGGGAGGGGGTTGATCAGTGTTCCAAGTTTCACAGTATAAACTGTTGTGTCTGAAAATGAAAAAAAATATTGTTTGGACTACTAAAAGAAATTTGCTAGGCTGAAATTCTTCTAGACATCTACCATTCTAGAAGACAAGGAAAGAAATTAATTCATTATATGCAATGGATGCTTTACAGTAGTGGTTCTTAAACTTTAGAGTGCCTCAAATCACCTAAAGGGCTTTACAATCAGATTGCTGAATCTCACCCCATTCTGATTTAGTGTCTCTGGACTAGGACCTGTGAGTCTGTGTGTCTAACATGCTTCCACTTCATGCTAAGTTTCTAGTTCACAGACCCCATTTTGAGAACTACTGCCTTGAGACATTAGAGATCAATTTTCTCACAGAAACCCTGTTGAGAAAAGCAGTTCTAAGTTACTGAAGGAAATTATGATAGATTATAATGTTGTCTGTATTAACTGGAATAAAGAATTCTTATTCTAGTTATTTTTTTACTACCAAATGTTATCATTTTAAAATGGTTTATCAATTAGATCAGAATGCCAAAAATAGATATGTTCTCTTTCCTCTTTCCTAAGAATATAACCGTCCAATGAAAAGTCAGCTGAATGTGATACCGATTGTTCTTCTTCACCTCTTAGAAAGAATCTTTGCCCATTTCCTCAGTGCCTATATACATATAGAATAATTATTTTTAGTTGTGCCTCTTTATATTTCTTTAAGATTCTAGCGTGTGTGTGTGTGTGTGTGTGTGTGTGTGTGTCATTTTGTAGGAATGAAAAGTGATGTGGCTGGCTTAATTAAAAATTAAAAATTGAATGAGGGCTAGAACCTAGGTCTACTGATTCCTCATGCTTCTCCTATTATTAAAAGAGCTAACTATCTTTATAATTAATTAAACATTTAAAATTTCTGTTTGTCTATTTAAAAATGTTTTAGGCATGGGTTCTTTTCTCTATTATTTGATATTTCAAATTTGTATAGTTAATGGATAACACTTATTATGTATACAATTTTGAAATATCTTTTTTAAATGATATTTTTTAAATGTTCTCCTTATGTAAAGCAAGTAGGATTCTGCTATTCTACTGGAAAAACAATATCTTCCTAATCTGTAATAAAAAGGCATCTTACCTAAAGGAATACTATTTTAGTTATTTACTGATGACTGTGCCAACTCAATTCTTAATCTAAGAAATGCTGTTATTTTTACTCAGTACCAAGGTCACTGGACCCATGCATTTGGCTTTCTGTATGACAGGGGTTGGCAGAGAATAATATACTTACTGAGGTTTAGATAACAGAGCTTAGAAAAAAGGCACTGAAATAACTTTACACTATTGGATATGTTAACAAATTTGTAACACGATAGTCTCTGAAAATGCAAACATTTTCTTATACCCATAAAAGTTAAGCTTCCTTTACTTGGGCTATTAAAATCAAATCAATACCAGGTAGACTAAGAGAATGGATAATTTTATTGGGGCCAGGAAAAAGGAATGTAGGACAGGAGTATATCCTGAGGTCAGGCAGGGTTCACTGTCTGGCTAGGAGGCCACAAGAGGGCTCTAGATATATACGGAGCAAGAAAAAAAAGAAACCAAAAAAAAAAAAAGCTAGATAATGCTATAGATTCTCCAAGGCAAAAGGTGGCAACCAATGCATAGTTAATTTTCAAAGATCACTGAAGCATTTGGCATATTAACTATAATTATGTTTGTAATTGCTAGATTTTGGTAATTGCTAGATTGTTATCAATTGCTAAGTCTATGTTAAAGTGATAAATATTTTAGAAGGTGCCAAATTCAACTTTTTCCATTTGAGTCTATTTACAGTCCAGGTAAGACCACACTGGTATATGCCATAAATACCATTTATCTTCATTTCCAAGGATATAATAATAGAAAGAAAAGAAACAAGGCAGAAGATGTAGGTCTATATAATCTTTTCCTACTCAACCCATCCCATTTTCTTAATGATCAATATATAGTATTACATGAAAATAATCCTTAGAAAAGGCTAAATATCTGTTTTATCATGACTCCAATTCTGAATGAGGGCTAGAACCTAGGTCTACTGATTCCTCATGCTTCTCCTATTATTAAAAGAGCTAACTAATCTTCATAATTAAAAAGTTCTACTTAGTGACTTTTAAGAGAAACATCAGCTATTTTCCAAAGTTTTCATTAAAACTTTCCAAATATTCTTTTAAATGTTTGCTAAAAATTTAATGGCACATTTTCCCACATGCTGGTGGTATGATGCAGCTGAATTGGGTACATAACAAAATTTTTTTTCAGTTGAAAGGTGAAGTCAAGTATGATTTCTGAAACTGGAAACTCTACTGAAACTGGAAGCCTTATAGTTAAATAATCAATAGAATTTCTTTGTTCATTCTTCCTTTCCATACTCTAGAGCTCATACAAGAGTGTTCTGTATTTTATGTATGCATGTATTTTCTTCATTCATTCATCTATGTACTTTTTCACTTATGTATCTGGCGGAAGCAATTGCATGACAGGGAACACTACTTTTTCTAAATGAACATGGCAATGAGAAATCTTGCTCTTATAGATTTTTAAAAATACTGTCTATGGCTTTATTTCCTATAAACTATGGTATTTGGGGCAAACTCTTGGGAATATGCCAATATATGAAAGAATAAGTTTCATTGGCTGAATCAGTAAAAAGGCAGAAACATGTACCAAAACTCATTAGGCACTGGGTTCAATCTTCAGCACCATATAAAAATAAACAAACAAAATAAAGGTATACATACATGGAGTACAACTTATTAAAGAAAAAAATTATATATATATATATATATATATATATATATATATATATACACACACACACACACACACACACACACACACATATATACAGTAAGCCAGTCATGGCAGTACATGGCTGTAATCTCAGAGACTCAGGAAGCTGAGGCAGGAAGATTGCAAGTACAAGGCCAGCCTCAGCAACTTAGTGAGGTCCCAAGCAACTTAGAGAGACCCTGTCTCAAAAAATAAAAAGGGCTAGGATGTGTCTCAGTTGTAAAGTGCTTCTGGATTAAGTCCCCATTACTAAAAAATAAAATAAATAAATAAATGTGTGTGTGTGTGTGTGTGTGTGTGTGTGTATCAGTAACATTTATCAGTGAAGATGACAGTCTATTACAGTGCCATTCAAGGTGAATTGCACATGCCATGGGATGGATACACAAGGTAATGCACTGATATAAAAACAAATACTACAAATTCTATTATATTTATTTTCATCTCTCAAGTTCCAGCTTTTGCATTTGTTTTATAATGTTTATTATATTACATTTCCTAAGTACAAGTTTATTTATAGATAGTAACTTATAAAAGTTATAGGAGTATTTAGTAATGCAAAATTTAAAGTTTAGAAACCAATATTCCAATAGATTAGCTAGCTAGCTTCAGTGTACGCACTCATGGATTCAGGCAGCGGACAAAATACCTTAAGCAAAGATTGTTTATGACTTTCCCGCTTCTTCTCTTCCTCCTTCTTGGCTACTACAGATGCCATACGCCTTTCTTCTTCCTAAAAAAAGAAAAAAAAAGTTTTGCCAAAAATATTATGATGTATGTAACCATTTTTTAATGCTAAATATCTTTGGTCTTGAAAGTCTGAGTTTTCTTCTTAAGGAGTACATTACTTGCTAACAGGAAATATGCCCTCAAAGAAAAAGTCAGTATGTCTTTCTTTCTTTTCTTCTTTCCTCCTAAGTCTTAAAAAAAATTCTTCTTAAAAAAATTATTTATTTATTTATGCTAAAAACACAACATTCTTAACTCTATTTCAAACTCTGCAGTTGAGATGAACCTAGGTAATTAATATAAACAAACAAAAAAGTAAAGAAAGGGGGAGACCTTTTCTTTGTATAAATTTTCTTTGAAATTTTGTCAGTCATAACTCAATAAAGTTGGAAAAAATAAAGACTATGAAGTATATTACTTCAGTTCACAAAATTTTTTTAAAAAACCAGTCATAACTTCAATACTCTCACAATTTCTATGTATAGCTTTTAATTTTTTACAATGAGTACATTTTGTAAAGTTGTAACCTAGTTATACAGATTTACCTTTTCCCCCTGAAGAATGTCAAATTTTAATAAGTTACAACCACTTAACTTTTTACTTTTCATTACCATAAGATTTATAGGTAGTGAAAAAGATGTCACAATTTGAGGAAACAATTTCTTCCTTCAAGATAACCTTGAAAATACACTCAGAAATAGGAAACTATGGCCATATGACTTGCTTTGGCCAATGTTATATAAACAAAAGTGACATATATTTACTTCTAGGTGGAAGTTTTCAAAGGCAGTATAATGAGGCTGTTTTCTCTCTAACCTCTACTCTAGTAAATAAAGCAAAGCTCTAGATAGTGGGTACTTTGAAAATTGAGCCCTCCAAAGACAAAAACAAAAAGCACAGATCCCAGACTACATACCATGGCAGACTATTAAGAGCCTGAAATAAACTTATTGATTTAGCCCAATGAGGTTAGAGAAGTTGGTGCCAAAGCAAAATCTAGCTTGTCCTCACCAATATATATTAAGGAAGGTCAAAGAAGACATGAAAATATATTCTACAAGGTGGGCCATTATATTTGTCCCTGAAAACAAAGACTTAAGATAGATAAAGAAATACACTTAAAACATGCACAAACATTAATTATCACAGAGTTAAAAAAAGAAAACTAGAAAAGAATCCACTAAAAGATTCTAATTTTAGGAATGAGGATACTATGCTCTAAGAAGTTAGTAACTTATATGAGGTAACACAGCTAGTGACAACATCTGGATAAGAACCAGAAGCCATGTCTTGCTAGAAATGATAATTGTAGTGTATTTTTATAATAAATTTATATTTAAATTTTAAAAATTAATTTTAGAGATGAAAAAAGTGAGATTAGAATTCATTAGAAATCTACCATATGATTTAGTTATTTTATTTTTTTAAATATTTATTTTTTAGTTATTTTAGGTGGACACGGTATCTTTATTTTATTTTTATGTGTGTTGAGGATCAAACCCAGCGCCCCGCGCATGCCAGGGAGCACGCTACTGCTTGAGCCACATCCTAGCCTACTGATTTAGTTGTTTTAAAGGGAATGGAAATTTAATGTGATTTTTGACAAATTTCAAGTGCTTTTTCTCAAAATGGGAGATAATTCTTATTAACTTAAAAAACTAAATAGAGGTAATGAGGAGAAATAAACTAAATAAAAAATGCAGAACTCTGATCCCTAGCATCACAAAATAGCTGGTTTAATGATTATATTAAATTCTTTTATTAAATAAATACTAATTTGGTACCTATAGAGTATAACCTATTTTAGAACAAATTTCTTAAAAGATAAAAAAAATATATTGATGTTCAGTGTTGACTCATCTATAAAATGTGAACTAGAAACAGATTGGTTATTCAAAGAGCCAATTTCAAGCAGTACTGGAAACTGTATGGATCACGTACTACACATACTTAAGAGATGATTTCATCAGATTTTCAAAAAGAATTTCAGCTTCTATTAAAGGCAGTAGGGCTTTAAAAAGGAAATCTAAACCTTGGAAAACTGGATTTTTACCAATCAATTTAAATATTGAGTGTTTTAAGGAATTTTTACATTTGATGGCTGCATTTCAGCTCAAATAATTATAGAATAACTAAATTTAGAAACAAAAATAAACCTCTAATTATGAAGATAAGCTATAAATCTGTTGGTAAGAAGGAAAAAATCTGTAAAATTCTGGCACCTTCATGATAATAGTCTACTCCAGTATCTGGGACAAAAGCCATACTCTTTATGTAGCAAAAGAAAGGGAAAAGATTGGGACAAAAAAACCCCTACTTTTTTCCTTATTTTAGTTTGACCATGAAGACCCAATATAGAAATAATTTCAAGATAATTAAGCAGTACAATGATTTAATAGGTGTTTGATAACCTAGATTATACTTTGCTAGCAGATTATTGCAGCTCTCAAACAATGTATACGAGAAGTTTTGCTCCAAAATAAATAGTAGTCCTTTACTATGTGGAATTTTTAAAATAAAGAGGCAATGCATTTTTAACCACACACTCTAGAATAACTGCTGTTGTTTTCCTTGAATATATAAAACATTGAAATAGATTTAAAAATCACAGTGTTTTGGTCTCGAAGAGATAGCCTTATTTTTCTTTTAGCAGAGAAAACTGATTTTTCCAGGGTCATAGGTAGTGTTAAAGCAAGGATTAGGAACCACATCACCTGACTTCTACTGGGCCAGGAATTAGCCGTTAAATACTAGCAGGAGATTGAAAAGCCCAAACACAATAGGTTATGCTGCTGTAACAAGTTTAAAACTGACATTAGATTATAATAAGAAATGTTTATTTTTGAACATGCAAACACTACTGCAAATGTCTTCAATGTAGTGGCTAAATGTTCCTGGGTACTATTATTTTGATGATATCTTCAACCCAACATATATTTCCATAATGACCACAGGAAGAAAGCACAGAGAATCTTGCACAGGCTTTTAAATGCTTCTGCCTGAAAATGAGATACAGTACTTCTGCTCATGTTTCATTAGCCAAAGCAAGTTACACAGCAACACATAACTTCAAAAGGGTGTAGAAATACCACATTTCCACATGTCAAAAAGATAAGGAGAGCTCGGTGGCGCATGCCTATAATCCCAGCAGCTCGGGTGGCTGAGACAGGAGGATCACAAGTTCAAAGCCAGCCTCAGCAAAAGCGAGGTGTTAAGGAACTTAGGTGCTAAGTGAGACCCTATCTCTAAATAAAATACAAAATAGGGCCGGGATGTGGTTCAGTGGTTGAGTGCCCGAGTTCAATCCCCAGTACCAAAAAAAAAAAAAAAAAAAAAAAAGGAAGAGAATCAAATCATCAGTGAGTGTTAGTAATGTCTACCAAAAGAAGAAACTTACTTTTGCCTGAAATGAGTTATTCCATTTTTCTTGGGGGGGGGGTGAGTAAACTGTAAACATGTTCATATTAAGTCATTTAAATGTGCATTTGAGGTAAAAAGTTTGACATTGTTTCTCTTTCAGAATTGTGAGAATTGTGCCTGCATTCCCAAAATGCTGCCTTAGAAATTAAAGGACGAAAATTTGACTTCTCAGAATTTTCTGTATAATGACCCTTGTTCTACTCCTCAGACTGTCTGAATCAATCTCCCTTTCTCTCTCTCTCTCTCTCTCTCTCTCTCTCTCTCTCTCTCTCTCTCTCTCTCTCTCTCTCCTCTCTAAAACTAATAGTTCAGGTGTAATCTGACTATTGAAGAAAAAAATGGAATGACTGTCTTCATTTCCTAATTTCTTTATTTCTATAAATGAACATTATTTTAAGCAACATTAGCTTTTAACAATCACATCTTGTAATTAACTCAGGTTGAGCTTATCAATTCTAATGCATTATTTTCACACAACTGCTAAATCTCATTCTCCACAACCCTGCATTTGTGCTGAAAATTGTTCTGTCAGATTGTTAGTATGAGGTTAAAGCTCAATATTTTCAATTTATCTTTTTAAAAAAATTTTATTAAATTCTGTTTATTTTTCTAGATGAGGGGTCAGTAAACTTTTTCTGTAAAGGGTCTGATGGTAAATATTTTAGGTTTTCTGGGCTATCTAAGATTTCTATCTTATATTGTTCTCTGTTCTCCCTTAAAAAAACAAAAACAATGTTTTAAAAGTATAAAAACTACTTAACAGTTAAACAAAAGCAGGATGCAGAACAAATCTGGCCTGTAGGCTATAATTTGCCAAGCCCTATCCTAGACTATTGGGTTACTTTTGGATTCTGATTTGATCAAACAATATAAGAGGATCTCTAACATCTTCAGTTTCTGTCACTTACACACTTTAATAGAGTAACATTAAAATTTTCTTATATTGACCTTAACAAAAATGTTGAATAAAACAGGCAAGAGGAAAACCCCTCATCGCATGTCAGTACAGATTTTCTAAAGGCTGGCACCAATCCATTCCTTCATGTTTTGTAGATAAACTTGAAAAATTGTCAACTTAACCACGTTGTCATACAACTTATTCAAAATGATGTCAAAAAAGACTTTTCCAAATACTTTGCTTAAATATCAAAACACAATCAGCAACACTTCTCTGAAAGGGTATATTAATAATTACCCTGATTTGATCATCACATTGTATGTATGCCTTATAATGTACTCATAAATATGTCTAGATACTATATCAATTTTAAAAGTTTAAAATAGGAAACTAATTGTTTTGCATGGATTGCTTTTAGTAAACTAATGCTGCCTCCTAGTGATCAATTCCTTAAATACTTAAAACCAACTTTTAATAATTGAGTTTATATTTTTTATAATATTGATTGTCATAATTTGGAGAGTTTATATTTTTTCTTTCGTGATTAAAAACAGATTAGTTCACCTTAATCCTCGGCTACTCTATTATTACCAAAATTACCTCTCTAATGGTCTAGCAATTTATTCAGTGCTCTAGATCAAGGATTGAAAAATTCTAGTCCACAGGTCAAATCCATCCTGCTAATTGTTTTTGTAAATAACACTTTATTTGAATAAAGTCATGCTCATTAAATTATGTATTGTTCATGTCTCCTTTTACACTGCAATGGGAAAGTTAAGTACTTTCAACAGAGACTGTATTAGCTCACAAAGCCTGAAATATTTACCTTCAAATCCTTTGTATTAGTCAGGGTTCTCTAGAGGAACAGAGTCAACAAGAAGTATAATTATAAAAAGGGGACTTATTAGGTTGGCTTACGTGACCAGAAGCTGGATAGTCCATAATCACCGTCTGCAGGCTGGAGAGCTGGAAGAACCAGTAGCTGCAGCAGTGCAAGAGGCTAAAGCCCCAGAACAAGAGGGATCAATGGTGCTACCCTAGTCCAAGCCCTAAGGCTTTTGGAAATTCCTTGGAGAATCACTAGCAGAGTCCACTTTGAAAGAATGAAGAAGCAGGAGTCTGATATCCTCAGACCATCACAGCAACAATCAAGAACTCATTCAATAAGAACTGAGCTTGCATCTGCTGTTTCTTCCTACTTTTATTCAATCCAAGCCATCATCCTATGGGATGGTGCTGCCCATGCTTAGGGAGGGTCTCCACTTCAGTTGGTATCCCACATGCCAATCATTCCTAGACACATCCTCATTGACACACCCAGAAGCCTTTTAATTCAATCAAGTTGACAATTCAAATTAACCATTATATCTTTTATAGATGAAGTTTGTCAACCCCTGGTCTAGATGGGCCTGGATTCAAACTTATTTATTCAGCTCTCATAGGCTTTACTTTTATCTTATTAACCTTTATTCTATTATTAGTAGACAAAGCCCCCTTCTTCCTAGAAGAAATAACTAAAGGAAGATAGAATTTGAAGCCTTAATAGATAGCATCATCTTATTTCTTATTATTCCGCTGGATCAGATGCCTAGAATCTCTTACCCTGACTAATCTCTTGCTTCTCGTCACACATCCCATCCTCCCAAATTCATCCTTCAGGCTGCTACCCAGCTGGACAGTATTTTTAAAAGGTAAACTATTTTACCTACCTCAAACTCTTCGAGGGTTTCTTCCTATTATGATTAAGACAAAAAATATAAACTATATAATGATATAAAATGCCCTATCCCTTGCCTGTAGTGGGCATGCCTCCCACTATTCTCTGCATGTACACTCAACTCTTAGCCATATTCAACTTCCATCAGTTGCTATATTCTCTCAGCACCCCTTTGCATTTTGCATACCTTTGTTCTCCACAGATATATTCTCCTTTGGTAATTTTCCTGTTTCTTGGGCAGACTTAAGAGTTGCTTTGCTCTTCAATACCATTTAGGGTGTCCATGCATGTACACATGTAAGAATGTGTATATAAGCATATAAGTATGTATGTAAGCATATGTAAGCATGTGCATATATATGAATATGCACAAACATGCACACATATGATCTAGCTGTCTTATCCAACTTGGATTGTCATTTTGCATCATCATCTGGCTACAAGCCTGTCTCTGTAATAGATCAAGGAGTGGCAAATTATAGCTCAATGGCTTCTTTGGAGGACTGTAATTAATTCTAAGGCACAAACTGTGAATCTGATATTGTCATTTTTAGTGTCTACCAAAACCCTATTACAGAACCTCTCAGTTCATGGGGCCTAAAAGTTTCGTCAGGAATATCACAGTGCTTTTAGGCCAAATGAATATTAGCAGCTCCACTTACTAAGTAGAGAGATCCAAACAACTAACTAAACAACTTAGTAGCCATTTGGAAAAAAATAATATATGTGAGTCAAAAGAAAAAAATATTAAAACCATTATTAAATAATCACAATTATTTACCAATATAATGTGTGTAATCTGTAGGACATTTCATAACTTCTCAAACATCAGATCTAAGCATCAGATTGGACATTGCCACCCTTATTCTCTGTTTCCACACTGGTTTGGGCATAGTTTTTGTCATAATGACCACTGAAAACTCAGCTTTGTAAGGGTATGATGTGATAGAAAAGAGTATAACATGACCTAATGTTAAAATGTTAAACCATCTTGAGCTAGTACTTTGTTCTATCTGACAGATATCAAATCTCACTGTTTAATCTGAAAATTAAAAATATTCCACAATGCCTGAATGAGTTCACACAGTTAGGATCATTACATATTTGTGTAATTCACCTCAATAAAATGTTTATACAGTAAATTTATACCAAAATTGAATCAAGATTTTTTTCTTAAGAAAAAAAAATTGTTATAGAATGAATATCAGAAAATTTTTTTAGCCAGATGTTAAATATTTGGGGCTTGTAGGCATATAGTCTCTAGCAACTACTCAATATTACCACTGCAACATCAAAGCAGACATAGACAACAGATAAATGGACACCATCAAATGAATAGGAATTTGTTCCAATAAACATTATTTACAAAAACATGTAGCCAGCTCCAAACATCTGCTATCAGGAATCCTTTAAAAGGGCCATTGTTTCTACACTCAACTAAAAAGGTGAAACTAAATATCATCAGTTCACACTGATATGCATAAGTTAAAATTTCTTTGAGGAATGGGATTACAAAGTTATTAAAAATACCTTCACAAGGAAAAAACCTGGAATACATCATCAAAGTAAACGTCATCAGTAAAGGAATAAATATGAATAAAAAATCTCTTGATAGGATGCAATGCAAACATAAATTCACTTTTATGACATTTAAGCCAAATCTATAAGTAAAAATTTATCATGAGAAAACAGTAGAAAATCTGAATTGAGAATCATTCTACCAAATAACTAACTTGTAATCTTCATAACTATCAAAGTTATGAAAGTTTAAGAAAAAGCCAGGAGCTATTCCAGGAAAACAACAAATTATATGCACACACATGTGCACACACACACACACAGAGGCATGATTACAAAAGGCATCTATAACACTGGAGCATTTTGCTACGGAAAACATTATTAACTTAATTGGTGAGAGTTGAATGTGGTGCAAGAGTTAGATGCTAGTAATATTTCAATGTTTATTTCTCATTTTCATTAGTTGTAGTGAGGTTTTATAGGAGATATCTTTGCTTATACAGCTGTTGGAGAATCAAGTCAGAATTTTGCTCTGAGTTTAAGAAAAAACATTCTTTGTTCTGTACTTTTTTTCTGTAACTTTAAGAGTGTTTCCAAATTTTAATTGTTAAAATTAAGCCATGAAGGAACAGATATGCTCTATGTTTATATTTATATGTTCTATAAATATTACTGCTCTTTAATTATCAGTACAGATGCCCCCAATTCTATTCTATTCTCATGACCTTCTCCCATTTCCTTACCAGGCAAATACATCTTATAGAATGTAAAAGAAATATATATATATATATATATATATATATATATATATATATATATATATATATATAATGATTCTACTTTATTTAAGAAATGAAAGTAAATTTTACTCAATTAATAAGGCTTTATTAAACATTAGTAAATTCAATTACATTCTCAGAATTAGGCAAGAAAGAAAAGGAAAAGGAAAAAAATTATAGAGTATCTATATGTGTCAGGAAATGAAAGAGAAAGAATGGTTACTGTCCTAAAGATTATATTGGTCTTCTTCAATTTCTTTATTTAGTGTTCTGTCGTTTTTCTTATGGAGGTCTTTCACCTCTTTTGTTAAATTGATTCCCAAGTTTTTTTTTTTAAGCTATTATGAATGGGGTGATTTTCCTAATTTCTTTTTCAAAGGATTCATCAGTGAGGTATAGAAGTGCATTTGACTTATGGATATTGATTTTATATCTTGTTACTTTGCTGAATTCATTTATTAATCTAGAAGTTTTCTGGTGGAATTTTTTGTATCCTCTAAGTACAGAATCATGTCATGGGCAAATAGTGATAGTTTGAGTTCTTCTTTTCCTATTTGAATCCCTTTAATTTCTTTTGTCTAATTGCTCTGACTAGAGTTTCAAGGACTATGTTAAATAGAAGTGGTGAAAGAGGGCCTCCCTGTCTTGTTCCAGTTTTTAGAGAAAATGCTTCCAATTTTTCTACATTTAGAATAATATTGGCCTTTGGTTTACAAACAGATAGCTTTTTACAATGTTGAAGTATGCTTCTACTATCCCTAGTTTTTCTAGTGTTTTGAACATGAAAGGGTGCTATATTTTGCTGTTGGTATCTCTGTATCTATTGAAATAATCATATGATTCTTATCTTTGAATCAACTGATGTGGTGAATTACATTTATTAATTTCCATATGTTGAACCAATCTTGCATCCCTGGGATAAACCCCAGTTGATTATGGTACACTATCTTTTAAATATGTTTTGGTGTGTTATTTGCCAGAATTTTACTGAGAATTTTTGTGTCTATGTTCATCAGGGATATTGGTCTGAAGTTTTCTTTCCTTGATGAGTATTTGTCTGGCTTTGGCATTAGGGTGATACGAGTTTTGTAGAATGAGTTTGGGAGGGTTCCCTCCTTTTATATTTCATGGAATAATTTGAGAACACTAAAGAAAGAAATTGAAGAAGACCTTAAAAATGGAAAGATCTCCCATGCTCTTGGATAGGCAGAATCAATGTTGTCAAATATCCATACTACCAAAAGTGCTATACACATTCAATGCAATATCAATTAAAATTCCAATGTCATACCTCATATAAATAGAAAAAGCAATCATGAAATTCACTTGGAAAAATAAAAGGTCCAGGCCCCGCGAGGTGCACGCCTGTAATCCCAGCGGCTCAGGAGGTGGAAGTAGGAAGATTGTGAGTTCAAAGCCAGCCTCAGCAATTTAGCAAGGCGCTAAGCAACTCAGTGAGACCCTATCTCTAATAAAATACAAAATAAGTCTAGGAATGTGGCTCAGTGGTCAAGAGCCTGTGTGTTTAATCCTGGTACCCCCAAAACAAAAATTAAAATAAATAAATAAATTAAAAAGCTCAGAAGAGCCAAAGCAATCCTTAGCAAGAAGAGTGAAGCAGGAGGCATCACAATACCAGCCCTTATATTGTACTACAGAGCTACAGTAAAGAAAGTAGCAAGGTATTGACACAAAACCACAAATGAAGACCAATGGTACAGAGTAGAAGATGCAGAGACAAACCCATATAAATACAGTTATCTCATACTAGACAAAGGCTCACAAAACGCACATTGGAGAAAAGATAGCCTCCTCAATAAATGGTGCTGGGAAAACTGGAAATCTATATGCAGCAAAAATGAAATTAAACCCCTATCTCTCACCATGCACAAAACTCAACTCAAAGTAGATTAAGGACCTAGGAATTTGACCAGAGACCCTGCGCCTAATAGAAGAAAAAGTAGACCCAAATCTAAATCATGTCGGATTAGGCCTTGACTTCCTTAACAAGAGTCCTAAAGTGCAAGAAATAAAATCAAGAATCAATAAATGGGATGGATTCAAACTAAAAAGCTTCTTCTCAGCAAAGGAAACAGTGAGGTGAATAGAGAGCCTACAGAATGGGAGCCAATTTTTAACACATGCATATCAGATAGAGCACTAATCTCTAAGATATACAAAGAACACAAAAAACTTAATCCCAGAAAAATAAACAACCCAAACAATAAATGGGCTAAGGAACTGAACAGACATTTCTCAGAAGAAGAAATACAATCAATCAACAAATATATTAAAAAACGTTCAACATCTCTATCAATTAGAGAAATGCAAGTCAAAACTACTCTAAGATTTCATCTCACTCCAGTCAGAATGGCAGTTATCAAGATTATAAGCAACAATAAGTGTTGGCAAGGATGTGAGGGAAAAGGCACACTCATACATTGCTGGTGGCACTGAAAATGGGTACAACCACTCTGGAAAGCAGTATGGAGATCCCTTGGAAAAATGGGAATGGAACCGCTATTTGACCCAGCTATCCCACTCCTTGGTCTATACGCAAAGGACTTTAAAATAGCATACTACAGGGACACAGCCACATCAATGTTCACAGCAGCACAATTCACAATAGCCAAACTGTGGAACCAACCTAAATGCCCTTCAATAAATGAACAGATAAAGAAACTGTGGTATATAACTCAGCAATAAAAGAGAATAAAATTATGGCATTTGCAAGTTAATGGATGCAGTTAGAGAGTATCATGCTAAACAAAATAAGCCAATCCCCCAAAACCAAAAGCCAAATGTTTTCTTTGATAAGTGGATGCTAATCCATAATGGGGGGGTGGGACATGGGATGAGTGGAAGAACTCTGGATTGGCCAAAGGAGAGGGAGGCGAGGGGATGGGTCATTGTGATGGAAAAGATGGTGGAATGAGATGGACATCATTATCCTAGGGGTATGTATGATTGAATGAATGGTGTGACCCTACTTTATATACAACCAGAGAAGTGAAACATTGTGCTCCATTTGTGTACAATGAATCAAAGAGCATTCTGCTGTCATGTGTAACTGATTAGAACAAATAAATTTTAAAAATTTTTAAAAAGACTATATTGGCTCAGTAGACAAGTCTGCCAAACACATTCACTATGAAAAACACATAATTATGAACTAATTTGTGTAAATCTGCTCTACAGCTGTCTTTCCCCACACAACTCAGCCTCATGGGAAGAGCAATTAGAAGTATCAAGAATGCTTAATTAAGAAAGACATGGAGGTAAGGGTAAAGAATTTTGCCTAAAATACAAAACAATGTTGATAGTACAGATCTAAATAATCCGAGAGGACAAAGAATCATATGTCCATCCTGGAACAAAGAGAAAGAGGGAGAATCCTAGGAGGCTCTTGATATTGAGTCTTTCATCCACACTTCAATATTTGCTAACCTGCCTCAATGTCCATAATATTGCTGAGGTGTAAATGAAAAAAAAAATAAGTGCACACACTGCGAAGATGGTATACAAAGAACAAGTCGCTTGGCAATTGAGTAAACCTAGGTGACAACACAATTCACATCAAAATTAGCAGACGCTAGAAGAGAAAAAACAGAGGCTTGGGATTTTTTCTTAGGACACAGATAATCAAACTAAGGTTATTAATAGATATTTTCTGAGAAAAATAAATAAATTTGGAATGCAATGAAACAAAGTCAGGCAAGTCTCTTTCTTAGAGAACTTCTTAAAGCCGATAATATGCTAATGTGCACTGTGCAACTAAAAAGAAGAGGCCACATTTGCATGATTCACTTAGATCAGCAGCCATTTCAAAATATTGAAGTACATGAAAAAGGGAATTAATTTTAAAAAGAGCTACTTTGGAAGGTACAACATTAACATAAATAACTGCATACAAAACTTTCTAGGAGCCTCCTATCCCTCTAAAGTTTGATACTTTATCTTCACAACAACTCTATGACACAGGGCAATTATGATTCTTTTTTTTACTTGAAGGAAAATGAAATATAGAAATATTAATCAAATTGCCAAAGGTCACATGGTTGAAAATAGTCAAGCCAGTATTCAGACTCCGACAGTCTGGCTCCTGCAGCCAAGTTCTTAATCATTGCACAATGTCATTCACTTAATGAAGTCCTTACCATGCATTCCAAAATAAATTGTTAGTTGGATATTAAGCAAGAATGAAAAATAAGCATGATAATTAATTTAAATAGAAGGCAAAATTTATTAATTTACAAAACTCTTCAAGGAAATTGGAGATGGGAGAAGGTAGTAAAAATTGGAATTATAATTATGAAGTATACAGTTATGATAATGCACAGTTCCATAATTAACTAAAATTAAGAATCATTTCAAGCAAAAGGTAGGTATCTCAATTTCCTAATCCACATGTAGGAAAACAATATGGCAAACACTTTGAAAATGTTCTCACCGTGATTCTCTTCATATCTAGCTGGCGCAGCTGCATCATATTCTGAAGGACAGTGTGTTTGTACCATGACTCTTGAGCTATTGGGTTGCCATCAAAAGTGATGTCTGATAGGGAAGTAGAGTCAGCAAGACAGGAAACACTGTCAAAACTACAGGAGAGACAAACCGCTGGATTATTCTGAGGCCTTCAAATAATGCTTTTGTAATAGACTTTTAAAAGAACAACTTTAGAATTATAGAAAAATTGAGAACATAGTATAAAGAGTTCCCAAATACTTAACACTCAGTTTTCTCTTTATTAACATCTTGTATTAGTACAGTACACTTGTTACAATTAATGAGCCAATATCAATACAGTTGTACTAACTAAAGTCCAAATTTCATCCAGATTTCCTTAGTTTTTACTTAGTATTCTTTCTCTCTCCCAGGAGCCCATCCAGGATACATTATATTTAGTTGTCATGTTTCTTTAAGCTCCCCTTGATTATGACAGTTCTCAGACTTTTTAAAATATTTTCAATAGCCCTGACAATTTTAAGAATACTTGTCAGCTATTTTGTAGGATGCCTTCTATTAGGATTTGTTGGATATCTTTCTCATGACTACACTAGGGTTAAGGAACCTATGCTAACATGACTTACCACTGTTGATAATTTGCCTTGATCATCTGGCTCAGGCCGTGTTTTTCAGTTTTCCCCAATGTAAAGTTAGTATTCCTTTCCCTTTTTTCATACTGAACACTTTGAAAGGAAGTCACTATATGATGTGCAGTCCACACTTAGGAAAGAGTTAAGTATTTCCCCCTCCTTAATAATTTAGAATTTTTCTTTTTTGTATTTGGGGGTGCATTTATTTATTTCTATCAGTTTAGACTTATGCATATTTATTTTATGCTTTGGGTTACTTATCAATACCACTTTACTTATTTTCTTGTTCTAATTGTTTCAGCTTCGGCCATTTTGGAAATTCTTTCAATTGGCTCCTATATGTTCCTTGACCATCAATATGGATTATTATTACTAGTAGTAGTACTTCCTTAATTTCTAGTTCTACAATGTTTTTTAGATTGAAATATTTCCTGCCTTGTTCCTAGACTCTACCATTTCTCCAAGGAACTATGGCTCTTTTTATTGGAGAAGATATTAGAAACAAAGATCTAGGGGCTCCAGATATACTTTTTGCTAACCTAGTATCATTTCTTTTAGGCCCTCTCAGCTGAGAGAAAAAAATTACACACACACACACACACACATAATATATATTATATAATATATATATCATATGTATATTTATTTATATATATATATATAAATATCTTAACATTTCTCTTTATAACCATCTGTATCTATATTAGGCTAATTCATGACAATTCATAGTGATGTCTCCAAATCTAAATTATTACCGAATGAATCATTTTAGCCTACTGCCCTTGCTTGTCTGAAAATTCCTACTGCAACAAGGAGAAATCTGGTTTCTACTATCTGCTACCTATTTACTTAATTATTCAATTCCAGTATATCTGAATAGAGGTATCAGAATTTATAAGCTGTACTCACAATAGAAAATAATTTTATCAACTTAAATACAATGATTAAGTATAATTCCTTTTGCATTGAGTCTCAAAGATTCACTTCCAATGTTATATAAGCCAGTGCCTCTGTCCCCCACCCCTTCAGGGAGATTTATTCATATATTTAAAAATCTACAGTTAGATTTTCTTGCTACAATTTGCATTCCTTTCATGGATCTTCCAAGCTCCTAAATAATAAAAATTTTTAAAATTTGCACACATTGAGGATTTATCACTGTAATATTTATTCTACAGGTTTTGACAAATGCATAATGTCATATATCTACCATTAAAATATCATATAGGATAGTCTTCATGCCCCCCCCCCCCAAATGGTTTATCCATTCAATTCTCCTCCTATTCACTCCAATTCCTGGAAATCCCTGATCTTTTTTACTGTCTCTATAATTTTGAAATTTAAGAAATGTCAAATAATTGGAAGTAAATACTACTAGAATTTAGCCTTTTCATATTGACTTCTTTCATGTAGTTATATGCATTTAATGCGCACTCATCCATGTCTTTTCATGGCTTTATAGCTAATGTTTTTATTAATGAGAAATATTGCATTGTATGAATGTAGCCCAGTTTCTTATTCACTTATCAAGAGCATCTTGGTTGATTTCATTTTTTGGTGAAAATGAATAAAATTGCTATAAGTATTTGTCAGCAGCTTTTTAAATGGACATGTTTTAATTTAAATTGAGTAAACACCTATGAGTACAATTGCTGGATCATATAGTAAGATGGTTTATTTTAGCTGTGTAAGAAACTATCAAAACTATCAAATTGTCTTCCAAAATGGCTATAATATCCTGCATTCTTATAAGCGTCCTATTTTCACCAGCATATGATATTTGTCAGTGTGTTTGGATGTTCTTCCAATAGGTGTGTAGTAGTATCTCATTTTAATATGCAATTCCCTAACAATGAAGGATATTGAGCTATTTCATATGTATAATGTGCCATCTGTATGTGGTTTCAGCTCTTTTGCCCATTTTTAATTGGATTCTTTGTTTTATATTATTGGTTCTTTTAGTTTTATATAACAGTAGAATCTATTTTGACATAATTATAAAAGCATGGAATACACCTTGTTCTAATTCAGTCCCCAATACCTCTTCTTCCCCTTCCCTCTCACAACTCCTGTTACCTTGCCTCTAATGATCTTTCTGTCATTTACCCATAGTTTTTATTAATTAATTTCTTATGGGTGTACATGATGGTGAGACTCAATGTGTTATATTCATGTGTATATATATTTATGTCAGATTCATTTAACTGTCTTTCCTCTTCCCATTGCCCCTCCTTTATCTTCATTTCCCTTTGTCTAATCTACTGAACTTTTTTTTAATATGGCCCCCTCCTCTTAATAGTAGCTTCTACATATCAGTGAAAATATTCAACCATTGGATGGGGAGATTGGCTTATTTCACTTAGCATGACAGTTACCAGATCCATTCATTTATCAGCAAATGTCATAAAGTCATTCTTCTTTACGGCTGAATAATATTCCATTCTGTATATATACCACTTTTTTCTTATCCATTTATCTGTTGAAGGGCACCTACCTTGGCTCCATAGCCTGCCTAGCTATTATGGATTGTGCTGCTGTATGACTGTAGCATACTGATTTTAAATCTTTTGACTATATACTAAGGAGTGGGATAACTGAATCAAATGGTGATTCCATTCCTAGTGTTCCATACTGCTTTCCAGAGAGGTTGCACCAATTTGCAGTCCCACCAACAATGTAGGAATATACTCTTTTCCCACCATCCTCATTAACATTTATTGTTATTTGTACTCTTGATAATTGTCATTCTGGATGGAGTGAGAAGAAATCTTGGTGTAGTTTTTTTTTTTAACCTCCTCAAAAGTTATTTCTTCAAAATTGATAACAATACCTGATAACCAGATCCATGGTAATAATACATTTTATATATGAAAGACTTAACTAAAACAATTCCAGAGTGCTACTAGCAGAGGTCACACAGAGGTGAAATGTAGTACTTCCAATGCTGTCTTCTGTGAGATCAGTCAAGTTTTCAAAGCATGAGAACTCAAATAGGTGCCATGAATGTTGGCAGATTACCAGTGCCTAATGTATTCATGAGAGGCCTGTGAGAGAATACTCAGTGATTAAGTGACCTACATACACCTTATGGCTTTTCCGTAAGGAAAAATGCATTTTAAAAGTCTTTTAGGTATTTTCTACAGTATCTGCATTATCTGTAGGAAGCTCTGACTTAGTTGTATATAGTTTGATATATATGTCTACCATTACATCCAGATCATGTTTTATATCAAAATTTATGTTAAGCAAAGTCAAGTTACTTGACCTTTGATCTGTCAAAGTGTTCCTCAAGTATGTTTTGAGACGCTTTCGTCCATTTTCATAGTGTTCATTCTCAAACTTTGTCACAGGAGAATATACAGGACCTTCAGCAAGGCATATAATTTAGGAAAAAACTTGATATCAGGCAGATGGAGGGCTTCATAAATGATGGATGGAAGCTCTATATCCTTCCCTTGTGTTTCCATTTGATTCTCCAATAGTGAAGCTTGACTGAAAGCATGTCGCAATTAGGCAAGTCACTTCTGTTCATGTCAGCATGGTGCTCCTCTGATGTACTGACTTTGAGCTGTCCCATGGCTAAGGGTACCAGGGATAAGAATTTAAGAGCTTTGAGGAACTGTTCTGAAAGTATCTTTAAGTTTCTGAATGATGTGCTCCATTGTTGGAACACTTAGGGTTTCTTTACAGAAACTTTCAGAGATTAGTTGAGATTCCAGGTTACCCTGCTGAGCCCTATGCAATTTCCCAGGGAGTTTAATCTGAATATCAAGTTTGGTTGCCAAATTTGTTGCTTCCTCAAACCAAAACTCATTATAAACTTCAATATTTTCCATTAGTTCACTGAATGAATATAGCACTGTGGTCAAGATACAGTGGCAAAGAAGATATCAAAAATTTATCCCTAGAGATTTTTTTCTAAAGGCTCTTGTAAAACATAAGACATTTTTATGAACAACAGTGGTAGCAATGCAATCAAATCTGTTACTGCAGTACAGAGTACAAATGCTTGACAAGTTATACCATCTAATATTTGTGTCACTATTTATACAATCTAAAACAAGTGCTTGCAGGAGATCCACCAAAATTTTGAAAGCATCATGCCTGCCTGTCCATTGAAAACGTCAAATTTCCTTCAGTTCTTTACCCCTTTCTTCACTGTTCTGAAAAAGAACAGAAATTACATTGTCAAGTTCTAATAGCAATTGTGGTGATGGATGGAAAAAAGAACAAACTTCCTCAATAGTTTCTAATGTAATAGGCACCCCCATTGCAGGCACTGATTTTGTCAACCACATGATTAAAGCATAGGAAGAGCAGAGTGTGTGAATAGCTTGAGGATATTTTTATAAAAGTCTAGAAGCAACAACTTTCATTTTGGAAGAGAATCCACTAGGCACAATGTAAACCTGGCCATGATAATACTCCATATTTAGTCCCCACGTCTCAGTTATTGTATGAAACTTCACAGCCAAAATTTCTGCATTAGTTTCATAAGCAGGAAGCCCACAAATTCTTCTCTCAGGCTATGAGATTCATCTACAAACCTCACCAACACTGGAAGGTATTCTTCCCCTGCTATGTCCACCACATCATCAGTGATAATGGGAGAGAAGTGTGAGTCTCTCCCTTCCCTGTGAGTTTCTTCCTGAATGCAGCTCTCACAGATCTGTTTCTGCTGTGTTCTTGAACAGAACAACATGTTAGCATTTTCTAAGGACCTCTTCACCAAAATTTATCTAGCCCTCCAAAAGGGCCTGAAAGTTATCAGGAGTGAAGAGACCTTCTGAGATTTCATCAGCCTCATGCACATTCAGAGGTGTGTGTGTGTGTGTGTGTGTGTGTGTGTGTGTGTTTATTTTCCCCATAAGAATCAAAACTTCAAATGAAGACTTTAAGAGTATTCTTTGTTTTCCTTCTCTTTAAGCTTAAAGGTAAAATCTCTTCATCTGGCTCATCACCCTATTTTTCTGCACTAGGGTTCTGAGCATTGCTGTTGTTTCTTTTTTGTTGTTGTTGTTCCTGTTCATAAGTTTTATCAATTTTTTTTTCTATTTTAGTGTCCTGATTTCATCTTCACTCAATTCTTTTATTCATTTTCTGTGTCTACTATGTGGATTGTCAAATGACTGGTAAGATCAAATATTTTTGGTATTGCATTATCAATCAAAAGTTGATTTTGTATCCACTTTGCTGAGAGTCCTATAAGGACTCTCCCAATGACTTCACAAGTATCTGTTTCAATTAATTTTGGGAAATAAAATAACACAATCATTCTTTACTTTTCTGATGCCCCCTGTGAAATGTAGAATTCTACAGATCATAGATGTCTTGAAGTGTTTGCACACAATCGATAATGTTTATTTAGTTGATCAGGTTGTTTTCTTATCTTCCAAGTCAGCTCTTCTACAATTCTCTACCCACTTCTGGCATCTGACCAAATCCCCTAGGAAGCTGAAGAAAGCCAGGTCAGACTGCATGCTCTTACGCATGCAATTGGGGGCAGTGCTGAAGTTCGGCATCTAGTGCTTCCTTAAGACCTCCTTAGGGCAGCCACCAGCCCATGGGGCACCTATTTGAGTTCTCATGCTTTGAAAACTTGTCTGATCTCACAGAAGACAGCATTGGAGGTACCACATTTCACCTCTGTGTGACCTCTGCTAGTAGCACTCTGGAATTGTTTTAGTTAAGTCTTTCATATATAAAATGTATTATTACCATGGATCTGGTTATCAAGTATTGTTATCAATTTTGAAGAAATAACTTTTGAGGAGGTTAAAAAAAAACTACACCAAGATTTCTTCTCACTCCATCCAGAATGACAATTATCAAGAGTACAAATAACAATAAATGTTGTATGACTCCCTTAAATAGTATGAAATTTGACCTTCTTTGTATCTTCTGATTAACTTTAGCTTCAAGTACACTTTATCTGAAATGAGAATAGTAACCCCTGCCTGCTTATGAGATCCATAAGAATGATATATTTTCTCTTATCTTTTCACTTACAGTCTGTGGATGTCTTTGCCTATGAGGAGAGTCTATTGGAGACAGCAAATTGTTGGGCCTTATTTTGTGTGTAATGATGACCATTGCATTCCAACATCTTTCCTACCCCTATGCTCCCTTCCTTAACCTCCCTCCCCCTTTTGCCTTTGCCCTATCTAAAGTTCATTTAATCCTCCCAACCCCTAACCCTTGCAGCATATTATGAATCAGCATCCTTAAATCAGAGAAATTATTCAGCATTTGGTTTTTTGGGATTGGCTAATTTCACTTAGCATTATATTCTCCAGCTCCATCCATTTACCTGCAAATGCCATGATTTTATTCTCTTTGATTGCTGAATCCATTGTATATATGTACCACATTTTATATATCCATTCATCTACTGAAGGGCATCTAGATTGGTTCCACAGTTTAGGTATTGTGATTGTGCTGCTATAAACATTGATGTGGCTGTATCCCTGTAGTATGCTGTTTTAAAGTCCTTTGGGTATAGCATCAAGGAGTAGGATAGCTGGCTTAAATGGTGCTTCAATTCCCAGTTTTCCAGGGAATATCCATACTGCTTTCCAGAGTGGTTGTATCCATTTGCAATGCCACCAGCAATGAATGAGTGTGCTTTCCCCCCACATCCTCGCCAATACTTACTGTTGTTTGTATTCATAATAGCTGCCATTCTGACTGGAGTGAGATGAAATCTTAGAGTAGTTTTGTTTTGCATTTCTCTAATTGCTAGAGATGTTGAACATTTTTTCATATATTTTTTGATGGATTGTATATCTTCTTCTGAGAAGTGTCTGTTCAGTTCCTTAACCCATTTATCAATTGGTTATTTGTGTGTGTGGGGGGGTGGTGTTAAGTTTTTTGGGTTCTTTATATATCCTAGAGATTAGAGCTCTATTTGATGTGCCTGTGGTAAAAACTTACTCCCATACTATAGGCTCTCTATTCACCTCACTGATCGTTTCTTTTGCTAAGAAGAAGCTTTTCAGTTTGAATCTATCCCATTTATTGATTCTTGATTTTATTTCTTGCACTTTAGGACACTTGTTCAGGAATTCGGGGCCTAATCCAACATGATGAAGATTTGGGTCTACTTTTTCTTCTGTTAGGTGCAGAGTCTCTGATCTAATTCCTAGGTCCTTGATCCACTTTGAGTTGAATTTTGAACATGGTGAGACATAGTGCTTAATTTCATTTTGTTGCATATGGATTTCCAGTTTTCCTAGCACCATTTGTTGAAGAGGCTATCTTTTCTCCAATGTGTGTTTTGGGTGCCTTTGTCTAGTATGAGATAACTGTATTTATGTGGGTTTGTCTCTGTGACCTCTATTCTCTACCATTGTTCTATAAGTCTATTTTGGTGCCAATACCATGCCATTTTTTTTTTTACTATTGCTCTGTAATATAGTTTAAAGTCTGGTATAGTGATGCCATCTCCTTCATTCTTGTTGCTAAGGATTGCTTTAGCTATTCTGAGTCTCTTATTTTTCAGTTGAATTTCATGACTGCTTTTTCTATTTCTATGAGGAATGTCATTGGGATTTTGATTGAAATTGCATTAAATCTGTATAGTGCTTTGGGTAGTGGTCGTTTTGATAATATTAATTCTGCCTATCCAAGAACAAGGTAGATCTTTCCATCTTCTAAGGTCTTCTTTAATTTCTTTCTTTAGCATTCTGTGGTTTTCATTGTAGACGTCTTTTACCTCTTTTGTTGATTCCCAAGTATTTTTTTTAATGCTTTGTAAATGGGGTAGTTCTCCCCATTTCCTTTTCAGAGGATTTGTCACTGATATACAGAAATGCCTTTGGATCTGAGATATTACCAATTCCACCTTAAATTCTTATAGTATCCATGCAGATTTTCTGTACCTCCCCTTGATGTTGGGCTACAAGACCCTGCTGGTATCCCTCAATGTATGCTACTGCAACTAAAGGTAATGGCAGCAATATCTGAGGTAATTCAAGATAATAGTAGAGGTGCCCCGAGATGGATACAACATCTTACAGAAATGGGGCTGAAAAGGTGGACCTTACACTGTCTTTAGGATGCAGCTGCTTCTAGGCCCCGTCTGTTGTCAAAAGGTAGGGGAGCATGGGGAAGGCTATGGTAATATCTGCAGTATCCCAAGATGGAAGCAGGATAGGCTTGGGCTCCCAGGTGTGTGTGCATGCGGGGGTGGCAGACTTGGACCTACCCTGGGCCTGGGTCCTGCATATGTTTTTGTAGATGGATCTTGGCCAGGCCTGGGCTCCGGCAGTGGTCTGCTGGTCAGAAAAAGCAGTCCTGTCCTGGAGCCTGAGCTCCAGCGGGTGTCTGCCAGTGACAGGATGGACCCGGTCCTACTCTGAGCCTGAGTCCCACACAGGTCGATGTGGGAAGATCTGGGCCAAGCCTGAGCCCTGAACCTTATTTTTTAATCCATTCTGTCAGACTATATCTTTTGATTCATGAGTTTAGACCATTTACATTCAATGTTGTTAGAGATAATTTTTATTCCTTGTCATTTTATTTCTAGTTTTTACATTGATTTAAAGTCTCTGATTGACTATTGTTCTATTATAGTTTCTCTCTCTGCTTCATTGTTATTTTTCATTTCTTCTTCATGAAATGTTGTATTGTGTATGTTTGTAGTCCAGGCTTTCTAATTGTGAATTCTTTTAGCTTTTGTTTATTGAGGAAGGATTTTATTTCATCTTCAATTCTGTAGCTTAATTTTTTCTGGATATGGTATTCTTGGTTGGCACTCATTTTCTTTCAAAGCTTGTTATATATTATTCCAAGACCTTTTAGGTTTTAGGGTCTGGGTTGAGAAATCTTTTGAGATCTGCATTGGTTTACCTATAAATGTGACTAATTATTTTTCTTTAGCAGCTTTTAAAATGCCCATTAAGTTGTTTTGCATTTTCATTATAATGTGCCTTGGTGTGGATACATTGTAATTTTGCATATTTGGAGTCCTATATGCCTCTTGTATTTGATTTTCCATTTCAATCTTTAGGTTTGAAAATTTTTCTGACATTATTTCATTTCAAAAATTGTGCATTCCTTTAATTTATATTTTAGACCCTTCATTTATCCTAATGAATCTTAAATTTGGCCTTTTAATGCTCTCCCATATTTCTTGAAAATTCTGTTGATGATCTCTTAACATCATTTTCTCTATGATCAACTTTACTTTCAAGATTATATACTTTATCTTTGCTGCCTAAACTCTTATCTTCAAAGTGGTCTAATCTATTGGTTATGCTTTCCATTGAATTTTTATTTTAGCTTATTGATCCCTTCATTTTGAGGATTTCTGATTCATCTTTTTCAGAATCTCCATCTCCTTATTAAAGTGACCTTTCACTTTGTGTATACAATTGTTCCTTACATTATCTTTTACCTCATATAACAGTTTAACTATGAACTTTCTAAATTCCTTCTCTCACATTTCCTACACTGTGGTGTCAAAGAAGTCTATTGTTGCGGCATTTGGAATTGTTTGGAATGGTTTGTTGCCTTGCTTTTTTATATTATTTGTATGTGTCCCTGTCTATCGGTATGGTTCTGACTTCTTCTACATGAAGGACTAGTTTGTGAGCTTCTTCCTCTTAAGAGCCTGTGTTGGGTGATTATTCAGATGATGATATTTTAATTCACTGTGTGATCTCTGCTTATCCCAATATCAGCCCCACTTTAAGCAATACCACTGAGCCCTATACACCTATAGTTGCTTTTGGGCCAGGTCTCATTCTATTCAACCTCATAAGAACAAAAACTTTTTTAGTTGATCTCTGCTGTTCCTCAAGTTTTTATATACCTATAATAAATTTCTCTCAATTTTGGTTTTCCTTCGCTGCCTCCCAACTTGCTGCAAGGAGATCCAGGACTGCTGCCTTGCTCATTTCTGTCATCTTGAGCCTCCCCTCTTTGTTTTGTGATTGAGTTTTAAGAGTCTCTTAATATTATAGGTATGTGATTTATCAGATTTTTGTTTTGCAAAAATTTATCTCAGTCTGTGGCTGGTCTTTATACTCTCTTAGCAATGTCTTTCAAAGGGTAGAAGGTTTTAATTTTATGATATCCAACTTAATTGATTTTCTTTCCTTTTTTTTTCTTTCTTTCTTTCTTTTTCTTTTTTTTTTGGTACTAGGGATTGAACCCAGGAGCATTTAAACACTGAGCCACATCCCTAGCTCTTATTATATTTATAGACAGGGTCTTGCTGTGTTGCTTAGAGTCTTACTATGTTACTGAGGCTGGCTTTAAACTCACGATACTCATGCCTCAGCCTCCTGAGCAGCCGAGATTACAGAAATGCATTACCATGCCTGGCTGATTTTCTCTTTAATGGATCAAACCTTTGGTTTTTGAATCTAAAAGCTTATTGTCAAATCCAAGCTTGTCTAAAGTTTTTCCTACATTTTCTTCCAGGGGTGCTTAACCATTGAGCCACATCCCCAGTCCTTTTTTATATTTTATTTAGAGACAGGGTCTCACTGAGTTGCTAAGTGCCTCACTAAGTTGCTGAGGCTGGCTTTGAATTCACTATCCTCCTGCCTCAACCTCCCAAGTCACTGAGATTACAAGCATGCACCACTATGCTTGGCTCTTTCAGGATTTTAATATTTTGTGTTTTACATTTAGTCCTATGATCCATTTTGAGTTAAAAGATGTAAAACCAATGTCTATGTTCATTTTTTCCCCACATCAACATACAACTGTTCCAGAAAAGACTATCATTTCTCCATTGAATCAACTTTGCTTCTTTGTCAAAGATACCTAGCTGTATCTGTGTGAATCTATTTCTGGGTTTCTACTTGGTTTGGTTGATAAATATGTCTATTTTTTTTACTAACAGCCAATGCCTTGGTCATTATAATCTTTGTAACATAGCTTTGAAGTTATTCCAAATACACAGTTTACTATGTGAATAGCATGTTTTCCTGTGCTAAGAACATGGAATGTGGGGCTGAGGTTGTGGCTCAGCGGTAGAGCCCTCGCCTAGCACATGCAAGGTACTGGGTTCGATCCTCAGCACCATATAAAAATAAAAACAAATAAAAATAAAGAACATGGAATGTAACCACCATCCCCATGAAAACATTATATCACATCTTATCAGATCATATATGTGAGTTATCAGCTTCAACTAGAAGACTCCAAAACATATATAAATCCACAATTTTGACAGACATTGAAAGGTTAGCTTATGGCAGGGCTACCCTTTGTTGGCCTTTGAACAATTCTACAAAGCCTCACCCACCAACAGCAGCACTGCTTGCTACTGTTGAGCATCCTTGAGTGTGGTCATGGATTTCTGATATGTTGATCAAATATCCCTCCCCAAGAACCTCTCATAGGAAGGTACTGCTCAAATTTCAATTTGACTTAACATTTACAAAGGTGTGCTTGCATCCTACTGGAGCAATTAGGTTGTAACACTTTGGACTTTAAGTTAAATTATATCTCACTCACTTTGCAATATCTGTACCTCATCTATCAATGTATTCTCTTGAGATTTATTTTTGAGCATTGTAAATAAAAAAAATTTAATCCCTTTGGCAATTTTTTGAGTATTGTAAATAAAAAAAAATTTAATCCCTTTGAATGGCAATAAACTGTGATTAGAGAAATTGTAGTTTTATCGCCTTCTTATTTTAACCATATAAAACATACTTGAAATGGGCTATGTGAGTCCTCCATCTGTGTTCTTCTTCAGTATTATGTCAATATTCTAGGTCTTGGTCTTCCCATTTGAACTGTAAATTTCATTTCTTAATATCTATAATCACTTTTATGAGATTCTTATTGGGATTTTCATTTTTAAAGAAAGGAATAATCACTTTTCTAAATATTATAGCAGCTCAGTAAAGCTTATTTATATTGGAGGTCATTGACTCAAAATACCTAATATGTGCACTTAAGCTTACAAATCTTTCATTTATCCAGGCTTTATATTGAAAATTCCTTATTATGTATTAAGAAAAACTAGAAGACATGGAATATTTACGGTACATAAAATAACCTAGGCAATGACAATTAAAGTGGAGGCAAGTTTTATAGCAAGAATGAAGTTCAGGAGCTGGGGATGTGGTTCAAGTGGTAGCGCGCTCGCCTGGCATGCGCGGGGCGCTGGGTTCGATCTTCAGCACCACATAAAAATAAAATAAAGATGTTGTGTCCACCGAAAAGTAAAAACTAAATATTAAAAAAATTCTCTCTCTCTCTTAAAAAAAAAAGAATGAAGTTCACTGTTTTTTACTGTCACATTTAAATATCTACATTTTCATCACAATCAATGTAAAAATATACTCTGATATTAATTCTATTACCTCACACTTTATTTTTACTGATCTAAAAGATAAAGTCACAATTTGTATGCATTACATTGTCATTTTTAACTTACTTTTTAATTGCACTACATTGCCTTTGAGAAACGTTTTGATAATTACAAGAAGACATTTTAAAACCAGGTTAATGTACGTAGGTGAAAATGAGAGATTGCCACTCTACACCAGTCCCTCTCTCAGAAACTAAGGTTTCAGACAGAAACTATAAAGAGATTTTAAGCCAGGGGCACTAATATGATCAGATCCGCACTTAAGAAAATCACAGTTCAGTAACACTATAGAGGGTATAAAACAAAGGAAAGAGGTCAGAGTCAAAACTAGTTCTAAATTAGATTGTAGTAATATAGGTGAAAAATAGGGCCAAAAATATAAAAAAAACTATAATAATTTTTGTAAGCGTAAAAAGGAGTTAGTTTATTTGGAAGTTTAGAATGTAGAATGGATAGAAATTAGAAATCATTTGAAGGTGATAAAAGGAATCTAGAGTATCACCAAAGTTTCTTCCTCAGGAATACACTTGCAGTTGTGGTTATAAGAGTCATTCTTTGTCAAAATTAATTGAACTCTACACTTAGAATTAAGTGAAGAGCAGAAGCAACAGAGCCAGAAGATGATCTACGTTGGAAGATTGTCTTCCCTCAATGGCCCAACATAACTGAATAGAATTAAACTATAAGCTTCTTGCAGTCCAGAAATATACCACGACTACCACTAGAACACCTAACCCATCATTCAATAAGTGTGTATAAGGTTTTGGTGAGTACGTGAAAGCAAATAATGACTTGGAATTATTCCAAAGGGCTTATCCTTGATAACAATTAATATATGCTTTCTTATGTTGTTCTTGGAATTATCACTTAAAGAGATGATATTAAAGATTATTACTAGCTATATACATAACTAATCAGGTAGATGCACTAAAAAATGGAAACCATAGGTCCAGAAGCACAGTAGGCTGGATAATTTCATTTTATTGTAGAAAGATTGTAATTTTATTGTTATTTACTATTTATACAGATTAGACTACAGAGAGTCTAGATTTGAGTCTATGATTTAATTCTTATCACTCAATATAATTTTAAACCAAAGTTATTATAACTATTCCACCCCATCTCTCAAATATTACTTTAGGGAATAAAATTGATCTAATAATCACAATTCTAATTGTCTAATAATGGGTGGTTTTATACCTAAAACTAAAGAGTGTCTTCAGTGAATTCAAATCATATTTGTATGTATAGGAGAAAAAAGTGTGCTCAATGAATATAATCAATATGAAGCACTTTAGAGATTTAAAAGACCTGCAGGTGCCCACCTGATCTATATCTACAATTCAAGCACAACAGAGAGGGCATCAGGAATCACTGAAATCCTCAGCAGGTATTATCGTCACAGCAAGCTGCCAGGTTAGTTGCTAGTGCCGATGATGATTTAAGTCTTTATGCTTTGAACAGTTTTATTAAAGTAACAGTAAATTTGCATTGGTCCAGAAGATTCCTCACCAAATGTCATTTCCATTTGCCAGGCATTTGACCAATAAGCATGCCAGACATTCCTAGAAGCACACTGACAAAATGCATGTAATTTTAAAGATATTATCTAACCAAATAGAACAATATTCTTAAGTATGGATACAGGGTAATGAAGGGTTATATTCCAACTAACTAAAGCAAATAAAAATCAGACTATTTTTTAAAAATCTGGAAATAGAACAGTAAGTATAGTGGAGTACTGGCAACAGTCTCCCTCTACCCCTCTCTCTTTGTTAAGAACACTGAGTTGCTCATCTCTTCAGACAAGAATGGAAAAGTTTTGGTTCAGAAGCTGGGCTGACATTTAATTCATGATTTGACTTTAATCTTTTTCCAGCTTACTCATGTATTTGTTCTTACCCTGGTAGTCTCCTCCCAATGCCACATCTGCTTCCTATCTGCTAAAGAACCTATAGAAGAACAATCTGTCTCTCCTGACTAAAATTTGCATCTCAAAGGGAAAAGAAAATATTTTATAGCATTTTGTGCTTACTTAATAAAATACAAAGAAAGAAATAAAATTTCCATAAATGTATATATGCTACATAGGTATTTAACTAACAGTTCCCAAATATCAGTCAAATATCTCAAATTGGAAAGTTACCTCTAAAAATAAGCTATTTATTTTAGAAAAGGAGTTTTTATTCTTTTGTATCAATAATGTATCATGAATTCTGATAATGAAAAGTTTACTTCTTTAATATTGATCAGTGAAAATTTTACTAAATAGTTTCTATGTACCTAGCAGGCTGAAAGGAAACGGAATTATTAGAACAAATCATCAAGTGTGCTTTTAAAGCCTGAAATATATACAACTGATAAGCATAAAATAACTAGAATCACCTATAACAATATGTAAGTAACTTTTGAAGAGTGAAGCACAGTTAAAGCAAAGAGTATACAATGCAGGTGTTTGCATTGCTGACAGAATGACTTAAAATGCAAGATAAAATGTATTTGAAAAAAAAATCTTTTCAAATGCGTTCATGACCTACTAAAACAAATCAGGACTACATGAAGAAAAAAAGATAAAAGAGAGTAAAGATGGAAGCCCAGAGAAGCGAACAGAAGGTTGGCCTTTATGGTCTGAGGGCATCTGCTGAAACCTAAGCTTTGGTTTCTATGATCTTCAAGGCTGGAGGACAGAACCAAAAGAAAGTCACACAAGTCTAACTACGCTCCTGTCCATAAATTTGGGACCTCAAGAGCTAGATTCTCAAAACGGAATGAAATAGTTATAAACTTTCCTACTTGCTACTCCAGAAATATTACCTACTTCAACACTTGGGGCTAAGTAGAAGGGAAGGAACATTCTTCCCTGATTACTTTGAACCACAAACCACAACTTGAAGCTGGAATCCACACTAAATGTGTGGTCTGAAATATTTCAAAAGGAGAAACAATTTTTTGAAGAAGTCCAAATATGCATATGCCTATGAGAATACAATAAAAGCAGATTAAATTTCTCTATGGAGGAAACTATCCCAAAGGATTCTCAATGATAAAGTATCAAACAACAACAGCAAAACCAATTTACAGTTCAAAAGGAAATGAAAACACACTCTGGTTGACAGCCAGTAGAAACAAGTGGCGTAGTCAGATTGACTAAGACTTCAAATAATGGGATTATCAAACAAAATATTTTTAGAAACTACATTGCAAAAAATAAAAACAGGCTTGAAAATAGGAGCAAAATACAAGCAGATAGGAAAAGATACTAAAACTCTGGAAATAAAAATGTATAATTAAAGTTAAAATTCAAAGATAGTGAATAGAGATTAAGGGAATAACTTTATCCTGACTTTCCTGTACCTACTAATCTTTGGAGTGAGTAATCAAATGGATAAGAAAAGTTTACTCTACAGAAGAATTATAGGTAGAAAACTAGGCAGCTGAGAAGAAGGAAGAGAAGAGAAGGAAGAGGAAGAGGAGACTAGAATATTACAACTTTGTAATCCCTAAATACAGCCCAACAATAATTACCAATGACTGCTAAATACTCAGGTGAAAGGTGATGGGAAACTTTATTAATGTTACTAAGGGAACCAGTTAGCAACAGCTTAGCCTAGAAATCAGTTTTAACATTACGGTAAGAAAAAATAACATAACTTTTCTCTCTTCCTTTTTTTAATGTTTTATTTAATTTTCATTATCCTTGGTGTTGAATAACAAACAATCATCCATGTGATGCATGTCCATCGCAATTAATCACTAGAGTTCTTTTTAGTGCCTCTTGGTAGTAGGGGTTCTTAGACACTAACAGGTTCTTCTAAGGAATTTTAAAATGTCATCTAATAAGAAGTCATTCTTTTAGGTTACAAACTAAAATTATGATTGAGATTATTTTTTTTTCACATTCATGAAAACGATACCCAAATTTCCCTTGTGGAAAATATGAAAATAGTTTGTAGTTATACATAATAGGTGAAGTTCATTGTGACATAATCATATATGCATAGAATATAATTTGCTCCATTTCAGTCTCCAGTATGTCCTCTTTCCCTCTGCTTTTCCCTCTCCCTGTTACCCTTCCTTTACTCTACTGGTATTCCTTCTATTTATTTAGTATTTTTCATATTAGAGCTTTATAATAGATATACATAAAGGTGATATTCACTGTGGCACATTCAAATATATACATAGTGTGATTGGCCAATTACATTCTGTAGTTCCTCCCTTTTCCTGTCCCTCCTCCCTCCCCCCTCTATAACGTTCAAAAAGTTACAGGCACTTGAATATTTGAGAAGCTAAAGTCATATCAGAAAGAAACAAACAGAAAGTTTAGATATAGATTGTAACATAAACAACATGTTAAGGGAGGAGATAGAGACATATAAAGTTAGCCAGAAGTAATAATGTTAAACTGAGTCTTTAGATGTCTTTTGTTATAACAGTGACATTGACAACAGTTCAATAAAGAAAATAACTATTATTTCTGTTATGCAAAATTTAATAAGGATAATTCTAAAAGGCATTATTTAGTAATTATACTGGCCATAATGCCAGTTGAATAATCCAAGTGTGCAAAGAAACTAGGTAAAGTAGTTATTGTTATATCTATTATCTGAGTGAGGAAGACTAAGCTCTGGAGAGGCATAGTGACTTACCCAAGAACACCGGCTTTTGAGAATTCCACTCATTCCACACCACAGTTTTATGATGTGTGCCTGTACACCTTTACAGGGAGCATGCCCTGTCCAGTGCTTATATTTTTTTTATTATCCCCTTGCCTACCTCTACTAATAAAAACATCTATATATGGTATATTTCTAAGTGAAAGAACAGGCTCTCCAAAATACAGTCACATTCTGGGGTCTTGAGGCTTAGGATTCTAATATGTGAATTGTGAAGGGATGCACAATTCAGCCCATAACACTTACACATAAATCATATGTATATTTTAGGTTTGTTCTCCCATATCCATATCCATCATTTTCTTCTTTTTCCAAAGCATAAACTCTCAAAGGTATTGATCTCTAATTTATTATTTTTAAATGGCAGTTATCATGAGAAAGTTATATCAAATTTAACTTGCTGCATGACCCAAACAGAATGGTTGTCAGCAAGATTTCAATGTGAAACTGGTTTTGGTAAACACAGAATAATTTCCTCTAAGATTTCATTATAAATCTTAGACATTACTAATCTTAAACATTATATATTTATTTAGTACTTTTGACCTTCACAGTCAACTTTTAATATAGTATTATAATGTAGCATTGCTGTTTATCTCTTCATACCATGAATAAATATTTGACATTTATTTCATATAATAGTGAAGTGACAAGAATAACAAGAAGAATGATATATTAATTTGTAAGCCAGGGACCTTCCCACTATATTTAATAACATCATTTTATAATACATATAAACACACATATGTTTACATATGTACATGCATATATATCATATTCTTTCACTCATGGGCAAGATGGCAATTTCTATATATTCAGCTTCTCAAGTAATAAATGATTCCAAGTACTGGCTACTTAAGCCTACACAGGCACAGTAACAAAGTTAGGTAAGTTTTAACTTCATGTTATAATCTTTTAGGTAGCAGTAACCTTGGGGAAGGGATAGATAAGATAGTCTATAAACAGTCTAACATTTATACTAAAACCTTGTTTTAAAACTCAATAAGAAAACTTAATAATGTCAGGACATTATTGTAAAGGCAAAAAAGATGAGTAAAACTAATTTCTCCCTTTAAGGAAATCACATTCTAGTAGGATAAAAATAGAAATATACACATAATATGTAAATACATAAATATATGCATATGAACATACATGAGGAACAAGCAGAGGCATAAACTGAATGCTCCAATTCACCTCCCCTCAAAAAAACCCCACAGAACAAGAACACAAAATTAATGACTATAACATAAACTAAAAGACAAGAATACCCAAATATCAAGTCACTCAGAAGCACAAAAATAAACACTAAATCCCAACAAACTCTCTTAGATACATCTACTGATAATTTGATGGACAGAAAAGGAAATATGGGAGAAAAACTGTGTAAAAAGGAGAAGAAAGGAACCAGTAGTGACCTAAAACCAATCTGAAATCATCATCAGAAAGAGTCTAAAAATACTGGAAAAGTAGAAGTAGATCAGAGTATGTACTTTCAAGGGCATGTACTATTCAAGGTAGTAGTCTTCAAAAGTCATTGCTTTTGACAAGGTCGAAAGGGAGGTAGAGGAGCCCTTTAGAGATTGGATGGTGAGGGAGGAAAGGTGAAAGAGCAAAGAGGGGAAACAGTCCTGCAGGACAAAAGAGAACCAAAAAATAAAGTTGGACTAATACACAACCTCCTCTTCTCCCTACCACAAAAAGAAAATGAAACTTGAAGAAACTGTACATTGTTACACTGTCAGAAGCATCATCCTTGAGCCTCTGAGATTCTTACAAACCATGCACATCTATAAAATAAATAGGCAAAACAGACTAAACTAAATCTATAAAAAAATATTTAAGAATAGAAAATGAAATTCACTCAGTTTCTCTCAAAAGTAACTTAAAGGAGGAAACTGTAACATGCAACACAATATTCCAAACTGAATTAAACACCCTCAAATATGCATCTGAAGTAAATAAAAACTATCTTGAAAAAGACATTCAAAAATTAATAATATGAAGGAAGAAATGAAGAGTTGATTGAACCACAGGAAAGAAATGACAAAAAAAGCCAAAATCATCTCAAAATCAAAGACTGAAATACAAGGTTCCAAAAGAGAGTAAAACCAAATAATATTTTACCAAGCAGCACTGAAGAAAGGCAGAGACATAATCAAGAGAATGAAAATGAGGTAAAGAAGGGAAGTAGCTGAAGTAAAAGAAAGTCAAGGAAGAAAACAAATATGTGTAACTAGAAATCCTAAAGAACAACAAAACAACTGAACATAACAAATACCTAAAACTATAATCCAAGAAACTTTCTGGAAATATGAAAAGACCTAAATAAACGTACCAAAAATGCCCAACAAATGCCTGGGGAAACCAATGAATGCCAATAAAACTATTAGACTTTAAAAATAAAGGGGGAAAAAAAGCACTAAGGTCTTCTAAGCACAAGGATCAAACTCTAATCAAACTGGTATCAGATAACTCTAAACACAACTCTATGATACAGAACAACAGTGAAACAGTATTTTTTTTAAAAAGCCCCAAAGGAAAGAATGAGTGAACCAAGAATATTTAGACAAGCTGTCCTTCAAGTGTCAAGGTATAGAAAACCAGTTTTAAACAGGCAAGATATCAGAATATTCTATACTCAAGAGTCTCTGAAGACTATACCGGATGAGCTACATCTATTGAGATGACTGGGAAAACTTGAGCAATGGACTGACAATGCGCCTTTAACAAGTAATGTATTCCTAAAACTAGAATAAAGACAAGAACGTGGAAGGAAGGACAACATGCTATGTATTGTATAAAATGTATTGTACTTTCCAGAAAGTAAAAATGCAACTAAATATGAAAGATGGAAGAAGGAAAGAGGAAATTAAAATAAGTTCTTGATTATTGTACATGCAGGGCAAGAGTTAAAGGACAGCATTAAAAATGACATGGAAGTAAAGGAGGGAACTAAGGGCATTTAAATGATATTAGGTATAAAGAAAAATTCTTTAAATACTCTGGATATTAATCTCCTGTCAGAAGAGTAGCTGGCAAAGATTCTCTACAGTTCTGAAGGGTCTCTCTTCACATTCTTTGTTCCTTTGCTATGCAGAAGATTTTTAATTTGAAGTCATTCCACTTATTAACTTTTGTTTTTATCTCTTGAGCTTTAGGAGTCTTAATAAGGAAGTTGGTGCCTGTGCCTATATATTGTAGTGTTGACCCTATGTTTCCTTCCTTCTAGCAGCTGAAGAAAGTATTTCTGGTCTAATCTCTAGGTCTTTGATCTACTTGGAGTTGACTTTTGTGCAGAGTGAGAGACAGGAATTTAGTTTTATTCTTCTACATATGGATATTCAGTTTTCACAGTTTTTTTTCCAATATATGTTTTGGCACCTTTGTCAAGGAGCAGATGACTGTCTATGTGGATTTGTCTCTGTGTTTTCTATTCTACTAGTTGTCATTCAACATCCATCTTTTGAAGAAAACAGAAGTTGATGAATACTTTCTATTTTTTTTCAATGAACACAATACCTTTTTAATTATTTTTTAATTCATATATGACAGCGGAATGCATTGCAATTCTTATTACACTATAGAGCACAATTTTTCAAATCTCTGGTTGTATACAAAGTATATTCACACCAATTCGTGTCTTCATACATGTATTTTGGGGGGAAAAAGCACTAAGGTCTTCTAAGCAAAAGGATAATAATAATAATAATAATAATAATAATAATAATAATAATATCCATCACATTCCACCATCATTTCTAACTCAATGCCCCTTCCCTTCCCCTCCCACTCCTCTGCCCTATCTAGAGTTCATCTATTCCTACCATGCTCCCTCTCCCTACCCCACTATGAATCAGCCTCCTTATATCAGAAAAAACATTCAGCATTTGGTTTTTTTGGATTGGCTAATTTTACTTAGCATTATCTTCTATAACTCCATCCATTTACCTGCAAATGCCATGATTTTATTCTCTTTGATTGCTAAGTAATATTGCATTGTGTATATATGCCACGTTCTTTTTTATCCATTCATCTAATGAAGGGCATCTAGATTGGTTCCATAGTTTAGCTATTGTGAATTGTGCTGCAATAAACATTGATGTGGCTGTGTCCCTGTAGTATGCTGTTTTTGAGTCCTTTGAGTATACAGACTGAGGGGAGGGATAGCTGGGTCAAATGGTGGTTCCAATCCCAATTTTCTAAATAAAAAAAAAATCTCCATACTGCTTTCCGTATTGCCTGCACCAATTTGCAGTCCCACCAGTAGTGTATAAGTGTACCTTTTTCCCCACATCCTCACCAACACTTATTGTTGTTTGTATTCATAATAGCTGCCATTCTGAATGGAGTGAGATGAAATCTTAGAGTAGTTTTGATTTGCATTTCTCTAATTGCTAGCGACGATGAACATGATGAATACTTTCTTAACATGATCAAAGATAACTGCAGATAGCCCTAAAGCCAGCCCACTATTTTATTTAATGTGGAAACATGTGAGGCATTTTCACTGTGATCAAGATAAGGCCAGTGTGTTCACTATTCCATTACTATACACTATTTTACTGAAGGTAATAGACAATGTAATTAAATGTGAGAAATAAATTAGAAGTATAAGACTTGGAAAGCAAAACTACCTTTGATTGTAGATGACATATAGTATACATGGAAAACCACAGAGTTGTTCTATCCAAAATATTATTTCCCAGTCACATGTGGCTACATCTGAAACATGCCTACTATGACTGAGGAAATAACTAGTTCATTTTATTTAATTTTTGATTTATATTCAGTTAGTAACATGTGGCTTGTGGTAACATACTGGTCAGAGCAGGTATAAAATATTTCCACTAGTAAAGAAGGTTCTATTGGACAGTGTTGGCATAGGAATAAAACTAACCCAAACAATATAAGAATTGTTTATAAAATTAACATAGAGAAGTAACAACACAAAAAAACCCTTTTGAATACAGTCTTGACTGTGTATCTTTAGACTAAAGACAAATATAATATGTATATAACATTGAACTCTACCTAGTTAGGCATCTTTCTTAGAAGTATGGGTTAGTAACTGCTATGTATGATAGTATGTCTACTATTATCAAAGACATAATAATAGAGAAAAATCATAATTTAAAAAGATTAAATACTTAGGAATAAACTTAGAAATGAGTAAAAATCTATATGAGGAAAACTTTAAAACATACCTGAAAGATACAAAAGTAGATGTTAGTGAATAGAAATATGTTGCTTATTCTTGCACAGAATTAATGTAAGACAGATCAGTTCCCTAATTTATAAATTTAATGTAATCCTAAGAAAAGTACCAACAAGCTTCTTAATGGAGTTAGACAAGTTGGATTAAAGGTAGCAATTCAAATCACTGGGATAAAGATAGATTTTTTCAATAAATAGCTGAGGGACAACTGGATAGCTCATAATTCTCACAATCCAAAAGTTTCAGAGAGTCACTTTTCTCAAATACATATAAACATGTTAAGGATAGCATAAAGGCAATGCATATAGCTAGTGGTAGAACACTTGTATAGCATGCACAAGTAGAGCAGATATCTGAGTAATATTGAAACTACATAGGAAACAGAAGAAAACGTGTGGATTTTAGTATATATGTACTTGCTTATTTGTGCAAAATAAACATAGGTAAGGATAAACCAGAAACTTATGAGATTAGTAATATAGAGAGGTGGGTAGAAACAGAATGGAAAAGAGAAGGTTGTGGAATGGGTACAAGGAATGGAGGAGTGACAGATCTCTGAATGATACCTTTTAGTATAGTTCTGAGTCTTAGAACCATGCTACTATTACATAGAACAAAAATAAAAATATTAAATTAACCAGGTTGAGAGGAAAAATCAACAAAAAATAGAATGCAAAAGATAAGCAAATAAACCTAGCTTTTCGAATAACAACCATATTAAAAATGGCTGAGAAGATCTAACAACAACAAAAAACCCTTTTGAACACACTCTTGACTGTGTATCTTTAGACTAAAGACAAATATAATATGTATATAACATTGAACTCTAGCTAGTTAGGCATCTTTCTTAGAAGTATGAGTTAGTAACTGCTTTTTACATATTCAAGAACTTTTTACATATTCAATAATTACATATTATCCAAGAAATGGGATTTAATTAATAGTTGTTTTTTGTTTGGTAGGAGGAAAAATTTTTCCTATTTACTTTTTGATACATTTATTTCAATGTTAATATATTTGATATATCAAAACATTGTCATTATCACAATTAATACATTTATCACCTTAATATTGTGTGTGCGTGTGTGTTGGGAACATTTAGGATCTACTTTCTTAGCAATTTCAAGTATATAATGTGTTATTGTTGACCACAGTTACCAAGTTGTACATGCATTAAATCTCTAGAATTTGTGCAGCCCATAGATGAAATTTTGTGCCCTCTCACACAGTTTTATCATATATACAGATGAAGATGTGTCACACACACATATACACACATAATTTTCTAATACAATCTACAAAGACTAGAAGCAACTATATCCCAGTAACAATGAGCATACCTAACACTCAAATTTGGTTTCTAAATACCATCTTCCATTAAAGGGAATTAGAACTTGCTGAAATGGCTGATTCAAAAATACAAGATGAGCCTGAAACATCTTGGTACCCTGGAAAGTAAAGAAGTGCTCAAACATCAGGACATATCAAAAGATGAAAGAAACTAGCTTGACAAATCACAGAAAATTTTGGTATTGAAATAAACAAAAATAGCAAAGTATTATAACTATCTTTATTTCCATGTAAATAATTTTTACTGAAAGAATTACAATTCCAGAGTGCTAAAAGTATGACTCACTCTAGTAAATACAAATGCATTTTTAACAGATACTTCACAACTTTAAAAGGCAGAACTCCAAAAATTAATGCTTCAGTGACAGAATGAAAGACAGTGGTTCAAACAAACATACATTACACAGAGTGTAACGAAGTGAAGTCAGACTTAAGAGTTGTGTCTAATCCTTTTTTTAAAATTTCTGTTGGGGTTGGGGGGTGAAATCAGGGCCTTGTGCATGCTATACAGTGTTCTCCCACTAGCTATATGCATTGCCTTTATGCTTATCCTTAACACGTTTATATGTATTTAAAAAAAGTGACTCTCTGAAAAAGGACAGGAGGACCATGCTGTGGAAGAAGGGAAAAGCTTTGATATCTAGGTCAGGCAGACAGATGGCTTTACGAGGTGAGGGAGAATGGAAGGAGAACACACGTGAACACACACGTGCCTGTGCATGAGCATGCACACACACACAGAGGAAACTGGATAAAATATGACCCTAAAAATGAAGGGCTAGTTAGCTTTAATATTAATATGAGCAAAGAATGAAGAAAGAAATAATTTATTGAATATATGTTGTTGTTAACTTCCTACCCAGTTTCCTTTTCCTTGGTAATAGAACACTTCTGTCCTGTAACAAACTCAATCCACAAACTGATCTCCTTGCCTCATCCTAGGGGTAGGGAACATATGTCCCAGGATTGAGCATTCAGTATGCCCTGTATGTCCTTGGCCAGGGTGATTAGTTCCAACTGGGCACCTGACCTAATTAAGTACAATCAGAATCTTCTGCAGCAGTGCCTCCCAAATGGTAATGTATATTCAAATCACCTGGGGATCTTTTGATCCAGTAGGTTGTGCTTGAGATTCTGGACTTCTATTACACTCCACTGTGATGCTAATACTACTGATCTAGGGACACAATTTTGAACATTAAGCCTCTTTAGAAACTTTCTACCAGAACTATCAGGGATAAAGTACTGATATCAGAAATGCCAAGTGACAGACTATGATTCTCAGGCTGTTGAGTTTCCCACAAGCCACAGAGTTTGTTTTATGTTTCTGTCACTTGTAGCTTATGTGTTCTTAATCATTAGAATACACAATCATAGAAAACAAAAGCCATATGTTTAACCTTTGTCACTCTCCACAATATTTTATTTAGTGTTTTACATGAAGAGATACATAATCAAGGTCCTTCAACAATCAACTGGGAAAAAAAGATTTCTTTAGATGAAACAGATGGAGAAGATATTTTAATGAAATGATAGAAATTATGAAGGAGGAGAATCAACTGGCTACCACTACTGAGGTAAAAGTAACACATTACCTGGATATTCCTAAGATAGTCTTATATCTATTTAAAATATAACTACTATATAACCCAGAAAACCCATTTCTGGGTTTCTATCTAAATGAAATGATAACATCAAAGAAACATCTGCCCTCCCATGTTCACCACAGTGCTATACACAACAGACGGACAGATGAATGGATAATGAAAATGTGGTATATGTATACAACATAAGATGATTCAGCCTTAAAATAGAAAGAAACCTTGTTCTTTGTGACAACATGGATAAAATTGAAGGACATTATGCTAAATGAAATAAACCAAACATAGAAAGACAAATATCATATGATCTTATTTATATGTGAAATTTAAAATAGTTGAACTCATACAAGAAGAGAATAGTGGTGACCAGGGGTTTGGGGGATGGTGAATGGGAGGTGAATTGAAAGCAAATTTTCAGTTAGAAAAGTGAGTTCAGGATATCTACTGTATAATATGGTATTATCACAAAAGTGGTATGTACATTAATGTACATTAATGAAAGAGATGGAGAAGATATTTTAATGAAATGGTAAAAATTGTAAAAACATACATAAGTTAGCTTGAAATAGTCATTCTGCAATGTATACATATACCAAAACATCAACTTGTATACCATATGTATGCGTTTGTGTGTGTGTGTGTGTGTGTGTGTGTGTGTATGAATGACAGTTTTGAACAATTCCCTAGGGTTTACAATTAAGTCACTATGATATCTTTTTATGCATGTAGGGTGAACAAACCTGTTTCACTTCCTTTCAAAGCAAGAATACAGAAGTATTCTACTTATTGTAGAGAATCCCAACTCCTTTACTTACATGCAAGTAAGGTTTTTTTAAAAGGAGAAAATAACTCATGTTTTTAACCTATAGTTTTCATCAAGATCAGGCATTTATTTTCCTTTCTGATCAAGTTAAGTTTCAGCACTCCAGAAGTGTTTTAGTATTAAAACAATATTTAATACTAAAGACAATATGGAGAAAGAAAATAATTTAACCCATCTAATAATCTCCCCACATACTCCTCTTAAAAAATAAACACCCTCCTAAAATTTATTCAGAAGAACAAAAGACCCCAAATACCTAAAGCCAATTCTAAGCCAAAGTAGCAATGTTGGAAGAATCACAATACCTGACTTCAAATTATACTACAGAGCTATAGTACCAAAAACTACATGGTACTGGCATAAAAACAGATACATAGACCAATGTTATAGAAGACACAGAGACAAACATACATAGATAAAGTCATCTGATCCCTGACAAAGGTGCTAAAAACATATATTGGAGAAAATACAGCCTTTTAAAAAAATGTGCTGGGAAAAGTGATTATCCATATGTAGAAGAATGAGGCTAGACCCTTATCTTTCACCCTGCAAAAAGTCAACTCAAATGGATCAAAGATCTAGGAATTAGACCAGAAAATATGCAACTCTCATTAGAAAACATAGAGTCAACACTTCAACACATAGTCACAGGTAACAACTTTCTCAATAGGACCCCTAAAGTTCAGGAAATAATGCCAAGGGTTAATAAATGGTATGGTATCAATTTAAAAAGCTTCTGAATAGCAAAGGAAACAATTAAGAATGTGAAAAGAAAACCTACAGAATGGGGAAAAAATTTTATATATACATACACACACACACACACCAAAAATCCCCAAATAATCCAATTAATAAATGGGCAAATGAACTAAACAGAAACTTCTCAAAAGAAGAAACACAAATGGTCAACAAATACATGAAAAAATGTTCAATATCATTAGCAATTAGGGAAATGAATATCAAAATTACACTGAGATTTCATCTCACTCTAGTCAGAATGGCAGCCATCCAAAGTACAAACAAGTCGGGTATGGTGGTGCATACCTGTAATCCCAGCAACTCAGCAGGCTGAGACAGAAGGACCTCAAGTTCAAAGCCAGCCTCAACAACTTAGAAAGTCCCTAAAAAACTTAGCAAGACCCTGTCTTGAAATAAAAAATAAAAAGGACTGGGGATGTGGCTCAATGGTTAAGTATCCCTGGGTTAAATTTCCAGTATCAAAAAAATGCAAATAATAATAAATGCTAGAGAGTATGTAGATAAAAGGGAACAGTTTTACACCATTGGTGGGACTGTAAATTAGTACAACCACTATACAAATCAGTATGGAAGTTCCTCAAAAGACTAGAAATGGAACCACCCGGACTCAGCTATACCACTTCATGGTATTTATCCTAAAGAATTAAAGTCATCATACTATAGTGAAATACTATAGCAGCACAATTCACAATAGCCAAACCATGGAACCAGCTTAGGTGCCTACCAGAGAATGAATGGATAAAGAAAATGTGATATACATATAAAATATAAATAGTTTTATTCAACCATAAAGAAGAATGAAATTTTGTCACTTGCAGAAAAAGGGATGGAACTTGAGAACATTATATTAAGTGAAACAAGCCAAACCCAGAAGGTTAAAAGCCATGTTTTTTTCTCATATGTGGATGCTAGAGAGGAAAAAGAAAAAGAAAGGTGGTGGGTGGGGATCTCATGAAAATAGAAGGGAGATCAGCAGAGTAGGGGAAGAGACCCATGGGTGTAGGTGGGAGGAGGAACACTGGAGAATGATAATGGCCAAATTATATTGTTGTATTATGTGCATGTATGAATATGTGACAAAAAAGTCCACAGTTATGTACAACTATAATGCATCAATAAAAATAAAGAAAGTAAATTCCCAAAAGAAGTAATTATCTGACTGGAAAGCCTAGGAGAATGCAGAGTCATTGTGCATGTGTAATAATCTCAGGTTCTCTTATTTTTGTTTCAAGTCATCCAGTCTCCAGAATGGGGGTGTTTGTTCATCTCCATTCCACCCAGAGAAGTAGTTGTTTCCCAATTCCTCTGCCAATTCGTGACAGAATGAGCAATAAATCCAATTCAGGAAAGATGTATTGTGAAGACTATTTATATGTAAATATCTAAATGCACTGAACTCCAATTGTCTGATTCCTGAATCTTTCCATTGATTCTAAACTTAGAGCAGAAGAAAAAGGGTATGATAAATTAATCACCCTTTCAAACATCAGGTCAGCAGTTTCTACAGAAATATCAATCTTTATAAATTTATTCCCAAACAATTTAACATGGCTCTTACATTACATGTATTTCTGCATCACAAATAAGAAAAAGGATTCATTTGAGAATAACATAATTTTGCAGTCTTAAAAATAATTTCTGATTTAATTAGTTATTTCCTTAATCTCTTCAATAAAGAATAGAATATACTATTTGTAGTTTTTAAAGACATTTCTACAGGCAGATAAAGTAATAAAGACATAAGTATGAGGCCTTCTGGACAAATAATATAATATTTGAGAGGAGTTTAAAGAATCTAAATAGATTTTTAATTTTTAATTTTTAAGATTTTTAATTCATTTCTAAAATGTTCATTTTCTGAAGGAAAAGCCAATCTGGCAATAAAGGATGGAATTAAATCATTAATTCTTAAACAAAATATATATATATAAGCATTAAAATTTAAAAATCTGGCAGACAAAACTTGCAATTTTGGCCCTAAAAATACCAGATTAACTCTTCCAATATCGACAACTATGAAATGAACAAAGTATGATACAAGTGTCGAAAAAAACAGCATAAGCCTATAATCCTTGAAAGAAAAGAAATACAAGAAAGTCACATTCATCTTGGCCTTCTGCCCGGTAGCACTTTACAGATCACAGAACATGGAAATGTTGCCAAAGAGAGAAGACAGGTCTCACTGGGTAGATCAAACAGAGGTTGGATTTAGGGTCTTAAGACTACTGTAATTTGGGTGGTTGGGAGTAGAGACAAGGGAGCTATGCAGAGATAGAATTCCATAAGCCTACAAAGGGGACTCCTGAATATCTGGCTGAACATTAGGATGTACATGCACAAGGTGAGACTTCACAAAACCTAGCACAATGTAACTATTGAGGAGCTATAACATGAAAAGAGTATCTATAGTCCAAATGAGGCTGAGAGATGATGGAATTCCAATAAACAGAGAGAAAAGGCCTCCCTGAAAACCCAGAATATACACTGGCAGTCCCAGAAAAGCCATGCTTCATGTGTAGGGATACTCTATGTTGATAAACATGTGAATACTTTCATATTTCTGCATGGTGAGGGCTTTCTGAGCAAAGAAAATTAGCACCTAGATTAAAGGGTGGTTCAATAGATAAGAGACTTTGAGAGTGATAAAAGAAACTTATCTTCCAGAGCTGTGTATTCACATTCCAAAGTATAATAAAATCTGAAACTAATTTTTTTTTATATTCCAGTTGATAATTGGCCAGGAGACCTTTCCTTTTTCACGTCCTTTTCAAAGAAAGTTTGTTTACATTAGGAAGAGAAGGTACCTTCCCACTTCCACCCCTGTCTCTCTCTACTCTGGAGGAAAGAAGGCACAGATGTGTAAGCAGCTCCTATATAAACACTCTGAGATGAATAATTGGGGATTCCTCTTATGTGTTAGAGATTCCCTACCATCGCTACCAATACATGTAGATGACATCTGCCTTCATCAATAACCCTTGAGGGACAAAACAGCATGGCAAATGCTATTAATCAGCAAAGAATTCATGCTAGAATTGGCCAAGGTGTTCCTGTAGTGGCTCTGATATTTGAGGGTGGGCCAAATGTTATACTCACAGTTCTAGAATACCTTCAAGAAAGTCCCCCTGTTCCTGTAGTTGTTTGTGAAGGAACAGGCAGAGCTGCAGATTTGCTAGCTTATATTCACAAACAAACAGAAGAAGGAGGAAGTCTTCCTGATGCAGCAGAGGTTGATATCATTTCAACCATCAAGAAAACATTTAACTTTGGCCAAAGTGAAGCAGTTCATTTATTTCAAACACTGATGGAGTGCATGAAGAAAAAAGAGCTTATCACTGTGTTCCACATTGGATCAGAGGAACATCAGGATATAGATGTAGCAATACTTACTGCACTACTAAAAGATACTAATGCATCTGCATTTGACCAGCTTATCCTATCCTTACATTGGCATGGGATAGAGTTGACATTGCCAAAAATCATGTATTTGTTTATGGACAGCAGTGGCTCAGTAGTCCTCTGATCCAGAAATCTTGTATTTACTGTCAGGATAAAATAAATGTAGATATAAAAATATATTACTCTAGTTCTAGAATAAGTGTAGTACATCTGGCCTACTCAGTTAAAAAAAAAATAAACTAAAAATATGCCTCAGCAGGATTGATTTGATTCTCCAAAATAAAACTTTATACTTCTAAATTAACACAACAAAACCTATACTTTCAACAATATAATATCCACAATGCCAAGAACACAATAAAAAATTGCCAGATGAGTAAGAAGCAATAAACTTAAATATGTATTAGTGAAAGTAAAAAAGATTCTAGAAATACTACCAGATGACAGATTTAAGAATTAGTAGATAAATTTTTTAAAATATTTTTTAGTTGTAGATGGACACGATATCTTTATTTATTTTTATGTGGTGCTGAGGACTGAACCTAGCGCCTCACACATGGGAGGCGGGTGCTCCACCACTGAGCCACAACCCAGCCCAGATAAATGTTTTAAAATACTTATTTATCTATATAAATACAAATTAGACATTAAAAAATTTTTAATTGTAGATGGACACAATATCTTTATTTTATTTATTTATTTTTATGTGGTGCTAAGGATAGAACCCAGTGTCTCATGCATGCGAGGCAAGTGCTCTACCACTGAGCTACAACCTCAGCCCCAAATTAGACATCTTTGCATTAATAGAAAGTTATCTTATCTTCTTTGGTCTATGCCCAATAGACTTAAAAATAGCATACTACAGGAACACAGCTACATCAATGTTTATTGCAGCACAATTCACAATAGCTAAACTGTGGGACCAACCTAGATGTCCTTCAATAGATGAATGGATAAAAAAATGTGGCATATATACACAATGGAATATTACTCAGCAATAAAAGAGAATAAAATCATGGCATTTGCAGGTAAATGGATGGAATTTGAGAAGATAATGCTAAGTGAAGTAAGCCAATTCCAAAAAACCAAATGCCAAATGTTTTCTCTGACATAAAAAGACTGATTCATAGTGGGGTAGGGAGGTGGAATGTGGGAAGAATAGATGAACTCTAGATAGGACAGAGGGATGGGAGGGGAAGGAAGAGGGTATGGGGCTAGAAATGTTCAAATATTCAAATGTTCAAAAATATACCATTAAAATCTTAAAACCACTCACTGAAGATAGCCTTTGGTCTGGAAGATCTTAAGACAGTTGTTAACCATAATCCAAGAGGAATATGAAACAATCTTAATTTGGCTTCTTTGTCTTATTTACTTTCTAGCAGATTTATGTCCAAGGGATAGTCATGATGAATTAGCTGCAAACTGAAGCCTCAAACAACTAAATAAGATAACCTGTTGAATAGACTGTTAATGGTTATCTATAAATACTTAAAAGCATTGAATTAAAATTTCACTTTATTTGTTCATTAATTAAAACCAATAATTCTGTGCCTTCTCTGTGCCAACTGAGATACTACGGTACGTTGAACATGGCCTACTTGGACACATATAAAACAGACATTATTGGACTGTAAGAGGTAAAGATAGTAGAAAAAGGAGACAGTTCTCTTTGGGATTTGGATTGAAAAGAAAATAATGTTTGGGGTTTCTGTTTTGATCATAAAAGATAAAGGTTCTTCCAACAGATCAAACTTTAAAGTTCTGCAGACAAGAATATATTTGGGGTGTTTTGCCATGATTGATTTTGAACTTATTTATGTCTTTAGATTAACTGACCAATTTGTTTGTCATTTCAATATTTTGCTCTTGCTAATGTACTTCTGCTTTAAATAGTTACATTCATTATATTTGAAGTTTTTATTATATAGTACTTCAAATTCATTTTGGAAGTAATTGTACAACGTTAAGTGTAAGCAACGCACTAGAGAAGACTTCTTATATACTTTAAATTTATTTCTAAATACAATTTATATTTTATCTATACCTTACATTTGTTTCTGAATATACTCTGAATTTCCTTGCATTTGTAGAACAAAATAAACAGACAATCATAAAATACATATTGGTCTCAATTTATTGTACTTGTTTGTTTCTGAACCTAGGAAAAAAAACATCCAATATTTAATCAGGTCTAATGTTAAAGTTCAATCTAGTCCCTTCCTTTTAGTAATGTGCCACAAAAATTTTCCTGCAACTTCTAGAATCTTCACATTAACAAAACCCCAGAGGGCCTTTGGTATATCACTACTTTTAAAAATGTGAATTCATTGCCATGAATAGTTACCAGCCTCTCAACTATGTATGTGTGAACCCAGAATGAGACAAGGTGTGCAAACAGCCCAGGGCCTTAGTTTAATTTTAGTTCAAGAATCCTTCTTTTTAGAAAAGCTTAGGTATATACACAAACTATCTTTGTACTCATGGAAGTAAAACTTAATAATAAAAGTATTAAGAAAATTTCCTGTAGTGAAGAAAAAAATATGCACACATAAATATATACATGTAAATATATGTATGCATATATATCACATATACCATATACATGATAGTCAGGTTTTTGCTATTGTGATAAAAAATGCATGACAAGAACAACTCAAGGAGGAAAAGTTTATTTTGGCTCATTGTTTCAGAAGTTTGGTCCATGGTTGGCTGATGCCATTGCTCTGGGCCTGGTGGAGGACTGATGTGCCAATCATGGCAGCCAAGAAACAGAAAGCAAAATGGGGAGAGGAGCCGCAAGGAAGATGAATTCTTTCAAGGCACACTCCCAGTGATCCACCTCCTCCAGCCACACACTTCACTGGCCTACAGTTATCACCCAAACTAGAATGGACTAATTAGGTTACAGCTCTCATAATCTAATCATCTCACCTCTGAATATTTCTGAGTAAACACAAGAGCTTTTGGGGAATACCTCATATCCAAATCATAATGTCTGTGTGTGTGTATGTGTGGGTTGACAGATAGTACAGATAGAGAAATCCTTTAATTTGGGGAAGATTAGTTTCAATGACATTTTATAAAGGGGAGTTGTACATCTCATAGGGTATCACTCCCCACATTTCATAATGTTATAAATAAAATCCATGACAGCATTTGTGTGTCTTTTTTATTACATAATTAATTCTCTAAATGACTATAAATGCTGATATAAAAATAATATAAAATAAGGCATATAAAGAGTTTAAAAAATAACTGCTACCCATTAGATTTTCCTGCCTTTATTTTACTTAAAAATAATACCAAGGAATAAAACAAACAAGATAGAGTTACCTTGAATGTTCGTTCCCTTTTCTCTTTTTTTTCCTACTACCCTGCTGTATGAAATCTGATTCATCAATAAACTGCAAACTTTTTGCCAAATCTGTCCTCAGAAAACATCATTCTGAAGCTTAAGAAAATAAGCAAAAGGCATGGAAATGGAAAATAAAAAAAAAAAACAATGGAGTAAAAAATTGCTGTGAAAACTGCTTCTTAAGGTAAAACCCAAGGTCATTTACCCTACTTTGCAATATCCTAGAAAAACTCTGGCCCTGCTTTGAATGGAGAGTTACCTAGTTTCCAAGTGCTCTCCAATAACATATCTGAATGAAGCCTTTAATCTATTCATACCACTTAAATGATTTCCTCTTGGCAATCAACTCTACAAGTCATTTAGTAAATTAGAACACATAAGGCAAATATTCATTTTAAAATGCTAGTTCAAAGCAAAAAAAATTTATATATTTATAGAGCTTATAAATCTATAAAATAGTAGAAAGATTTAAAAAAGGTATGTGAAGAAGTTGTATTCTAATGTTCATTTATCTATAGAAATACTCATAGAATAATCTTTAAATTTCAAAGTTCTATGTGAATGGCAGTAATCTTAGTTACCTTAAATCAGAAGGAAATCTCCAATATCTTCAATAACACTGCCACCTGATAAAAGTACATGGTGTAAATATCCATCTATATAGTCAATATTATCTGTTTACTATGAGATCAACAAATATACTCAAAACTGCTGAGCATGGTGGCACATGTCTGTAATCCCAGCAGCTTGGGAGGCTGAGGCAGGAGGATCCTGAGTTCAAAGACAGCCTCAGCAACTTAGTGAGGCCCTAAGCAACTCAGTGAGACCCTGTCTCTAAATAAAATTTTAAAAAAATAAAAAAAGGATTGGGGATGTGGGTCAGTGGTTAAGTGCCCCTGAGTTCAATTCAGAATACCAAAAATAAATAAATAAATAAATACAATAAACCACTTGAAACTAACAAAAATTAAAGCTCTTTTTGACTGCAATACAAACATAAAACAGTAATCAGAAGAAATTAGTCAATTAAACTGTAATTCTCAAATTAATGGACAAAAATTAAAATAAGACCATATATTAAAGTGCAAAATATCAACCAGAACACAATCATCTAACAAACTGAACATCCTAAAACCAATGAAGGAATGAAGTTTGATTCATTTAAAGCATTTTTTCTATTTTCTATTCCACAGTAATTTCTACTTTTGATCCCTATTTTCTACTTGTAGTAGCACATTGACAAAGTAATACAGAAATAAGATGTACAATGAAAGATTACATAAAAATAATTTAGAAAAAGTTCTGTTTTAAATAAAATAAATTTTTATCCAATAATTTCATCAACCCTGAGCATGATAAAACAAATTTATCTTACCTTAAAGTCTATTTTCTGAAATGGCAGAACAAAATTAGTTGTGGATATATATCTTCACCTATTTTCTGTCTAAAAGAATTCAAAAGCTGAAGTAAGGCTCTACAGCCAAGGAGTTTTGTTCACAGCAAAAAAGTAAAACCACAATGAATGAAGAAAAATGTTCCTGTTTTTAAAACTTGTTTGTGGGTCCTCTTTAGATTATATCCATCACATTTAGAAAAACTCAATTAAATGTCTGAAAGTCAGTCACATTAGGAAATACCTCAAGAGGATTTAAACAGATAAGTGTGTACCATTTTATATATATATATATATATATATATATATATATATATATATATATAAACCCTTTTTAATTTATTTATATTCGGTGCTAAGAATGGAACCCAAGACCTCACACATGCTAGGCAAGCACTCTACCATTGAGCCACAACCCCAACCCAAGTGAGTACTACTTATAATGAAATATCTACAAGTGTGTAGTCGTTTATCATATTTAAAACTTTTCTTAGCAGGTAATCAAAAAACAGCTGCCAAAAATTGATTTTCTCTGTTTCACTCAGTAAAAAGATTCACATACTTTTTCTGTTAACTTGAGACACCAAGTAAAAGTGAAGGTATTCTAACAGAATGCTGTACACTAGAATTGCGGACAATGAATTTTCTTCAAGCCAAAACAGCATAAGTGACAATTCAAGTTGTTCAAGAGTAAAAGGTCTACATCTTAACTATAGGAATGCTTGAGATATCAACCTGAGCTCATAAAAAATATCAACACATTCTGAAGGTCAGTGGAATAATTTCCTCTTTCAAATACCAATTGATAATAAATGAGATAACTGCAGGGCCATCTGTGGTTCTCTGATTTTTCTCAAGAAGAAATTGTGTTTTGTTTTGGTTTGGGGATTTTTTTAAAAAAATTATACAATTCACATAGACCACAAAAGTTGAAAATAGCTTGGGGAAAATTACTTCCTTATAAAGGTAACATTATGAAATAATTTTCTTATAATTTTGAAAATGACCTGGAAGATAATCTTTCCCTGGAGAATGATGATGAAGGAAAAGTTAAACCCAAAGCTTGTGGTACAGTGACCTTTAGCCATACTATAATTACTAACAGAAGACACTAGAGACTTTACAACAGCATTGCTTTCTCAAAAAACAAATGGAAATTAACTTAAAAGTTTCAATGAAGAGAACTGTGACCATGCACAGAGCAGGCCCAGCGGCCTGCTGAGGGGCAGAGCCGCCCCCCATCCCCCGCGCCAGCCAGGTAGGTGGAAAGGTGACCACCGACAGAAAAGGCCCAGTGGCCCGCGGCGGGACAGAGCTTCCAATCACTCCTGCAAGGTAGGCGGGCCTGCGACCCACCGACAGAAGAGGAGCAGCGGCCTGCTGAGAGGCAGAGCCGCCCCCTCCCCCTGCACCGGCAAGGTAGAGGGAACTGTGACCACGCCCAGAGCAGGCCCAGCGGCCTGCTGAGGGGCAGAGCCGCCCCCCACCCCCCGCGCCTGCCAGGTAGGTGGAACGGTGACCACCAACAGAAAAGGCCCAGTGGCCCAAGGCGGGACAGAGCTTCCAATCACTCCTACAAGGTAGGCGGGCCTGCGACCCACCGGCAGAAGAGGAGCAGCGGCCTGCTGAGAGGCTGAGCCGCCCCCTCCCCCTGCGCCGGCAAAGTAGAGGGAACTGTGACCACGCACAGAGCAGGCCCAGCGGCCTGCTGAGGGGCAGAGCCGCCCCCCACCCCCTGCGCCTGCCAGGTAGGGGAACTGTGACCACCGACAGAAAAGGCCCAGTGGCCCGCGGCGGGACAGAGCTTCCAATCACTCCTGCAAGGTAGGCGGGCCTGCGACCCACCGGCAGAAGAGGAGCAGTGGCCTGCTGAGAGGCAGAGCTGCCCCCTCCCCCTGCACCGGCAAGGTAGAGGGAACTGTGACCACGCACAGAGCAGGCCCAGCGGCCTGCTGAGGGGCAGAGCCGCCCCACACCCCCCGCGCCTGCCAGGTAGGTGGAACTGTGACCACCATCAGAACAGGCCAGACATGCAACCGAGAGACAGAACAGGCCCAGTGGCCTGAGGAAGGGTAGAGCCGCCCCCCCCCCCCCCGCGCCTGCAAGGTAGGCAGACCTGCGACCCACTGGCAGTAGAGACCCAGAGGCCTGCAGAGGGGCAGTGCCGCTGCCTGCGCCTGCAAAGTAGGCAGAACTGCGACCACCGACAGAACAAGCCTAGCGGCCCGCAGAGGGACAGAGCCGCCGCCTGCGCCTGCAAGGTCGGCGGACCTGCTACCTACCGGCAGAGCAGGCCCAGCGGCCTCCCGGCGTGGTAGGCACATTACCCCAATTGGAGGAGGGGCAGAGCCGCCGCCCGCGCCTGCGAGGGAGACTTTGCAACTATACAAGACCAATATAAATATATAGGGGGAAAATTCAATAGCACAACAGTTTCACCAAGCAGAAAGGAACGCGAACAGTATGAAGAGACAAGGAAAGAAAGGACCACAAGCAATGCAGGTCAACTCAACTTTAGAAGAGGTAATAGCTGCAGCAGATGGAATGTCAGATAAAGAATTCAGGATATACATGCTTCAGATGATCTGGAGTCTCAAGGAAGACATCAGACAGCAAAATCAGACAATGAAAGATCACTTCAACAATGAATTACATAAACAAATCCAAGAAGCAAAAGATCAACTATACAGGGAAATAGAGGTTATAAAAAACAAACAAACAGAAATCCTAGAAATGCAGGAAGCAATAAGCCAACTTAAAAACTCAATTGAGAATACTACCAGCAGAGTAGAACACTTAGAAGACAGAACATCAGACAATGAAGATAAAGTATTTCAACTTGAAAAGAACATAGACAGCTCAGCAAGACTGTTAAGAAACCATGAGCAGAACATCCAAGAAATATGGGATAACATCAAGAGACCAAATTTAAGAGTCATTGGGATACAGGAAGGGACAGAGTTTCAAACCAAAGGAATGAGCAATCTATTCAATGAAATAATACGAGAAAACTTCCCAGACTTGAAGAATGAGACAGAACCCCAAATCCTAGAAGCCTACAGGACGCCGAATGTGCAAAATCATAAGAGACCCACACCTAGACACATTATAATGAAGATGCCCAACATACAGAATAAGGAGAGAATTTTAAAAGCTACAAGAGAAAGGAAGCAGATCACATTTAGGGGTAAGCCAATCAGGATAACAGCTGATCTTTCAACACAGACTCTGAAAGCTAGAAGATCCTGGAATAACATATTTCAAACACTGAAAGAAAATGGGTTCCAACCAAGAATTGTGTATCCAGCGAAATTAAGCTTCAGGATGGAAGATGAAATTAAAACCTTCCACGATAAACAAAAGTTAAAAGAATTTGCAGCTAGACAACCATCTCTTCAAAACATCCTTGGCAAAATATTACAGGAAGAGGAAATGGAAAATAACAATGAAAACCAACAGTGGGAGGTAGGACACTAAAGGGGGGAAAATAATCAAAGAGGAAAACAAACCATGTTTAGTAACATAAATAAAAAAATATGGCTGGAACAACAACCCATATCTCAATAATAACCCTAAATGTTAATGGCTTAAACTCACCAATCAAGAGACACAGGCTAGTAGAATGGATCACAAAACAAGACCCAACAATATGCTGCCTACAGGAGACGCATTTGATAGGAAAAGACATACATAGGCTGAAGGTGAAAGGTTGGGAAAAATCATATCACTCATATGGACTTCGGAAACAAGCAGGAGTGTCCATACTCATATCAAATAAAATAGATTTCAAGCCAAAGTTAATCAAAAGGGATAAAGAGGGACACTACATACTGCTCAAGGGAACCATACACCAACAAGACATAACAATCATAAATATATATGCCCCAAACAATGGTGCAGCTATGTTCATCAAACAAACTCTTCTCAAGTTCAAGAGTCTAATAGACCACCATACAATAATCATGGGAGACTTCAACACACCTCTCTCACCACTGGACAGATCTTCCAAACAAAAGTTGAATAAGGAAACTATAGAACTCAATAACACAATTAATAACCTAGACTTAATTGACATATATAGAATATACCACCCAACATCAAGCAGTTACACTTTTTTTCTCAGCAGCACATGGATCCTTCTCAAAAATAGATCATATATTATGTCACAGGGAAACTCTTAGACAATATAAAGGAGTAGAGATAATACCATGCATCCTATCTGATCATAATGGAATGGAACTGAAAATCAACGATAAAAGAAGGAAGGAAAAAGAATACATCACTTGGAGAATGAACAATAGGTTACTGAATGATCAATGGGTTATAGAAGACATCAAGGAGGAAATTAAAAAATTCTTAGAGATTAATGAAAACACAGACACAACATATCGGAATCTATGGGACACATTGAAAGCAGTTCTAAGAGGAAAATTCATTGCTTGGAGTTCATTCCTTAAAAAAAGAAAAAACCAACAAATAAATGATCTCATACTTCATCTCAAAATCCTAGAAAAAGAAGAGCAAAACAACAGCAAAAGAAGTAGAAGGCAAGAAATAATTAAAATCAGAGCTGAAATTAATGAAATCGAAACAAAAGAAACAATTGAAAAAATTGACAAAACTAAAAGTTGGTTCTTTGAAAAAATAAACAAAATCGACAGACCCTTAGCCATGCTAACGAAGAGAAGAAGAGAGAGAACTCAAATTACTAACATACGGGATGAAAGAGGCAATATCACAACAGACACTTCAGAAATACAGAAGATAATCAAAAATTATTTTGAATCCTTATACTCCAATAAATTAGAAGATACTGAAGGCATAGATAAATTTCTTAAGTCATATGATCTGCCCAGATTGAGTCAGGAGGATATAGACAACCTAAACAGACCAATATCAATTGAGGAAATAGAAGAAACCATCAAAAGACTACCAACTAAGAAAAGCCCAGGACCGGATGGGTATACAGCAGAGTTTTACAAAACCTTTAAAGAGGAACTAATACCAATACTTTTCAAGCTACTTCGGGAAATAGAAAAAGAGGGAGAACTTCCAAATTCATTCTACGAGGCCAACATCACCCTGATACCTAAAGCAGACAAAGACACTTCAAAGAAAGAAAACTACAGACCAATATCTCTAATGAACCTAGATGCAAAAATCCTCAATAAAATTCTGGCCACTCGGATACAAAAACATATCAAAAAAATTGTGCACCATGATCAAGTAGGATTCATCCCTGGGATGCAAGGCTGGTTCAATATATGGAAATCAATAAATGTTATTCACCACATCAATAGACTTAAAAATAAGAACCATATGATCATCTCGATAGATGCGGAAAAAGCATTCGACAAAGTACAGCATCCCTTTATGTTCAAAACTCTAGAAAAACTAGGGATAACAGGAACATACCTCAATATTGTAAAAGCAATCTATGCTAAGCCTCAGGCTAGCATCATTCTGAATGGAGAAAAATTGAAGGCATTCCCTCTAAAATCTGGAACAAGACAGGGATGCCCTCTCTCACCACTTCTGTTCAACATAGTTCTCGAAACACTGGCCAGAGCAATTACACAGACGAAAGAAATTAAAGGCATCAAAATAGGAAAAGAAGAACTTAAATTATCACTATTTGCAGATGACATGATTCTATACCTAGCAGACCCAAAAGGGTCTACAAAGAAACTATTAGAGCTAATAAATGAATTCAGCAAAGTGGCAGGATATAAAATCAACACGCATAAATCAAAGGCATTCCTGTATATCAGCGACAAATCCTCTGAAATGGAAATGAGGACAACCACTCCATTCACAATATCTTCAAAAAAAATAAAATACTTGGGAATCAACCTAACAAAAGAGGTGAAAGACTTATACAATGAAAACTACAGAACCCTAAAGAGAGAAATAGAAGAAGATCTTAGAAGATGGAAAAATATACCCTGTTCATGGATAGGCAGAACTAACATCATCAAAATGGCGATATTACCAAAAGTTCTCTATAGGTTTAATGCAATGCCAATCAAAATCCCAACGGCATTTCTTGTAGAAATAGAGAAAGCAATCATGAAATTCATATGGAAAAATAAAAGACCCAGAATAGCAAAAACAATGCTAAGCAGGAAGTGTGAATCAGGCGGTATAGCGATACCAGACTTCAAACTATACTACAGAGCAATAGTAACAAAAACAGCATGGTACTGGTACCAAAACAGGCGGGTGGACCAATGGTACAGAATAGAGGACACAGAAACCAATCCACAAAACTACAACTACCTTATATTTGATAAAGGGGCTAAAAGCATGCAATGGAGGAAGGATAGCATCTTCAACAAATGGTGCTGGGAAAACTGGAAATCCATATGCAACAAAATGAAACTGAATCCCTTTCTCTCGCCATGCACAAAAGTTAATTCAAAATGGATCAAGGAGCTTGATATCAAATCAGAGACACGCCGTCTGATAGAAGAAAAAGTTGGCTACGATCTACATACTGTGGGGTCAGGCTCCAAATTCCTCAATAGGACACCCATAGCACAAAAGTTAATAACTAGAATCAACAGATGGGACTTACTCAAACTAAAAAGTTTTTTCTCAGCAAAAGAAACAATAAGAGAGGTAAATAGAGAGCCTACATCCTGGGAACAAATCTTTACTCCTCACACTTCAGATAGAGCCCTAATATCCAGAGTATACAAAGAACTCAAAAAATTAAACAATAAGAGAACAAACAACCCAATCAACAAATGGGCCAAGGACCTGAACAGACACTTCTCAGAGGAGGACATACAATCAATCAACAAGTACATGAAAAAATGCTCACCATCTCTAGCAGTCAGAGAAATGCAAATCAAAACCACCCTAAGATACCATCTCACTCCAGTTAGATTGGCAGCCAGTATGAAGTCAAACAACAACAAGTGCTGGCGAGGATGTGGGGAAAAGGGTACACTTGTACATTGGTGGTGGGACTGCAAATTGGTGCAGCCAATTTGGAAAGCAGTATGGAGATTTCTTGGAAAGCTGGGAATGGAGCCACCATTTGACCCAGCTATTCCCCTTCTCGGTCTATTCCCTAAAGACCTAAAAAGAGCATGCTACAGGGACACTGCTACATCGATGTTCATAGCAGCACAATTCACAATAGCTAGACTGTGGAACCAACCTAGATGCCCTTCAATGGATGAATGGATAAAAAAAATGTGGCATTTATACACAATGGAGTATTACTCTGCATTAAAAAATGACAAAAGCATAGAATTTACAGGGAAATGGATGGCATTAGAGCAGATTATGCTAAGTGAAGCTAGCCAATCCCTAAAAAACAAATGCCAAATGTCTTCTTTGATATAAGGAGAGTAACTAAGAACAGAGTAGGGTTGAAGAGCATGAGAAGAAGATTAACATTAAACAGGGATGAGAGGTGGGAGGGAAAGGGAGAGAGAAGGGAAAATGCATGGAAATGGAAGGAGACCCTCAGAGTTATACAAAAGTACATACAAGAGGAAGTGAGGGGAAGGGGAAAAATAATACAAGGGGGACAAACGAATGTCAGTAGAGGGGGCAGAGAGAGAAGAGGGGAGGGGAGGGGAGGGGAGGGGGGATAGTAGAGGATAGGAAAGGCAGCAGAATACAACAGACACTAGTATGGCAATATGTAAATCAATGGATGTGCAACTGATGTGATTCTGCAATCTGTATATGGGGTAAAAATGGGAGCTCATAACCCACTTGAATCAAATTGTGAAATATGATATATCAAGAACTATGTAATGTTTTGAACAGCCAACAATAAAAAATTAAAAAAAAAAGTTTCAATGAAGAGGGATATTGGCCAAATTATAGTTATATTATGTGTATATTTGAATATGTAATGAAAAAAATTCTCATCATTATGTGCAAATGTAGTGCACCAATAAGAAAATAGGGGAAAAATTTCAATGACATCATAAAGAGAAAGCTGGGCCCAAACAGCAATATCTTACTAAGGGAAGGAAGGAGGTATGAGATTTCCCACCCTGGCATAAAGGAGTACTTCATCACTGACATGGTTTTAAAATTCCAGGGCATGGTGATAATAAAAAGCAACATTGTTTTGTCTGTCTTATCATTGTTTATAAATATCTTTCTTTAATACCTTTATTTGTTTATTTATTTATTTTTATGTGGTGCTGAGGATCGAACCCAATGCCTCACACATGTGAGGCAAGTGCTCTACTGCTGAGCCACAGCCACAGCCCGTTTATAAATGTCTTATAGATGCCACAGTTCCAAATTGCCCACACCTGGAGCAAACCATGGCCACTACCCTTAATATATCCCACTGCATAACTAAAAGGTTTTGTCTCTTGTATATTTTTTTCTTATATTTTTCAAGATCTAGAAGTTCTTGGCAAGATCATTACTGAAAAATCAATAGATTAAATGGAAGCATGAAAAAAAGTCAAGAGGGACTGAGATTGTGGCTCAGCGGTAGAGCACTTGCCTAGCATGCCCAAGGCCCTGGGTTCGATCGTCAGCACCACATAAAAATAGATAGACAGATAGATAGATAAATAAATAAATAAATGTATTGTGTCCAACTACAACTAAAAAATAAATATTTTTTTAAAAAGCCAAGAGAGTTTTGATTTCGTATAGCTTTAAACCTCACAGGTCCAGCATAAAACACAATCCAAATGATCTAGCAATGACATGAAAGAGGACCCACCAAAACAAGTTCTTCAGCTGCACAGGAATATCTACCTATTTGCAGGATTAAATTCTTCCTGAAAAATTTTAAATATGTTAGTAATATTTTTACTAAAAGGATATGTCTACCAGATGCCAGAGAGGATGTGGTAAGCAGTGTACATCTATTCCTCTGCCCTTGCCATGTTTACAGTCTTGGGGTGGGTGGTTAAAAATTAAAGTACAATGAACAATGAACACTGCAATAGTAGTAGAAACACAGTAAGCTATAAAATTATGTTGCAAGATTTCACCCTACTTTTCAAACTTTTTAAACCTAATCTATAGTATAACACATATTTAAATTGTAACACAATTCACATATCTCCATAGTAAAATAATAATACAGACACAAATGCATTCATAGACACACCTATAAACAATCAAAAGTAGAAAATCTTCATAAAACAGTATTTGTCCTTACAATGTATGACAAACTCTGATAATTTCTATTCTACTTTAATTTTTCTGGTCTTGAACCCATGACAAGAGAGTCCAACTCTCCCCAAAAAGAGATTCTTTATTTTCCTTTAATAACCAAAGCTGCCAGGGGCCTGTAGAAGCAGGTGTCATCATGCTCAGCTGCATGGATGACAGCCCTGTACCCCTCCTCCAAGCCTGGCTACTCAGCTGCAGCAGCTGCTGCCCTGAGGTGCAGCCAGGGGGCTGTGCTGGGCCTACAGAATGGGGTAGAGGTGAGGCAGGGATCTGAGCTGGGGCTGTGCCACCTGTAATACAGGGAGGGATCAGAGAGGAAAAGAGGGGGTGCCTGCAGTGGCAACCACTGCTCCAATCTCCTGCTGAGAGCTCTAGCCCTGAGCTGGGTGGGCTATGATCAACAAACATTGCTTCTTCTTCTAAAGTCCCATCAGAAGTGGGAGCAGCCAGGATTTAAGCACCACTGCTTCACAGAAACCCTGGGAGCTGTCAATCTAGTGGCCACTTCTTCAATGATCAGGCACAGCTGTCATCATGACAGCTATAGACATCTACAGATGCCTACACAGCTCAGAGAAATTTCACTCAGACTGGGACAGCTTTGGACAACCTGTGGCCACCTTTGATGACTCCACCTTTCTGCCACTCAGAATATGTCCATCCACCTTCAGCTTCCCCCATCCTGGTGGATGAGGAGCACCTCCTCCATTCATTACCCCAGGACAGGCAGGCCAAGTATGCTTGCCCAGGCTGACATGACAAAACAGAAAATCTGCAGTTAGTAGGCAGGAGAGAATGTACAATGTACATGTGTGGTCCCACCTTTGCATGTATAAGCAATCCTTCCCTCACTTTCATGAGGCCAGTCTGGAAATTATGTATACTGTACCTTATGTTACAGAATAAGCCCCAATAAAGCCTTGTTCAGATAGTTTTATTTTGCCTATTTTAATTTATTTTTTAAAATATTTATTTTTAGTTGGACACAATACCTTTTATCTTATTTATTTATTTATTTTCATGTGGTGCTGGGGATTGAACCCAGGGCCTCACACATGCTAGGCAAGTGCTCTACCGCTAAGCCACAACCCCAGCCCACCTATTTTTATTGTTATCTCAAAAATAGCAGGCTAAGTTGGTTGCACCAAGAGATGGCAACACCAAGGGCTGCTAGCCCTCAGAACACCTAGCAGTCAGAATTGCTAAAGAGCTACAGAGAATGTCTAGGAAAAGATAGGTAAGCGGCAAAAGCGCTGCTGAGAACTGTGAGCTTCAAATACAGAAAAACTGCTGGGAGTTGTTAGCTCAAATAGCAGAAGAGCTGCTGGGGGCAGTTAGCTCTTTCTGTGGAGAGTTGTGAGTAGCTTCTATATCCAGATGCTAAGAGCATCTGGGATAACTGCCAACACCTAAGGATCAAGAGCAGCTGACACTCAGGGCTCAGAGCTGCTAAAACTAAAGGATATTCATTTTGGTTTTTCATTTTTTCTAAGTTGAGCATAAGGACCCTTAGCCATCTGGTAACAGGACTACTAAGTTGAATTTAGGATTCCTGTATGTGTTTTGACCTAAAGCTTGGAAAACATGGAGAACAGATATTTTTAAGTCACTGTATTACTAGCTAAAGATACAAATTCCTGAACCAGACCTAAAATTACTGAATTAGAATCCATTGAAGCTAGAGTCCACCTGCATTTTAGCAGATGATGATTATGTATATTAAGGTTTAAGAACATTTGATACCATTTAATCTGAGACCTAAAGTATGATCAGGAACTATTTAGATAGTGAAAGGGCAGGAAAAAAAAGTTATTTGCCAATGGCCTAGGTAGGTACAATGACAAAGACTAAGCAAGGAGGCATTTGATATGTTTAAAGAAGTTCAGTAGAAAAAGAGTCTAGGGCAGTATGAGAAGGCAGTGAAGAGGGAAAGGCAGGGCTGGCTCATTCTGTAACCTCCCTCTTCCATATTACCTCAAGAATAATATAAGAGGACTCAGCTTTAAACAGGAAGGAAATCCTGACACATCCTACAGCACAGATTTACACTGCAGAAAACACGCTAAATGAAATATGCCAGACACAAAAAGACAAATGCCGTAGGATTCCACTCATATGAGGTATCCAAAGTACTCAAATTCATAGAGACAGAAAGAATGGCAGTCTCCAAGGGCTATAAGAAGGGGGCAATGGAGACATATGTTTAATAGGTATACAGTTTCAGTTTTGCAAGAAAAAAAGAGTTGCAGAACAATGTGAATATACTGAACTACATTACTGAACTACAAACTTTAAAAACAGTTAATGTGGTAAATTTAATGTTATGTGTATTTCAGTTCAATTAAAAATAATAATAAGTCAAGTGCAGTGGCACATACGTGTAATCCCAGTGGCTTGGGAGGCTGAGGCAGGAGGATAGTAAGTTCAAAGCCAGCCTCAGCAAAAGTGAGACCCGAAACAACTCAGTGAGACCCTGTCTCTAAATACAATACAAAATAGGACTGGGGATGTGGAATAATAATAATAATAATAATAATAATAATAGATGAGATCAAGAGTCCTAAGTTGATATTTGACCTTGATTAGTGCTTTACTCTTTTTCACTGACACTGAATTCCCCGAGTTCTAGAAACAAAAGCAACCATTCCCTTCTGGACAATCAATGCACTATAATTATGAGCTCATTCTTCCTTTTGTTTAAAAAAAACACCAAAGTTGTAAAAGTTTTCCACACTGGAGAAAAAAGAAAGAGAAGAGAGAAAATAGAATAAATTAGCACTTAACTATATAAGAAATAGCAAACTGTCTCATGAAAAAAATTAATGAAACACCTCAGTTTTGGCTACAGATCATAAAATATCTGAAGAGAACAGTTAGCCCTGAAAAGTTTTTGCTTCAAAATCTTTTTCTTATAAAGGGCTTGATTAACTTTTTCACAAAATAGTAATCTTGAAGTTAATAAATAGTCTCATTTTGGAGCAATGTAACTCAGTAGTTCCCAAATCAAACACTTAGAATCCTCTAAAATTAGAGTGGTCCCACTATAAGTCTATCAGAGCAAATGATCCAGCAGCAAAACAGGAACTATATGTTTTCTTTTATTTTTTAAATATTTATTTTTTAATTATAGATAGAGACAATATCTTCATTTTTATTTTTTTGTGGTGCTGAGGATCAAACGCAGTGCCTCATGCATGGTAGGCAAGCACTCTACCTCTGAGCCACAACCCCAGCCCAATTATATGTTTTCAAAGCCTCCAAGAATATTTTTGTGCATAGCCTATTTGGGGAAATCACTCAAAGTAAAGTCAGTGATGAGCACGGCTTCCTGAGTGCATGTTCTTATCTCTCTCTACCCTTTAATCTCTTTGAAATGATCGAACACAAAAGTATGAAAATGTCCACAGCAGTACTGGAAAATCAAGATGAGTTCTGTTGGTAAACTATACTAAATAATTTCTGGAGAATGTAAAAGCAGATGGAATCAGTAAAACCCCAAATTGCTAAAGAGCCTGTAATGGACATGATTATTACATTATAATTAAGGGTCACTGGCAGAGCCTCAGAACATTCCCTTGATCAGAGATAGCAAGCATTGGGAGCAGATGTGGGTCCACTGTCCAGATAATTATTGAAGGTAACAATTTGCTACCTTTCCTCAGAGTGGCTGACTCCCAAACTGTCTCCAGGTTGAAAATAATAAGAGAAAATGACAGTGTGGTAGGTAAGTTCTGTTGGCCAAGATGAATAAAGGAATCAACTCCCAGAAGGCAAGTCTCTGGGGTACACATATTCTAAAGAGAAGTCTCACTACTGAGTAGACATCCTCCTCCCACCTTTCTCCCTACATCCTCTGCAGGCAGAGATTCTGCATTCAGAATTATTTGCATTCTCAAAGATTTTAGAACTTAAGTTGAAAAACAAATCTATCTATTAGTCCCTCATTTATAAATATGAATTGCCAGTCAAAACATTATAGAAATAAAGAACAAACTTTTTTTGTTTGTTTTTAAAATAATATATCACTACAACTAAGTTTAACACTTCATTAATTGTATATATGTAAATATATATCATGTATAAACATACAAATGTATATATTAACTGTATTATAATTCTTTATTTGTGTCTCTGTCTTCCTCATTAGATTATGAATGTTCTGAGGATATTTAATCAGAAGCACTGGTTCTATTGAGATACACAGATAGACATGGGCATGTCATTCAGTCTCTAAATGTATCTTGCATGCCTACTGATAGAACTAAGCACATTGTTATAATATCTGTAGACAAGCATACAAAAGAGGTCTGTCTACCATGCTCACAATGAACTCTCCATTCAGTATAGGTACCTATTCATCCTATGTTGGAGCACTATAAACTCTATTGGGTGTCATTATATTTCGTGATTTTCTGTATTTTCACAGGGTACCTAATAGTCGATGTGAATGGACCACTGAAAATCCAACAAATTAGTGAAAACCTAGGAAGTTCTAGAATAATTCAGTCAATTTATTTTTGTCCCCCCAAATGGTTACACATTTGGATATTTTTATTTGTTGGATGCTATCTGAGGGTTCTCTAGTGAAAAAATCTTAAAATGTGTTAAGTTTGGGCTTTACTCTGCTGTTTCTACTCTTCTTGACTTATGTTATTTCTGGGCAACTGAACTATAAAACCTGGCAACTCTATTATGCTAGAACCTAATAAGGCAATGGGTCCCTGAAAATACATTACAATTGTCACTCCAGGTTATCTGCTCACTCAGCTATCTGAAATATTTGTGTCTTTAGTAAAGTTATAGAAATATTATCAAGGCTTGCGCTCTCTGATTTTTTCCCCTTCAGGCCTAATTTATTCACTATACCATCTCCTGGACCACATGTGTCAGCAGGAAAGAAAAGAAACATACTTTGTCTCAAAAGCAGATCAGCTAGAAACACTAGAAGAAGGTATGAGACTATGCCAAAACATAATTAGTAAGAGAAAGAGAGCCTTTAAATTGTTGACTCATTTATGTCTCAATTTCTTAAGAAATCATGCTTTATTTTAAAACTTACAAATATCTAACCCATTAATATTTTTATTTTTTATAGATAGTGTCTTGCTGTGTTGCCTAGGCTATGCTCAGAATTGTGACCTTCCTGCCTCAATCTCCAAAGCACCTGGGATTATGGGTGTGTACCATCCTGCCTGACAAAAGAAAAAAATATTTATTTATGGTTCTGGGCTTCTACTGCTGGGTAGATAAAACTCCCCTCCGGATTTTGAGAGCTAGAAGTTTAAAAGTGTAGAAGTTCTCTCCTAGAGACTTGGAGCATCATGAACCTATAAACTCAAATTTATATCTCTGTTTAAATTGCTTCCTATATACAAGGCAAAAAGTAAGGTAAGTGATTATTTCTCTCACATCACAGTTGAAGAAATTTAACGGTTTGAAGTACCTTAAAAATATTTTCTCTTCTCTAAAGAGTTGTCAGTGCTTCAGGTAGAAATTCCATAAATGAAAATTGAGTGTTTCTTTCATTCTTTTTATTGAAAAGAAACCCTATCTCGGCAAGAAAATCAAAAGGCAGACAGAATACTGCATTCAATAGAGGCTGAAAACAATATGAAAAGTCTATCAGAAAACTTTTACCATAGAAGAGAAAAAAAAAAGATTAAAGGTATTTTTTGGAAATAATACCTCTACAAAGATCACCAACTTGAGATAATACCTGTCTTTCAGAGATAAAGTGCAGGGAAATGGTTTGTTTTAACACACGGATGATGGATGAGGAAAAAGGTGAACAGAAAAACAAAAATGAAACTACATTAATTTTTAATAACCAGATGCAAAGAATCAGAAAAAGATATACTCTAAACTTTTGTATATTCTAATTTTCCCTCTTATAAAAGCAGGTTTAAAGAACAGCCTTAAAGTGAAACTAAAGAACTGGGGACAGTCATATTAGCCTAGTTCAAACAAAGTAGTTACAGGGAAGAAAAAGATGGAAAGAATTAGGGAAGAAGTAGTGGTCTTTCTGCATTGGAAAATCTTTATGCCTCAGTTTGAGTTTTGAAATTTGCCACATTGACACTGAATAAGATATCATCACAATATAAAGAATGATAATACTTTAAATATCTGAAACACAAAATTTATGCATATATGTATATTATATATATATATATATATATATATATATATATATATATGCTATCTTTTAACAGAATAAATTCTAAGTGGAGACACTAAGTTGGAAGGCAGTTATGGCCTAATTAACATGCAGCTCAGTGACAAATATAGCCTGCTTTATCAAAATTGCTTAGTAGCTATAGAAATTATAGATTATAATTTATGAAAGAAATTCTAATTCAACTGACTAATGCAGTGAATGTCAAACAAAGGACAATAAAGTATATATTGAAATTTCCATATACAAATGTTTTACTCAAGAATAACTAACTCTAAGATATAATTAAATAAAAAGCATATGCTATATCAATTTCATCTTTGTAGCAATAGAGGCAATAATATATAAAAGAGCTTCATTTTTCTGCAAAGAACTTTGTCATAAGATTGTCCTATCATTTTCAAATTTAAAATCTTCCTTGTCAATAAAATTCTCCAAGGCATTTACAATTTCAAATTAAAGTGCTCAAACCCACACAATCAAGTTATTAATAAATGACAAGTTGGGAGTTTTCACTTACCTAGATATATTATTGAAGCTGAGAAACAGACGTTGGAGGCAGGGCAAAGTATCCACATCTCTCTAGAAGGAAAGAGAAAGCAAAAATATATAAATTGAAAGAAAAAAACCTATTATAAATGCCTTCTTGCCCAGCTGTTGAAATATATAGTCATTTCTATTTCTTGCAACCTTACTACACAATTGATTTCTACTGGACATTGAGCTCCATTCTTCTCCACTGCAGATTAAATGGGAGGGTTTCAGTACATCCGCAGAACAAGCTGCACCACTCGCAAGGTAAAAAGCACTGAAGAGAACAGAGAGAGAGAGATGCTGCAGCTAGCCTCTTTAAGCATGCTTTTGGGAAAGATGCCAAAATGCTACTTCAGCATTTACTGTAGCACAAACACAGAACGATCAGACATTTGTTAAAAGTCACTTTTAAAGGAAATCATTCAAAGCTTTATATTTTATATTTGTACAATTAGCCTTTCAAACAATAGTAAGAATTTCAGAGCTATTCACCTCATTATCCTTAAACCTTTGGAAATACACCACTCGGTTATAAATGAAACAATACACTGACAATTCCCCCCATAAAACTAAAAGCAGGTCATAGTGTTATTGAAGGGCACTATAAGGTCAATTTCCAATCTAAGCACACATCAAAGGCTCTTGTGGTATGATCAAAAATTTGTTAAAAGCCCATCACTGCCATTTAAATAGTTTCCCTCAGCAAATACTGAAATGCTTGGGCCCAAATAATTTTTAAAAATAAATACAAAATGAATACAAGCAAAACTACCTAATTTCATTAAGCAAAAATACACAAACCTTTGGAAATGAAATGGATACAGTAACAGAATTGTAAAGAGAAAGCTTAGTAATTACCTAATCTAAACCTCATAAATATGAGAAAAAGTGAACAGTTGAGGTTGTTTATAGGAGCAGGAAAAGGCTGAATGTGAAGGTGAAAGCCTCTACTGTCCTAGAGGCTGAGATAGGACAAGATTCCAGTTAACCTCAATTCCAGAGCTCTGATCTTTAGAACACTATAGTGCTACTTATCATATAAAATACATTTCATTTTTAAGGATAGCATCATTTATAATGATTCCTAGTTATATGAGCTATTTAAACTTTTCAGTAGTGGTACTATGTATACTCTTGTCATCCCAGCCACTCAGGAGGCTAAGGCATGAAGATCATAAATTTGAAACTAGCATTGGAAATTTAGCAGGACCCTATTTCAAAATAAAATAAAAAGGACTGGGGATGTAGCTCAGTAATAAAGTGCTTGCCTATCATGGGCAAGGCCCTGGGTTCAATCCCGAATACTAGGGGGGGAGGAAATTGTTTTATAGTTTCCAGAAGTGAATATCTTTCTTCCTCCCTATCATTTCCAAGACCTTAGTAAGAGATTTGGTAAGTGCATTGAAATTATATGAGCTTAATTACCTTTACCCCAAATGCTGCATTTGTTTATTTTTTAAAACTTGTTATACAAAGAAAATATGAAGTGATAGAATTGTGACACGTTATTTCTTAATGATCACAGAATTTCCCCTAGTGGATAATGGGTTTTACATGTCGGCAAACTTCTTAAATCATTACTTCCAGCAACCTCTCTCTGACATTCCCCAAATGGAGGAGTGAATAGTGGTAGGACTCATTTTTATCCACGGCTCTCTTTCCCACAGAAAATGGCAGCTTCCTTTTTAACTGGTCTCTAGAAATGTGCAAGCCAAACTATAAGCCCTCCCTGTACTCTTGGGAACCTCTTTTCCCAAATTCTTTCTGAAATCTATTCCTGAGCATAAGCACCATTGCTGATACCTAACTGGGAGAAACTGAGAAACTGTAGCCTAGATGTCCTTTGAATCAAGTAATCTTTTTTAAAAATTATATTTGTTTCTTTGATCTCTGATATACCTCCTTCAGAGACTACAGACATAATTTTTGCAATTGAATTTTAATCCAAATTATATCTATGATTTGTGAGAAAAGGTTTTTTAAAAAGTTTATTTGATAAAATTATAATGCTTTGAATTTATCTTCATTTACAAAACAAAATGTTATCAGAAGTCCTTATCAAATCTTCAAAATCAATAACTGTCATTACCTGATAGCTATATAAATATTCACAACAAATTGAAAACTAAAAATCAGAATTCAACTATATGTTCCTATAATCACATTTAGTTAGCCTTTCCAGAAATTTAAAAAGCAAACTAATTGCCCATAATTATTTTTCTTGTTAAAAATTTCACTTCTGTGAAGAAAGAGCTTTATTTTTTTCTAGCAATTCTGAAACAATCTTTTGTTAATGAAATTCTAGAACCATAATAGATAAAAAGAATGCCATATTTATTGCATCAATTATCTATGTATAAGTTCTTTTTAGAAAAAAAAAAGACTTGCTAAAAACTACTAAAAGATGGGTCCTCTAATATGAGAGAGTAAATCATAGAAGGGGAAAAAAAATGTAAAGTTCAGTCAGTAGGCTTCACCATCCTGGACAGGCAAAGAAAAATCCAAGAATGATGTGTATTTGGCAGGCCTGAGAGCCCCCAGTCCACATCAGAGGTAGAGGACATAGGGCTCCAGAGGGAGAACTTCAAATGGGAAAATTTAGACTACCTGATGTCTTTTTCTATACAGAGGGGGATTTTATTATACTGTTGGAAGGGTGGATATTAATCAATGATAGCTAAACAGAATCCTCCATTAATGAGGAACATGAGATATTATTAATCTCAGGGAAAATGAAAGTTTAATACCATGATCTCCACTTTAAAGCTTCACCTTGCTGTATTCTCCAATCCTAATCTATATCATAAATTTACCAATTTTAATTAGGCTCTTACATTGAAAGACCCACCCTAAACTAGAATCTCAAGAAATCTCAAAATAAATGTGCTGCCTTTGTCCTCAAAGATATGACTAGATTACACCAAGGATTCTGCTTGAAGCTTGGCTTTATCAATGTTATTCTGGTGGTGAAACTATCATTCTTCAATCTGCTTATCACCAGAATGAAACATAATTATTTTAGGAAGATAGAGAAAGGAGAAATGGGGATTAAGGATTATGTAAGGAAGCTACATCTTTTTATCAACATATTTATTTCACCGTCAAGCATTAAACACTCCCAACATCACTTCTTCTCCTTCTTCTTTTTGTAGTTGTAGATAGACAGAATGCCTTTATTTTGTTTATTTTTATGTGGTGCTAAGGATCGAATCCAGTGCTTCACACATGCTAGGCAAGCACTTTGCCACTGTGCCACAATCCCAGCCTGCAACATTTCTCTTGTGGAGGTAAATATTTCACAGGCAGAGAAACTACTACAAAACAGTCAAACTGTTAACATCCCTAAGATGAGAAAAAAGAAGATGAAATAAAATGTTTACATATAAGGGAGCATTTATAGGGGAATATTTATAGCTCCTATTATTAATCTTATTAAAATTGTCAATTTTTTTGCATTTAGCAAAAGGATACTGAAAAATCACATTGAAAATATTTTTTGAAGTAAGACTTAGAGCCATTTTATTTATTTTCAAAACATAATCCTTTTAAAAATAGACTTAAATAAAAATTATTTGCTATAAGGTTGTTAAGAAGATTTTAATTCTTTAATTTTCAGGAGAATAATGACTTGCCATCTGAGGAACACGTTTGTCTAGTCTGCTTAGACACTGTTTTCCATATTCCTAAACTTTGTAAATGAACTAAATGACTCAGCAATTTGACCATGTGTGGAACATCTATTACTAGAGCTATTTTTGGAATAGCTCCTGCAGAGTAATAAGGAAGAAGCAAGGTGAAAACACATGGGCATACAACAAACAGGATAAAAATGGCTATAAGAAAATCATAAGTAAAAAAATAAAAAAGAAAATCATAAGTACTCTAATTTTTTATACAAAAAAAGACAAGAGTAAAAATACATAGAGATAATTATTTTAATTTTAAGAACCATAAACAGATTCTTAATCTGAAAACAGAAAAAAGTATTCCTTTTCATAAAAAGATTTATTAAATTAATTCCAAGATAACTGCTTGCTCTAGTCATTACTTTGCAACACAAGCACATATGAGATGAAGAATAAAAACTGTAAGCCATCTTATCAACTATTCTATTCATACATTTAAATGCCAATGAAAAAAAATCCACTGTCTGGCCCTGTTACCCAAAGGTATAAATGGGCTTCTCTGCTTTTTGTACTATTACATGGCAGTGCATATCAGTCAACCCAGCTGTATCCTATTCTTCTAATCTGATTTTCTTCTATACATGGTTGTAATCCCTGAAGAAAAATTAAAGGGGAACTAAAAAGAAGACTAGTAAGCAGGCACTGATACACTGAATAGGAAGATTTTCAGTCTTTATAATCTAGGACAGCTAATTTGAACAGTTATGAGAAAAGAGATTTTTTTTAAAAGCCTCAATTTAATAATAATAAGCCTTCTTCACTTGAATTTGTAGTTTGAATTTATATTATGGGAATGATCTAAGAAAATCCCTTACAAAATGATGGAACCCTAGCATTTATGTCTCTAAGACTTCTAGCAAAACTGTTTGGAAAGACACAAACTCAGGTTTTGCAGTCTTCTGACTATCCCAAACTACTGACCTATAAAAAAAATTACCATGAGCAATATTCAGCAGAGATTTTAGGCATCAAATGCAGAACTGCCAAAAAATTAAAAGAATATAATTATCCAATAAGGACTATGGGATATCTATATTTAAAATTATTAAATACATGAAAGAAACCAAAACATGAGAAAAAATAAGGTCACCAGAACTAAATAAATCAGGGCATTTACAAAAAAATCAATGCAAAACTTTTAGAAACAAAAAATTGGTCATTATTAAATACTCAATATACTGTAAAGGCTGAAAAAGCAGATTAAACAAGCTAAGGAGAAAGTGAATTTGAGGGTAGAAACAAAAAATTAATGAGAATGCAAAAATGCAACATACAGAAATTAGAATAGTGGAAATTTTATAAAAGAGAGATTAAGAAACAAAGGATAGGGGATCCAAGATGGCAGGCTAAAGGGAGGCCACATTCCTTGTTGTTCCATGACCTGGGATTCAAGAAGGAGAATAATAATATTTCTTTGTGAGTTATTAGAGGACCCCTGACAGCTGCTCCCACCAGGTCCCCCAGCCTCAGCATCTGCACAGGACTCCCAACTGCTTTCCCACGCAAGACCCCTGGCCACCACTCCCATGTGGACCTACATCTACCAACGTGGTGCTCCCCCCACCATCACCTCCATCTTCGAACACTGAAACCACTACCACATAGTAGTCTCCACCTGGGGATGCTGGACAGGGTCAGGAGACAGCTGCCTGCCATGGCACTGCATGCCACTGAGCTGCATCTCTGAACACACTGCTGGGCCTGCCCCGATGCCTCATCTCTGAAAGCTTCCACCTCCATCTTGGGTCACCTCTGTTGCCGTATTGGGTTATGCTCACTACCACCATCACCATCTTTAGTTGGGGCAACTACCAGCTTGGGTCACCGGCTGGGATCTAAAAGCAACATTAAGATACCTACAGTCCCCCGACTTCCCCCTCTCCCTCACAGCCACTAAGCCAGCACAGTGCTTGCAGCTACGTGGATGGTTTGTAGCTCGCAAAGCCTGGCCCTGATCTGCCTGATACAAAACAGCTCTCTGCAACAGGTGTGCAGACCTCAGAGCACAGACCTCAGAGTGCAGCCCACAAGACTTTCAGAGAGAGAGGTTCCTGACTGGGAAGTAGAAAGGAAGTGAGGTGAGTGAGATACAATTTAGTGACTAAATAGAGATGAGGAATTGCAAAGTCTACAGATGATATAAGGAGATATGGCCAGGCACCTACAACACATGAGTGAGCCCCAAAGGAGATCCTTGGGGTGCAGTCTCCCATCGGGCACTAGCAAGTGCTATGCCCCACCTCTAGGAGTTCCGCATCCAAGGCCAACCCTCCCACCCTAATAATCTTCACCATCCTGAGGGTGGAGATACTAGCAAACAACAGACAAGCCACCTACTGGATGAGAAGGAAAACAGGAAAGATACTGAACTCCAACAGAAACAATCCTTTAATTTTCCTTGGAGATTTTTTTTCCTTTTCTCTCTCTCTCTTCTCCTGCCCTCTTATTCCCAACATTTGTAAAACCAAGTACTTTTCATGCATTAGGCTACCGAGGACTAGGATGTCTGAATAGTATATTACAGTTGTATTGTATATTCTTTTTTATTTTTACATTTTTTTCTTAATTTTGTTTGTTTTTTATACACTCTCTATTGTCTTCCCCCTTACTTGTCTCCCCCAAATCCCTTTCTCTCTTTTCTCCTGCTACTAGCCAACTTCTTTTGATTCCTCTTTCATGCTTCCTAACATCTAATAACTCTATATCCTCATTTCCTGCCTCCTTAATATCTCACCCTTCACCACCACCCCATTCTCTCTTTGTCCACCATTAGAAACTGCAGACCCTTTTGCAAACCTACTGTTTATATTGTAGATAATAAATGAACTCACCATTATGACAAAACCACAAACATTTAATAGGAGCTATTTAGTTTAAGGCCATACATTGTTTGTACTGGGAACTATTAATATTGATCTCCTCCTTAAAGGAGAGGTATTTGAACCCTGCAGGGACACTATAAGTCTATAGGGTAAAAACTGTAACACCTTGGGGGATAGGGGTGGAGGGCCTGCCTCACATGTGTGAGGCACTGGGTTCCATTCCTCAGCACCACATAAAAATAAATAAAGATATTGTTTAAAAAAAAAAAAAACACCTTGGATTCACACTGCTAGAAGGAAAGACACACGAACAACATGAAAAAACAAGGGAAGAAAGTACCCCAAACAAACCAATATACTACATTATTAGAATCCATGGTCAGCATAGAAGAAGAAATGTCAGAGAAGGAGTTCAGGATGCACATAATTAAAATGTTCTGTGAATTAAAGGATGATATAAGAGCAAAACACAGGCAGCAAAAGATCATTTTGATAAAGAGCTACATAAGCAAAAACATGAAGCAAAAGATTAGTTCAATATGGAGATAGAGATTGTGAAAAAAAAACAGAAATCCTTGAAATGAAGGAAATAAACCAAATTAAAAACTGAATAGAAAGCATCACCAACATATTAGATCACTTAGAAGACAGAACCTCAGACAATGAAGACAAAATATATAATCTTGAAAATAAAGTTGACCACACAGTGAAGATGATAAGAAACCAAGAGCAGAACATCCAAGAATTATAGGATAACATGAAAAGACCAAATTTAAGAATTATTGGGATAGAAGAAGGCATAAAGCTACAAACCAAAGGAATGAACAATATATTCAATGAAAATAATATCAGAATATTTTCCAAACCTGAAGAATGAATTGGAAAATCAAATACAAGAGGCTTACAGAAGACCAAACGTACAAAATTACACCAAGGCACATTATAATGAAAATGCCTAGCATATAGAATAAGGAGAGAATCTTAAAAGCCATAAGAGAAACAGATCAGATTGCATATGGGGGAAACCCATTAAAATATCTTCAGATTTCTCAACCCCAACCATCAAAGCTAGAAGATCTTTGAATACATATACCAAGCTCTGAAAGAAAATGGATGGCAACCAAGAATCTTAAATCCAGCAAAATTAAGCTTCAGATTTGATGACAAAATAAAAACCTTCCATGATAAACTAAAGTTAAAAGAACTTACAACTAAATAGTCTACACTACAGAACATTCTTGGCAAAATATTCCATGAGAAGGAAATGAAAAACAACAATGAAAATCAGCAAAGGCAGGTATTACACTAAAGGAAAAGCCAATCAAAGGAGAAACCAAATCAAGTTAAAAACTAAAAATAAACAAAAATGACTGGGAATACAAATCATGTCTCAATAATAAGCCTGAATGTTAATGGCCTAAACTCATCAACCAAAAGTCATAGACTGGCAAAGAGATTTAAAAAAAAATCAAAGACCCAAAAATATTCTGCCTACAAGAAACTCATCTTGTAGGAAAAGATAGCCACAAACTGAAGGTGAAAGATTAGGAAAAAACACACCACTCACATGGACTGAATAACAAGCAAGGGTTTCAATCCTCATATCAAATAAAGTAGACTTCAAGCCAAAGTTAGTCAAAAGGGATAAAGAAGGTCATTTCATACTGCTTAAGGAACCACCCAATAAGACATAACAATTATAAATATATATACCTCAAACAATGGATCATCTACATTCATCAAACAAATTCTTCTCAATTTCAAGAGTCAAATAGACCACAACACAATAATACTGGGTGACATTAACACACCTCTTTCACCATTGGATAGATCTTTCAAACAAAAACTAATCAAAGAAACTATAGAATTCAATAATATAATCAATAACTTAGACTTAACAGACATATAAAGAATATCACATCCATCAAAAAGTGAATACACTTTCTTCTCAGCATCACATGGATCCTTCTCTAAAATAGAACATATATTATGCCACAAAGCAACTCTTAGCAATTACGATAGATAGATAGATAGATAGATAGATAGATAGATAGATAGATACTACCCTGCATTCTATCAGATCATAATGGAATGAAATTAGAAATCAATAAAATAAAAAAATAATAATAAAATAAAAAATAGAACCTATCCCAACACCTGGAGACTAAATAACATGCTATAAGATGAACAATGGATTGAAGAAGACATCAAAGAGAAGATTAAAACATTCTTAGAGAACACTGATAAAACATATCAAAATCTCTGGGACACTCTGAAGGCAGTATTAAGAAGAAAGTTCATTGCATAGAGTTTATTCCTTAAAAGAAGAAAAAGTCAACAAATAATGACCTAACATTACATCTCAAAGCCCTAGAAAAAGAACAAAATAACACCAAAAATAGTAGAAGAAATAACTAAAACCAGGGCTGAAATCAATGAAATTGAAACAAAAGAAGCAATTTCTTATCTGGCTGCTCCCCTATCAGACCTCATCTTTTTTAATTTTATTTTTTGTTTACCTCCCTCCATTCATTCATATGCTCATCTGAGAAGACTTAAGTTCTTCCAGCTTTGAACAATAACTGCTTTTAGAAACTGTAAAGTAGTTACAAGAGAACAGTTGCCCAAGATTCAGAATTTTTTTAAAAAATGGAGCATGTGTATTATGTGGCCAATGTCTTCACTCTAACGTGGTTATGAGACTAAACCATTCCTCACTGCTCTAATATGCTGAAGAAATCATCTGAGGGGGACGGAGATGGATGCTCAGTTGTCACATCAAATGAAGCAGCATTATTCTAGCAGCATCCATTTTGTTTAAACCTTCCACTGTTAGAGACTTGAGGTTACATGTTATACTTTATGCTCATAACTGATGTGGCTGGAGAATTGGTATTGAATTTATAGCATCAGCAGAACCGAAAATGTGATGTATTTTATGCATGTCAATAAAGGAATGACATGTTCTTGTTCTACAGAGAATGGAAATTGGAAGTCAAACACCCTTTGTATTCCAAAATAGGGTCTCAAAACATTTTGTAATTTTCATTTAAAATGTTAGGAGGTTTGAAGCTATTAGTTAATCTATCTTCCAATACATTGTTTAATATAGCACTGAATAAATGATGCAAGTTGTCAATGGATGAGTGATCAACTAATAGCTCTGCTAGTAATTGATTTATTTTTCTTCAATAAAGTTGAATAAACCAATGGAAAAAAAGAAGCAATTGAAAAATTGACAAAATGAAAGTTGTTTCTTTGAAAAAACAAATAAAAATGATAAACCCCTAGGCTATGAAGAGAAGGATAGAGAAAACTCAAATTACTAAAATTTGTGATGAAAAAGGAAATAGCATGACAAACACTACAGAAATATAGAAGATAATTAGAAACTATTATGAAAATTTGTACCCCAATATAATAGAAAATGTCAAAGACATAGAAAATTTCTAGAGTCATATTATTTACGCAAACTGAATCAGGATAATATATACAAGTTAAACAGATCAACTTCAAGCAATGAAATAGAAGACACCATCAAAAGCCTCCTAACCAAGAAAAGCTCAGGACCAGACAGATTCACAGCTGAGTTCTAACAAGACCTTCAAGAAGAACTAAAACCAATACTCCTCAAATTATTCAATGAAATAGAAAAAGAGGGAACACTTCCAAACACATTCTCTGAGGCCAATATCACCCTGATTCCAAAACTAGACAAAGACACATCAAGGAAAGAAAACTTCAGACCAATATCTCTAATGAACATAGGTGTAAAATTCTCAATAAAATTCTGGCAAATTGAATACAAAAACATATTTAAAAGATAGTGCACCATGATCAAGTGGGGTTTATCCTAGGGATGCAAGGTTGAACCAACCACAAACCAACCACAAATCAATAAATGCAATTTATTACACCAATAGACTTAAAGATAAGAATTATATGATCATATCAATCAATGCAGAAAAAGCATTCAACAAAATACAGAACCCCTTTATGTTCAAAACACTAGAAAAACTAGGGATAATAAGAACATATCTCAACGTTGCCCAAGGCCAACATCATTCTAAATGGAGAAAAATTGAAAGCATTCCCTCTAAAAACAGGAATATCCTCTTTCACCACTTCTATTAAACACAATCCTTGAAACACTAGCCAGAGCAATTAACAGATGAAAGAAATTAAAAGGATACAAATAGGAAAAGAACTATAACTATTTGCCAACAACATGATTCTATACTTAGAGGGTCCAAAAAATTCTACCAGAAAACTTCTAGAACTAGTAAATGAATTCAGCAAAGTAGCAGGATATAAAATTAACACTCATAAGTCAAATGCATTTCTGTACATCAGCGATGAATCCTCTGAAAGAGAAATTAGGAAATTACCCCATTCGCAATAGCCTCAAAAACAAACAAACAAACAAAACACGTCGGAATCAACTTAACGAGAGAGGTAAAAGACCTCTACAATGAAAACTATAGAACACTAAAGAAAGAAATTAAATAAGACTTAGAAGATGGAAAGACCTCCCCTGTTCCTTAACAGGCAGAATTAATATGGTCATTTTAAATGCTATACAGATTTAATGCAATCCCAATCAAAATCCCAATGACATTCCTCATAGAAATAGAAAAATCAGGCATGAAATTCATTTGGAAAAATAAGAGACCCAGAATAACTAAAGCAATCTTTAGCAAGAGGAGTGAAGCAGGTGGCATCACTATACAGACCTTAAATTACACTACAGAGCAATAGTAACAAAAATGACATGGTACTGGCACCAAAATAGAATTATAGAACAATGGTAGAGAATAGAGGACACAGAGACAAACCCACATAAATACAGTTATCTCAGACTAGACAAAGGCACTCAAAACACACATTGGAGAAAAGACAGCCTCTTCAACAAATGGTGCTATGAAAATTGGAAATTCATATGTAGCAAAATGAAATTAAGCACTATCTCTCACCATGCACAAAACTCAACTCAAAGTGAATCAAAGACCTAGGAATTAGATCAGAAACCCTGCACCTAATAGAAGAAAAGTAGACACAAATTTTCATCATGTCAGATTAGCCCCGACTTCCTGAAGTGAAAGAAATAAAATCAACTAAAATAAAATCAAATAAAGTCCTAAAGTGAAAGAAATAAAATCAAGAATCAATAAATGGGATGGACTCAAACTGGAAAGCTTCTTATCAGCAGAAGAAACAATCAGTAAGGTGAATAGAGAGCTTATAGAATGGGAGCAAATTTTTACCATATGCACATCAGACAGAGCACTAATCTCTAGGATATATAAAGAACCCAAAAAACTTAACACCAAAAAAAAACAAACAAACAAATAACCCAATCAATAAATGGGCTAAGGAACTGAACAGACACTTCTCAGAAGAAGATATACAATCCATCAAAAAATATATGAAAAAATGTTCAACATCTCTAGCAATTAGAGAAATGCAAATCAAAACTACTCTAAAATTTCATCTCACTCCAGTCAGAATGGCAGCTATTAAGAATACAAACAACAGTAAGTATTGGCAAGCATGTGGGGAGTAAAGACATACTCTTACATTGCTGATGGGACTGCAAATTGGGTATAGCCAATCTGGAAAGCAATATGGAGATTCCTTAGAAAACTTGGAATGGAACCACCACTTGACCCAGCTATACCACTCCTCGGTTTACACCCAAAGGACTTAAAAACAGCATTCTTCAGTGATGCAGCCACATAAATGTTATAGCATCACAATTCACAATAGCTAAATTGTGGTACTAACCTAGATGCCCTTTAATAGATGAATGGATAAAGTAATTGTGGTATATATACACAATGGAATATTACTGAGCATTAAAAGAGAATAAAACCATGGCATTTGAAGGTAAATGGATGGAGTTGGAGAATATCATGCTAAGTGAAGTAAGCCAATCCCCAAAAAACCAAAGGCCAAATGTTTTCTCTGATAAATGGATGCTGATCCATAATGGGGGTGGGAGGGGAGTATAGGAGGAATGGAGGAACTTTGGATAGGGTAAAGGGGAAGAAGGGGAAGGGAGGGGGCACAGGGGTAGGAAAGATGGTGGAATGAGATAGACATCATTACCCTAGGTACATGTATGAAGACACAAATGGTGTGACTCTACTTTGTGTATAACCAGAGAAATGAAAAATTGTGCTCCATTTGTGCGCTATGAATTGAAATGTATTATGCTATCATGTATAATAAATTAGAAGGAATAAATAAATAAAACAAAAGATAGAATGAGAATGCCCACACTATATCTACTAGGTATTTAATTAGCAGAGAGAATGTGGAAGGTGCAATATTTGAAAATATAGATGCAGATCACATGAAAGTACTCCTATAAAAATCACTGAACTATTCAGTTTTTAAGATTGTACAATTTAAAGCACCTAAATTATACCTCAATAAAGTATGAAACAAAAGTTCCACATTTATAGTTAAACTTCCATGTCACTTTTCAAATAATGATGTCTATGCCTTTCACACATTATTGTCTTCTGTTAAGAACACTGATGATGATAACCTAAGTGTCCTACATTATTGCCTACAAGATTTTCTTCCAAGCTACTGACATTCATTCTGTATATGTTGCTATTACAAGATAAAGCAAGTGTCAACATGAACTGTTCACACAGCTTCTTACTTTAAAATTTCATTCATGTATTTTGAAGAGTTTTCTCAATTTCTCCTGCCTTTAATCGTATTGATTAGCATGTAATAGACAACCTCTCAAAACATAGCTCTGTAATAAAATGTAACCAGAGTTCCATCAATACATGATTCTCTTCTTTTTAAATATTTGATTTTAAGTTAACTAGCCAGACAGGGTGGAATTGCAGTCATTCTTTCAATGAAAAAAAATATTAGTTTCACTAATAATAGATTACTTTCCTGCTGTATTCCCATGCCTTTTGGAAAATAGAGTAATGCTTCATCCCAGGGTCATACTATGATATGTTCTTTTAAAATACATTCCAAAATGTGATTAAATTCAAAACCATTGAAATGACAATAGCATAAACAAATATAACCAAGTTCTGTCAAACAGTGATTTTAAGATGCCACTGAGTCTAAGACAAATCCAGATTTCAGACTTATTGAAATATGGAAAAACATATGCCTCAAATTGGTGAAATATGATAGTTTCACATCTAAACAGATCATTGTGAACTGAAAGACTTTAAAAAGAAATTTTATAATCTCAAAAGCAATCAGGAAAAGAAAAAGACCCCCTTCTGGGGGAGAATGGGAAGATAGTAGACATTTTAATGACAATAACAGAAGCTCAAAGACAATGGAATATGATCTTCAAACATCTGGGAGAATAATAACTGTCAACCAAGCCAAATCACCAATCATGAATAAAAACCAAATAAGTTATTTTTATAAGCAAAAAACTGAGAGAGCTTATTATCACAAGAGTAGTGTTAAAGGAATTTTTTATAAATGAAATCTTTTGGGAAGAAAAAATGACTGCAATAGTGAAAAGAGTAATAGGCCCAAATAGGCATGTGGATTAACCCAAACAAGCACTGATTGAAAATAACAATTAAAATGTTTGATTTGAGGGTTAAGAGGTAAAAAGAAAATATTAGGCAACACTAACATGAAAGAGGGGAGCGGTTACTGAATTAAATGTTTCTAAGGTACTGATCTGAGAAAGGATAGAGTTGTGTTAATTCTATGGTTTAATCAAGTGTGTATTTTAAAATATTTTTAAAACAAAGTGAATAAGAAAGAACAGAAAAATACCATCAACCCAAAATAAGGCACAAGGGGAAAAAGGCATAAGAAAAGCGGAACAAGTATGAAACATAAATACTGAGCTAATAAACCTAAATATAACAGTAATCACAAGCATGCCCTCTCATTTAAAGACAGGTTCTCAGATCATGTGTTTTTTTTAAAAAGGAGGTGTGCATCCTGTATAATAAAAAGGTTGAAATTTAAAGAATATTTCATGTCAGGGCTGGGGTTATGGCTCAGTGGTAGAACGCTTGCCTAGGATATGCAAGGTACTGGGTTCAATCCTCAACACCACATACAAATATAAATAAATAAATGAATAAAATAAAGGTTTCATGTCCAACTATAACTAAAAAATTTCTTTTATAAGAATATTTCATGGGATACACTAAGAATAAACTGGCATCACTTTTGTGATATTCCTGCCAAGAGGATATGAGCTAAATCTAATCATGAGGAAACATCATTAGACAAGCTCAAATTGTCTACAAATTGTCTACTTTTAAAATGTCTCAAGCTAGTACTCTTCATAAATGTCAATATCATGAAATACAAAGACTCAGCTACTCTTTCACATGAATAAGAGGACATGTTTAACTGAGTGTTATGCAAAATCCTGCATTATTCTTCTGCTATAAAAAGCACTAGCAGGACAAATGGATAAATCTGAACGGGACCTACAGATTAGATAAATAGCATAACAATGTTAATTTCCTTATTTTGATAATGGAACTGTGATATATAAAAGAAGTCCTTATTTTTAGGAAATATATATTGAAGTATATAGCAATATAGGGGCATCCTGTCTGGAACTTACTTTTAAATGGTTGAAGAGAGAAGATATACATAAACTGACATAAAGAGAAAAAGACAATAAAAGCAAATATAGCAAAATGTTAACAGAATCTGGGTTAAGGGTACTTTATAACATTGTAATATTTTCTGAAATTATGTCAAATTAAAATCTTTAAAAAGATTATTAAAACATAAAAGATATACCAGGAAAAAAACACCAAAAGAATGCTGGTGCTAACATTAAATTAAATAAATACTAAAGCAATAAGTATATATCCCAAGTGCCTAGGACACAATGAGTGGCACAGAGCCCATTCTCATAAAGTTCTTGCTCAGTAAGAAGTGAGTAATGTTAGCATTATTACATAATAATAAAAGGAATTTATCAGGAAGACATATCAATTTCAAACTTGTAGGCACCTACAACATAGCTTCAAATATACTGACAGTAAGAAAAAATATATTGATACTAGACAAATATCTTAAGAGTAAGCACTTACTATAAATATTGATCACATATTAGGCAATAAGCAAACCTCAGTACACTTCAAAGAACTAATTACATATAATCCACATCACTGGCCATGATACAATTAAATCAGAAAATAATACCTATAAAAAGAATAAGAAATCCATACCTTTCAAAATTTTCAAATACACTTCCAAAAAACACATAGATGAAGAAGATATCATAATGGATGTTAGAAAATATTTAGAACTGAATGCAATAAAAATTCAAGACCTGTGAGCAGAAAGTAAAGTGGTTCTCAGAGGAAAAAGTAGAGTCTTAAATGCTTATGTTAGAAAATCGAAGACTGATAACTAAAATGTCAATTATCCATTACAAGAAAGTAGAGAACAGAAGGGAGAATAAAAATCAAAACAATCATATTTTACAAGGTTATTAAAAAGTTCAACTACTAGTAGGTTGGTTCTTGGAAACTACTAGTAAAATAAACACTATTAATTAAGAAAAATGCAAATAAACATTATCAGAACTGACAGGGGACACAACTACAGATAGAGACAAAATGAAAAAAAAAGTGTAAATTTGGACAAAAGAAAACTAAAAGAGCATCAAAATAGACAATTATTATAATCATTGAGTCAATATCCAGTCTATTACAGATAAGTTTTACCAAACATCCAAGGAATAAATCATCCTTATTTCATTTAAATTGAGACTTATATCAAATAGAAAACCAAAATGGTAAATCAGATAATATACAAACAGGAAGCAAGTATCAATTTAATCTATGAGGGCAGAAGCATCAATACCAGGACAATAAAAGGAAAAGAAATTATAGACCAATTTTGTTTATTATCATAGATATAGCTATTATAAATAGAATATGAGCAAAAAAGCTTCCAGGAAAAAAAATGTGTGTATGTGAAATATGTTCCATAATATAAGACCAACAATGATAGAATGACTTAAAAATCTTGAAAAATAATTTACAAAGTTAGTAATTAAATAAGAAAAACCTATATGATTAATCTTAATGTGTAAAAAAAATGTAAACTCCAAGCAAACCTAAAATAGAAGATAATTTCTGGCATCTAGTGAACATAGATAGTGATGTGTTTCCTTTAAAATCAGGAATAGGGAAGAACATCCATTTTTACTTCTCTGTTCCACTTTGTATTAGAGGTTTTCCTAGCTCAAACAAGTAGAAACAATAAAACTGTCTTAATTCTTTCAAGCTGCTATAACAAAATACCTTAGACTGCATAATTTATAAACAACAGAAATTCAGTGCTCAACAGTTCTGTAGACTGTAAAATCCAAAGGTGCCATCACATTCAGTGTACTGTGAGGGGCCATCCCCCATAGAGGGCATCTTCTATGTGTCCTCATATGAGTGAAGAGGTGAACAAGCTCTCTCAAACCACTTTTACAGGCACCAGTCTGTGTAATATAAGAGAAGTCCTTATTTTTAGGAAATATAAACTGAAGTATATAGCAATATAGCTGATTACCTAATCACCTCTTAAGGTACTACCTCTTAATATGACCACATTGGTGACTAGGTTTCAACATAATTAATTTGGGAGGGAAACATTCAAATACATAGCAAAAATGTATAATGATTAAGGGGAAACTCATTATTATTTGCAAAAAGTTACAATAGTTTAGACAGAAAATCAAAGATAATCTGCTGGTGTACTATTAGAACTAAGTGTTCACAGCAAGGTTGTTGACATAAGATCAATGAGCCAAAATCAACTGTGATTCCTTACAGTAGCAATAGTAAGAGATCTATTTCTTACCAAAAAATTTACAATAATACCAAAAAGCATAAGCTATCTGGAAAGAAATCTAACAGGAAGAATATAAGCTAACTATGGAGAAAAGTATAAAAATCAATAAAGAAGTTGGAAGACTCAGTATCCTAAACTGATTCATGTCATCAAATTCAAAGAAATTCAAACAGAACAGTAGAGTTTTTCATGAAAATTGATAGTCTATTTCTAGGCTATATATAGAAAAACATAAAAACAAAGTTATTTTTTTAAAGGGTAGGAAAGAAGGGAGACAGGGAAGGAAGGAAGGAGGCAGAGAGGGAAGAAGAAATGGCAAAAAGAAGGGGAAGGACAAAGGGTAAGGCAAAGGAGAAAGGGTAAAGGGAAGTAAAGGGAAGAGAAGGCTGGGAATCTTACTAGCTTTGAAGACATAATAGAGCAGGGAAGAAGATGGCAGATTAGAGGAAGGATGCACTTCCCAGCAGGTCCCCAGCACAAGACTTACAAAGTGAAAAGACTGCTCTCCTCAGTGAGGTGGGTAACAAAAGGAACTCACTGAAACTTAGTACTAGACTGTAAGAAAAACTATAGACACAAACTCAGAAATAAAAGAAATAAAATATTACAGATATACAAGCTTAGCCGGCAGCCATGGCAGTGGCCACTGAGGGGAGATGGAGAATAGGCAGAGGACTTTAAAAAAAAATTTTTTTTTTGGCTTGGAGGAACCTATATAAGAGAAACTGACTTTTTTTTTTTTTTGTATCAGGACTTGAATTCAGGGGGCGTTTAACCACTGAACCACATCCCCATTTTAATCTTAAGACAGGGCCTCACTAAGTTGCTGAGGCTGATTTTGAACTTGCAATCCTCATGCCTCGGCCTTCACACTCAGCAGGAGACTGACCTTAATGAACAAAGTCTGCCAAACAACAGTGAATCTCACCCCACACATGATCTAGCCCCATCTAAGCTTTAACATTACTTCAACTCAAAGAACTGGAGAGACAAATACCCCAAACTAACAACCACACCCAAGGAGGAACTCAGGTTCCACCCCTTGACTTGTACTCATACATCAAGAACAGAGAGAAATCCGAGAACAAAAGAAATAACTACACACAAGGACGTGTGTATAAGAGAGAAAAGGAAAACCATCTCAATTGCTGCCCAAATCCACCACTTATGAAAACATGAGGGAACAGGCAAACAAGTATCCCTCCAAAATTCACAATTCCTTAACAAAGGATCCCATAGATATGGAAGGAGATGAAATTTCAGAGACAGATTATAAAAAAATTATCATTAAAATATTCAATGAACAAAGAAGACCTAATGAATGAATCAAGAGAGCAAATATAGGAGATGAAAGACCATTTCAATAAGGAAATAGAAATATAGAAAAAAAATAATAATCAGAACTCCTAGAAATAAAAGACACAATTAATCAAATTAAAAATTCACTTGGAAGCATTTCTAACAGATTAGATTACATAGAAAATATAACTTCAGCCCTTGAAGACAGAACATTAGCCCTTGAAGCTACAAAAACTTGAGTATACAGAATGCAATAAAGGGGAAAGTAATAAAACATGATCAGAATATAAGATAACTGTGGGGTAACATCAAGGAACCAAACCTTAGAATCACTGGAATAAAAGAAAACAAGTTAAAGTCATTAAGAACATTTTCAATGATATAGTAACAGAAAACTTTCCTCATATCAGAAATGAGAGACATCCACATACAGGAAGCATACAGAACCACAAATAGATCAAATCAACAAGAAGCTGCTTAAGATACATAATAATCAAAATGCCTAACATAGAAAATAAAGAAAGAATATTAAAGCTATCAGAGAAACATCAGGTCACATTTAGAAACAAACCAATAAGTCTACTTCTGGCTTCTCAATTCAGACCCTAAAATCAAAGAGGGCCTGGAATGAGATATTCTAAACTCTGAAAGAAAACAACTGCCAACCTAGATTGCTATACCTAGCAAACCTCTCTTTCAAATTCGAAAGGGAAGTAAAAAACTTTCCATGACAAGGATAAGCTAAAAGAATCTATGACCACCAAGTCAACACTACAAAGAATACTCCAAGATAAGCTGCACACAGAGGAACCCAAAAACAAAACCCAAAGCTCCCAAATAGAGGTAGATCAATAGAAGAATAATCTACTAAATGAACATCAAGACAGAATTAAATATTAAATATAAATATATAATTAAATATAGCAAAAAATTAAAACAGCAAAAAACTACACAAAGTCATACTAACACTGAAAGTAAATTGTCTCAGCTCCCTAATTAGAAGACACAGATTAGCAGAATGCATAAAAAACAAGACCCAACTATATGCTGTTTGCAAGAGACTCATCTCATAGACAAAGACACTCACAGGGTGAAGGTAAAAATACAGAAAAAATATTCCACATAAATAGAGTCCGAAAATAAGCAGGAGCTATTCTCATATCTGACAAAGTAGGTATCAAGCAAAAATTAATCAGAGAAGACAAAAAAGGCCACAACATCCTGATAAATGGAACAATCTAATGAAAAAATATAACAATAGTAAAAATATATGCCCCAAATGACAGCACACCCAACTATATATATAAAAAGTTCTCCTTGACATTAAATCTCAAATAGATCACAACTCAATAATACTGGGTGATTTCAACACATCCTTATCACCAATAGAGAGCCTATCAAAACATAAAATCAATAGACATTTACAACCTAAATAATACTATAAATCAAATAGCCCTTATAGATATTTACACAGAATATTTCACTCCAGAACAGCTGACTTTACCTTTTTCTCAGCAATTCATGGAACATTTTCCAAAACAGACCATATTCTAGGTTACAATTTAAGTCTTAGCAAACAAAAAATTGACAAAATCCTGTGTATCCTATCAGATCACAATGGAATGAAACTGGACATCACAGCAAAAAAATAACAGAAACCACATAAACAAATGGAGATTTAAAAATACTCTTTGAAAGTTGTGATAAAATCCCACCCCACCTCTTTTTTTTCCCACCCCTCCTCTTGATTGGGACATGGGTGCTTGAATTGGTCAACACTCATTAGACTGTACACCTACCATAAGTGCATTTAGCTATATTTAAATTTATAGCCCAACTTACAAAATATTAAATATGGGGGAGTATTTCAAAGGAAGAGTTTCTGTCTCTACTTGTTATGATTCAAGATATATGATTTAACTACAGGTTTTTAAGGCATTAAATTTATGGATGTGAAACAGCACTGTAGGGTCAAGTAGCTGAGTGCTTTAGGTGTAAGTAGGAGAAAACTGCCTAAGAAGCTTGGCAATGATGCAGTAGGGGTAGTCATTCCAGGGCCGATTGAGTGTTAAACCTACCTCTATCCTCATTTTCAAAATACTACTGTTGCCCTTCTGGGCGGCCACAGCAAGGAGGACCAGAAGGCAAAAACTCTCCTGAAGAAGTCTAGAACCTACAACACTAGAACCTAGAGCACTAGGTTCATTTTGTACGGATGAATTTGGAAGGGAGAATTGTTGTTGAGCAAGGATTGCTGTCCTTCCATGCTTTCTGTTAAACAGGATAATTACCTCCCCAATAAATAAATAAATAAATAAATTTTTTAAAAAAAGACTCTTTGAAATGAAGAATGATCAAAGAAAAAATGAGAGAAGAAATCAGAAATTCTCAGAAGCAAATGAGAACAGAGATATAACACATTAAAATTTCTGGGATAGTATGAAAGTAGTTCTAAAAGAAAAAATTTAACCAATTAAAAAATAAAAGAGGAAAATTTATAGCATTGAGTACCTGCATTAAAAAGTAGAGTAATTCCAAATAAATAATCTTATGCTTTACTGCAAGTCCTTAAAAAAGTTAGAATAAACTATTTCCAAAATTAGTAGAAGACAATTAGCCATAATCAAAAGAAATAGAAGACCCAAATAAACAAAATTAGAGATAAAAAGACGATATCACCACAGACACTTGTGAAATCCAGAGGATCTTTGAAAACTTATACTCCAATAAACTGGAAAATTCTAGAAAGCACTGACAAATTTCTAGACACATATTATCCACCCAAATTGTACCAGGAAGATATAGAAAACCTAAACAGATCATTATCAAGTAATGAAATCAAAATAGAAATTAAAAACCTTCCAACAAAGAAAAGCCCAGGACCAGGTGGATTTTCAGATGAGTTCTACCAGAACATCAAAGAAAACTAACAGGAGTCTTTCTCAAATAATTCCATGAACTCGAAAGGGAAGAAACACTCCCAAATATATTCTATGAAGCCAGTTTAACCCTGATACAAAAAACAGTCAAAGATATATCAAGGAAAGAAAACTATAGACCAATACACCTAATGTGTAGAGATGAAAAAATTCTTAAATAAAATAATTTTATTTTTAAATAAAATAAAACCACGTTCATAAACACATGATCAAGTGGGGTTCATTCCAGGGATGCAAGGATGATTCAACATATTCTATTTATTCAACTTAAATAGAATTAAGAACAAGAATTACATGGTCAACTCATAGAAACAGAATAGGCCTTTGATAAAATCCAGCACCCATTCATTAAAAATAATGAAGAAGATGGCTGTAAATATATGGATTTGTTAAAATATACTGGAGAAGCTAGACATAGAAGAAATTTACCTCAACATTATAAAAACTACCTATGAAAAATCCAAAGCCAACATTATACTGAATGGAGAAAAACTGAAAGTATTTCCTCTAAAATCAGGAACATGACAAGTACCACACATCACTTCTATTCAATATAGTTCTCAAAACACTAACCAGAGCAATTGGGTAAGAGAAGAAAATTAAGGAGATAGAAATAGGAAAAGAAGTCAAGCTATCTCTCTTTGAAAATGACATGATCTTACACATAAAGAACCAAAAAACTTCACCAGAAGACTTGAGCTGATAAATGAATTCAGCAAAGTAGCAGGATACAAGACTAACACCCATAAATCAATGTACTTCCTATACTTCAACAGTGATTCTGCTGAGGAAAAAATAAGGAAAACCATTCCAGTCACAATAATTTCAAAAATATACTTGAGAATTAATCTAATTAAGGAGGTAAAAGATCACTGTAGATCATTGTAGAAAAAAAGAAATTGAAGAAGACCTTAGAAAATTAAAAGCCTCACATTCTTAGATAGGAAGAATTAATATTGTCAAAATGGCCATACTGCCAAAAGCAATATATACACTTAAAGCAATTCTCATCAAAATATCAGTGACATTATTCATCAAATTTGAAAAAAAGAAAGCCAATCCTTAAATTCATCTGGAAGAATTACACACCCAGAATATCCAAAGCAATACTGAGCAAGAGGCATCACAATACTTGGCCTAAAGTTATAGTACAGAGCTATAGTAACAAAAATAGCATGGTATTGGCATCAAAATAAGCATGAAGACCAACAGAACGGAATAGAAGACAGAGACAGATCCATATATTTACAGCCATCTAATACTTGACAAAGGTGCCAAAAATATTTGGTGAAGAAAAGACAACCTTCTAAACAAATGGTGCTAGGAAAACCAGATAGCCATATGTAAAGAATGAAAATAGACTAGACCCTATCTCTCAACCTGCATGAAAGTCAAATCAAAATAGATCAAAAACTTAGGAATTAGACCAGAAACTTTGCAACTGCTAGAAGAAAACATAGGGTTAATACTCCATCATATTGGTACTAGCACCAACTTCCTTAACAAGACCCCTAAAGTTCAAGAAATAAAATGAAGAATTAATAATTGGGATGCCATCAAATTAAAAAGCTTCTGCACAGCAAAGGAAACAATTAAGAGCATGAAGAAAAAGCCTACACAATGGGAGAAATCTTTGCAGGTTGCCGCAGTCTGGCTGGGCACAAAATAACCGAGCCACCACAAAAGCCTTGTAGATTCAAACAGCAACTCTTTATTCCCGAACTCTCACCGGCACTCTACACGCACGTTCTGGGAAAATACACTCCCTCCACCAGGCTCTGTGTACCAATACTCCCAGAACCCCATGAGAACTCAATGGGAACTCCAAGAGCTGGCGCCTGAGGCAGCAGGATACGCCCTAATCCTGGATCCGCCCTATTCCCAGCAGGATCCACCCTAAACCTGGAGCCGCCCTATTCCCAGCAGGATCCACCCTAAACCCGGAGCCACCCTAATCCCTGAGCAGGGTCACCTTTCAACCCAAAATGCCATGCGTCATTCCTATTTAGCTATGGCTCTCAGCATCTCCCCCTTCTGATTAATAAAACAATAAGCAATGTGGCTTAGGGACCGTGCCTGTTAGGTTGTCCAATTCAACATATGGTTCTTACCCGTCATTGGATGAGCTGACCTCTAGGCGTCAGCCTTTTTTTTTTTTCCACGTGATTTTAATGGTTTAATTTAAATTGGGTAAACAGCTGTTGAGGATTGTTTTAATATGTGTACAAATAAGGAGGTTAACAGATCTGTTTGTTTACTTTCACCTTTCCTTTTCATTATATTTAATAATTCTGTTCAGGATAATGTAAATTGTTCAGAAAATTGTTTTCTTAGTACCTGTTGGAATGTTACATAATTTCTTTTTAGCATCATTGCCAGAATTCCTATCTTCATCCCAGTGCCAGTGAAGACAAAGATAAAACCAAACTACAGCTTCTATGATAGCTATCACAGTAAACTGTATAAACTGATGCATCAATGAATAACAACTCAACAAGTAATACTCAATCAAGGAGTTGATTTACTTTGGGAGGAAATGGACATATTGATAGATTCCTCCATTTTGAACTGCTTGCAGAACTTGCCTGGACTATGTATCACTTGTATGCATTGTGAACTATTGTGGTAGTGCTGGCATATCTTTGCTGATGGTGTCACCAGTGATGCAATTTTTCCAAAGGAGCCGTCAATTGGCTTGGTGTCGTGGCATTTCTGTATCCTCCTCCCTTCTACTAGTGATGGTCTAAATTTGGGGGCCAACAGAGGTGAGGCAAAGAACCTTACCCCCTCACTGGTGCATAGGCCTATCCACAAGTATGGCTGTATGCTGAACCAGTAGTCAGTGACGGGTATGATCCAATTGCAGTGGTACCAACCTAAGACAGGAGGCTGACGCCTTGAGGTCAGCTCATCCAATGACGGGTAAGAACCATATATTGAATTGGACAACCTAACAGGCACGGTCCCTAAGCCACATTGCTTGTTGTTTTATTAATCAGAAGGGGGGAGATGCTGAGAGCCATAGCCAAGTAGGAATGACGCATGGCATTTTGGGTTGAAAGGTGACCCTGCTCAGGGATTAGGGTGGCTCTGGGTTTAGGGTGGATCCTGCTGGGAATAGGGCGGATCCAGGATTAGGGCGTATCCTGCTGCCTCAGGCGCCCTCTCTTGAAGTTCCCGTTGAGTTCTCGCAGGGTTCTGGGAGTATTGGTACGCAGAGCCTGGTGGAGGGAGTGTATTTTCCCAGAACGTGTGTGTAGAGTGCCGGTGAGAGTTCGGGAATAAAGAGTTGCTGTTTGAATCTACAAGGCTTTTGTGGTGGCTCAGTTATTTTGTGCCCAGCCAGACTGCGGCAGCAGGTTGGTTCTTTGACAGGGTATTAATATTAATATTCAGAATATATAAAGAACTCAAAAACCAACCCAACCAATAAAATGACAAAAGACTAAACAAAGACTTTTTCAAAAGAAGAAACACAAATGGCCAACAAATATACTAAAGATGTTCAATATCTCCAGCAATCAGGGAAATACAAATCAAAACTACACAAAGATTTCATCTCACTCTAGTTGGAATGGCAATTATCAAGAATACAAACAATAATAAATTCTGGCAAGGATATGGGGGGAAAGGTATACTTGTATATTACTGGTGGGACTGCAGATTAGCAAAACCACTCTGGAAAGCAATATGGAGACTCCTCAAAAAACTAGGAATGGGGAACCACCATATGGCTCACCTATTCCACTCGTTGGTATTTATCCAAACAAACTAAAATTAGCCAACTATAGTGATATAGCTATCTCAACGTTTAAGGAAGCACAATTCACATCAGCCAAATTATGGAATCAACCAGATGCCTGACAATACAGATGAATGCATTAAGAAATTGTAGCATATAAACATACACCAGGGCATATTACTTAGCCATAAGAAGAATAAAATTATGACATTTACTGGTCAATGGATGAAAATGAAGAACATCATGCTAAGTGAAATAAGTCAGGCTCAGAAAATCAAAGGTTGAATTTTTCTCTCATATGTGGAAGGAACCATACAAGCTTAAAAGATAGTTTGACATGTATAAAATTTTCAAGAGAAAGATTGGCAAATGAACAAACAAACAATAACTATTCTATATCAAAAACATCAGGCCAGGCACAGTGGTACATGTCTGTAATCCTAGTAGCTTGAGAGGCTGAGGCAGGAGGATTGCAAGTTCTAAAGCAGCCTCAGCAACTCAGAAAGGCCCTAAGCAATTTAGGGAAACCCAGTCTCAAACGAAAATTTTTTTAAAAGGCTAGGGCAAGAGGTGCTGGGGATGTGGCTCAATGGTTGAGTGTCCTTGGGTTCAATTCCCAGTATTAAAAAAAAATCAGAAGTTTCTCCTCATGATGGTGAAGTAGGCAATGGGTAAAGAAATATAAAACATACTAAAATCAGTAAATTCACAAAAATCATGAAAATGAAAGATGCCTTCACAGGCCAACATTTTTTTATGAAATTTCAGTTAGCTGGAAAGCTGATGGGATCTTAGAGACTCTGAGTGGAGAGAACTGTGGTTTAAAACTGCAGGGAGATATTGCACTTGATGCAGACATTCTTTCTTGACAGAAGGCCATCTTAATCTATGATGAGAGTGAGGACAGACAAAGAGCAGGCAGAGATTGTAGTTAACTATGACAAATCAAGTAGGTGTGTAATTGAAGGTCTGTCTACTCAACAGCTATTCCTGGAACACAAACAAATCTACCCGGCTCCCACTCATATCATCTATATAAAGCACATACAGAGAAGCTCCCTGAAGAACTCCTTAGCTGAAGCCTCAGAACTGTCTCTAAACAAAATGAATTATTAGTAAAGATAGGTTGGGAGAGTGTGGGTATTTTACCTATGGAGATAGTTAATGACTTTACAACACATTCAGAGGGAAAAGAAGAAGAAATGGCAGTTTTTCCTGGCACAAGAGAAACTAAAGTCTACCTATCCCCCAAAGCCAAATCTTTCTTATTTGGGCAATTACACAGTGAACCTGCTTTTCCTCTTTCACTCACCCTAAATGAAAGGCCAATGTGTGGGATTCAAAAGTCACACAATCCACTGATTATTTTAGAGAGTATTCTCATGGTAAAAAAAAGAATTGTTCAGCTGCACAGAATATTCAGCCACTACTTAATGTGGTCCTTCATTTAAGCATTAACAGTCATTGAAAAAAAATCAAAATCATGAAAGAAAAAAACATTAAGTGTGATAACTGCCCCAAGGAAAGGAAAAAATATTGTATCCTCAGATTATATTTATATTCACAATTTCATATAATGAACATGTATCATACCCATCATTCTGACAGCTACGTAATATATACAATACTTACTACTGTCTATTTTTAAAATATTTTTTAGTTGCCAATGATTTTTTTACTTTATTTTTTTATTCATATGTGGTGCTGAGGATCAAACCCAGGGCCTCACACATGCTAGACAAGCGCTCTACCACTGAGCCACAACCCCAGTCCCGTTTTTTTTTTTTTTTTAAATTTTTAGAAATTAATACAATTTCCTTTCCATAAGACATTATTGCTGCCTAAGCTATAACAGTAATGATTAAAGATAATACTCAACGGGAAATCTAGTAAGCAATTTCCAGGATGTGTATTATGTACTTTCCAAAAGAAAGCCAAAATATAGACAGGAAAGTGCTAGGGCTGATAGATTTCTGTTTTGGATTCTTACCAGACCCAGTGTTCTGAGCACAGATTAAGTCCTGACTGAGCAGTTTCTGGAGATGTAGCAATGCAAAAGATTAACCTATATACATGTCTTTTAAGATAAGTAGTCCAATTCCAATATTCATACCCTATCTAGGGAGGGATAAATAGCATTTATAAGTTCTAGAATAAATCCATGTCTTAAAGAAGGGTCTGAAATGATTCTAACCTTCTAGAAGATATGAGCATTACATGGCCTGGATTTTCTGAGAAAACTTCAAAATGAAACTAGAGATAAGGCATCTTCTGTCTCAACTTTTTCCAGTATACTACTTATAGCACACTTAAGTCTTGACTAAGGAACTCAACATCTTGAAAGAGCTATGTTAGATTGTGCCTTTACAAGGTGCTTCAACTCTACCAGAGAGTAGTTTTTTGGTTTTTTTTTTTTTTTTTTTTTACAGTGTTTAAATAAAGAAAACGTGTTAAGTGTTTTTTCAGAATCAATAAGCCAGTAAGACCCTAAAGACAATCTAGCCCAATGTCCTTGTTTTAGAAAAAACTAAACTGAGGCCCAGAGAATATGTTATCTACCCAACATCACATAATTAGAAATGAAGCTGAGACCAGAACTAGGCCTTTTATACCCTCTGCAATGTTCTTTCCACTCTATCAAGCAGCCTCTTAAAAAAACCACAACGCATGTTAATGTGAATCTCCACAACCCCACTTCTCCTCTCTGTGCCTTTTCTTCCTTGTTGCAAAAATTTCTTAATTCATCAATCCTATCATTCACCAATAACCTTCCTTCTTTCTCATTCTTACCCATGACAAAACAAGAAAGGATTCAGTATTCATTTAGTGATAGCTGATTCATTTAGTGATAATACTTCTGTTTCTATTATACACACACACACACACACACACACACATGTCCTTTAAAATAGGAAAACTTACTATTTTCCAAATCAACATATTTTAAAACTTAATAATTATACCCACAATTTAAATTCAGAAAAATAAATAACTTTAGATTCTAACTTTGTGTAAAGCAATGCTGTAACGTTTGTATAATTTCCTTAAAGGGCACATATTGATTCCATTTTAACACTCACCACAGAAGTGATTTGATTGTGTCGCAGGTTAAGTTCAGTTAGTGAATCCAGTCCATTAAGATTATCAACTTGACCCAAAAGGTTCCTGGCAAGATTCAAAACTCTCAAATCACACAAATGGTTGACATTTTCAATTCTGGTAATCTGTTAAAAAAAATAAGGGAGAAATGATTAGCATATCTCATAAATATATACATTATAAAAAACAAATAAAACATTCAAAGTCATTGTATTTAGTGACATTTAGTAACAAGTTCATATGAAGACATTTTAAACTCTATTTTCAATTTCCTATGATGTAGATGATATTCACTAATAGATAAAAGAAATCATTCAACTAAAGGATCACATATTACAATTTGACCACAGTAAATATTTCAAGTAAATTTCATCAAAAAAATCAATCAGTCTACAATTGGGAGGAGTTCTAAGTGCCCAACACTACCAGGTCCTGTAAAGGCTATGTACTATCTGCCAAATAGAAACTTACTATGAGCCCAAGGCATAAGCTCACATTGTTTTTACAAAGAAGTCTTTCCTCTTAGAGAAAAGGCAAGGAAAAGAATGATACCAAATTCCCCTTGTTAACTCTATTATACTATTATTATACTATACTATTATTATATTATACTATACTAATGTTAACTCTATTATACTGCAAGATCCTGAGAGCAGTCAAGAGTCTGAATGGAAAAATTCAAGGAACCATGATCCCCGGTGGAAGGTAAGAATGGACACTGTTTTATTAGAAGTGTTTAAGAGAGGAGATAGATAGTGCTTAGTCAGGGTGCAATATGCTAGACACTAAATATTTAGAACAAGAGGACTTGAATCATGAAATATGCATATGTACATCAGCACGGAACTGCAGCAGAGGAGTCTGAGTTCATCACCATGAAGTAATAAGAGATCACCAAGATTTTAAACCCCATTATTTACAGATAGCAAGTGTAGCACAACAGGATATGTTTTTGCATGACACAAAAAAAGGAATCTTCATCAATCTCTTGATATAATGTATTTAAGTAACAATGAGTCATCATGATATTTTTATTATGTACATTAAAAAGAATTCAGTCACTAGAGATTATTCTGTCCATTTGTACTGCCATCATAATATTATCTGAAATTTTTATCTAACACTTCAAAAACATGTTAGCTATGAGAACTTTTTTTAGATTTATAATCCAGTTTCCATGTTGTTATTTGGATGTTTTTACATTCAAGAAACACCATCTCAGTTCCTCTAGTTTCAAGAGAAACATGACGTGTTTATTAAAAATTCACTAATAGATAAAGTAACCTGAGATTATGTTTAAAATTTGTTTTGATTTTTTTTCTAATTGATATAAAATGAATGGAAAAGAACAAACAAGGTTATAAATATTTGCAGATGGCACAACTATATAATAAGATGTAGAGTAAAATATATCAAAACTAAATAGGTGATACAATTTGAAATGTATGGAATTAGTAAAATTGCAAAATAGACATTGTAGAAAAAGATATCAGTAATCTTAACACAAGTTTGAGAAATTCTCCCAAAATATAAAGAAAAAACAGAGACAGGAAGAAAAAAGATAAGATGGGAATATAGAAAACAAGCAGTGTGACTATAATAAACATAAATGGAAAAGAAGCAATGTTTAAATATGTAAAATAAAATTCTATGAATTCAAGAAAGATATAAATATATAATGTGAAGGTACTAATTGTTTGATCTGTGGCTATGGTTTAGGAGTCCATATGTAAAGGCTTGGTCCCCAGGGAGGTAATATTAAGAGGTACAGTGGACCTTTAAGAAGTGGGGCCTAGAGGGAGATCTTTAGGTCACTGAGATGTTCCCTGAAGGATATTTTGGGTCTTCACCTCATCCTTTCTTTGGGTCTTCACCTCATCCCTGAGAAAGATATCCCTGAAAAAATGGAGTCTTATTGAAGCATTTGTGCTTTCTTAAAGCATCCCTAAGAGAACAAAATCAGAAAGACCAACACCATTATAGTTTAGAACTGGAATGTCCCCCAAAGGCTCACGTGTTCAAGGCTTTGTCCCCAGTGGCTGGTGTATTGAGAGGTGGTAGGAAACTTTAGGAGGTGGGCCTAATTGGAGAAAATAGGTCACTGTGGAAGTGTCCTTGAAGGATATATTGTCCCCACCCTCTTCTTTTCCTCTCCTTCCCTTCTCTTGATGGCCACCATGAGGTGAGCAGCTTGGCTTTACCACCCCTTCCCTGCCACGATGCCCTTCTTATCACAGTCCATGAAGCAATGGAGCCAGCTTACTATGGACTAGAACCTCTGAAACCATGAGCCAAGATAAATCTTTCCTTCTTTAGAAAGTTAACACAAACACAGAATACAGATCAGAATTGAGAATCAACCTACTCAGATTCCTCAAGTCATACCAAATGCTATCTCTTAATTTTTCTACTTTTAAAATACTTATTCAATTATGTCCTTATTAAATCCCCACTGAGACTACTTTTATGCCACCATCACTTCTCACCAAGATTACTATGATTATCCTCTTAACTGTTCTCTGTCCGAAGACAGATCCCCCTCTCCAACTTTTCCATTCTCCAATCCATTTCCTGAATACCATCATCATTCCTCAGAACATCTTTATATCCACATATCAAATTTGTTTTATTTTATAATGTGCACTAAATGATTTTTATTTCCAATGGAAGTAAATTCAAAAGAAAAAAATTCACTTAATTTCTGTTCATTTTTTACTATGTGATGCTAAATTTTTAGAACCAGACATTAATTGTGTCAACTTGAATAGTTTATCTTCTAACTTTTTAGAAACCTAAGGTCACTAAGACTATTCATCTTTGCATTGAAATATTCCAAACTTTTGCTTTTTGGATTCAGCTATTTTGAAACAAGACTCAGATTTTTCATTTGAACCTTGAGAAATAATTCATATAGTACAAAATTTATTCTTAATACACAGAATATCACAAACATGCTGAAATATAAGATATATAATACAGGTGAGCTAACAAGAAATAGAGCATTTTTCATCAACATAATGGTTGGTAATGTTTAGACTGAATGGTGGCATTTATTTACCAGGTGCATTTTTAAGATCCTGGATAGTTCCTATGAATTCTGAAAGATACACCGTAATTTGAAAAACAGAAATATGTCTTATATTTCTCACATATATAATTTAAAATAAACCTAAGAAAAAATTGCTACTATAAAATGTTTCATTTATGTTATAGTTTTTTAAACAGTGTGCTATAAGATAAAACACCAATTCCTTCAATTCCTTACCAAGAAGAAATCAATTAAAAACCCACAAAGGAACGGTAGTGTGAAATACAAAGTAGTGGTTACCTCTGATGAAGAAATAAGGTTATAAAATGAAAGAAAAACACTTAAGTAGCATAAAGTCAGTAATATTCTAGTTCTTGAGTTAGGGTTGTGTAATGTGAATATTAAAATTAAGTTACTAAAAAAATAAATAGAAAATTAAGTTGTAACCATAAGGATTCCAAATGTTTTTGTAATCAATTAACTGCTAATGAATTATCATATCTTGCAAAAAATAAGCTTAATATCCTATTAATTTCAATGACCCAGTAAAGTAACTCTTGAAAAATTCAGTGTATGATTCTTAAAACTTTTACAATACCAAATTTCTCGGGCATTGTTTCAAAAGAAGAAACGGGCTGAACAATACCTGATTTCCATGAAGGTCCAAAACATCTAGGCTTTTTAGATTCTCTAAATTTGAGATTTTCTTGATTCTGAAAATCAAAATAAGTACAATTAGTTGAAGAGAAATACGTGTATGTCACATCTATCAGTAAAGCAAAGTGTGCTAAGTTGCACATATTTTATATTTGCATTTACATTTTAATATTTTAATTTACTCTCTTCTCTCTCTAAATACATATAATAGTTATAAATGTATGTATTAAACAACATATTTCTCTTTGGTTTAATTATATTTTAAAGATGCAGTGCATTAGGAGGAAAGATATAAAAATGTACATTTAGAGAAAAGCAACCCTACTTCTAAGAACCTTAGGTCAAAGCTCTGACTCAAGGTAGTTCCCTTCACCTAAGAATACAATCTGAACTCCTCACTTCTGCCTATAAGGCATTGAACCATCTGGCCGCTGACTCTTCTGCCAGCTTCTTCTACCACAGGCTCACTGTCTCACTCTGTTCCAGTCACAGGGCCATTTTCTCCTGTGCCTCTAACTTGACAGGTTTATTTCTGCCTTAGATTATTTACCCTTACTGTTTTTTCTGTTTTAATGTTCTTCTCCCAGAATTTCACATGGTTCATGACCTCATATTATTCAGGTTTTAGCTCAAACATCTCAGAAATGATTCTATCTAAAAATAGCTACCCTTCCTATCCCCATTATGCTCTCCTTCCCCAGTTTTAATGGACTTTATAAATTATTTTATTTACATGTATACTATTTTATCATCGCTGTGACCATATCAAAATGCGAACTTCAAGAGGAAAGAAAGCTGGATGCAATGCTACACGTCTGTAATCCCAGCAGCTTGGGAGGCTAAGACAGGAGAATGTCGAGTTCAAAGCCAGCCGCAGCAATGGCGAGGGCCTAAGCAACTCAGACCCTGTCTCTAAATAAATAGAGCTGGGTGTTAGAGTCTGTAAACAAGTCAAAGTAACACCTGGCATTTTGCCAGGGGAATGTTAGAGTTCATCTGGATGGTGCCTGGCAAAATGCCAGAGGGAGTGGTTTGAGAAGTAACAAAAGCGAGCCATTAAGTGTGGAGATTCCTAATTGGTTGACTGCTGTATCTAGTTTATATTAATTAGATAAGCTGTGTGGAATGTATAAATACTGCTCCTGTCCTGCAATAAACGGCTCCCTCTCCTGCTGTATCAACGTACACAAGTTGTTCGTCACCCCCCGGTTATTTTGCTGCAGCCGGACTGCGGCAGCTGGGGATGTGCTCAGTGATTAGTGTCCCTGAGTTCAATCCCCAGTACTCAAAAAGAAAGAAGAAAGAAATTTTGACATGTTCTCTACTCTAGCCTCAGCACTCACACAGTAAAGTACCAAGTAAGTGCCCATAAATATTAGTTTAATAAATGAATGACCACAATAATTAAATGGATAAGTTTAATGTTCTAAGGTTTTCCATTATAGAATTATTACACAATTATGCACCATCTAAATGCTATTAGACCTGCTTTGTAAAAACACTTAAATTTAATTAGAACTTTTTATTTCAGAGCCAGTCTTGGCAATATAGCAAGGTCCTATTTTAAAAAAAGAAAAACACATTTTTACCTTTAAAATGCTTCCTCTAGCCCCTCTTATAAGCTTACCCATTATCCCTCTCATTCCTGTCTTATATCTACTTTACCTGTCTAACTATCCCCAACTGGACTCTTCTTACAATAAGAGCAAGGAATACGAGCAACTTTTTCTTATTCCTAGAGACTCTACCTTATCCTACCACCATTGTTCAGTACAGAGATGGAGAATTGGCAAAGAAAGGACAAAATCTCACACAATCTATCCTTCTTATCATGTGTCTATCACTACTCATTGCTGTTGTCATTATTTACTTCCTCAAAACACATTTCTACCTTACTAAATGTTTCCAGAATCTGGTGGGAACCAGATAAAAAATTCTACAAAAGTTTTCCTCTTCCTGCTTTACTCTTAAAATACCTAGAACATTTGGAGAAAAATTACAATATCCTACTAAAATATTTGGCTTACAACAGAGTTGAGCTTTCTTAAGGCAATCTGACCTCAGCTATTAACAAAGATTTTTATTGGGTTATGTAATGCTCCCAAGCTGACATTCCCTAAAACAATGGTTCTCAAGGTTCTTTGTATATCATATTTACCTGGAGGGCTTGCTAAAACATTGATAATCAGTTCCTTCTACCCTTTTTTGAGCTAGTTTTGTCATCTTTTTTTTTTTAAAGAGGGACATCAAATCCTGCAAATCTTCACAATTCTCTGAAATAGACATTAGCTTTCATTTTCCTAATGCGAAAACAGAGGCTGAGAGAAGCAACTTTTTTTTTTTAAGAGAGAGAGAGAGAGAGAATTTTTTTTTAATATTTATTTTTTAGTTTTCAGCGGACACAACATCTTTGTTTGTATGTGGTGCTGAGGATCGAACCCGGGCCGCACGCATGCCAGGCGAGCGCGCTACCGCTTGAGCCACATCCCCAGCCCCTAGTTTTGTCATCTTGCTGGTTTTGCATTATAGAACTAATTAAAATATTGGTCCGTGATTACTATCTATTTTTCTGAGAATTATATTTTATCATTTTGAAAACAATACACCAGGGATAATAGAGATTATTTTAGCTCAAAGTTCTCACATCTAGAGAATCAATGTAGTCTGTTACTCAATAAATAAAACTAAAGACCCGGGAGACGTCGTGCAATCTTCTCATTAGTTGCCTTTGTCGTGGATTCTCTCCTCACCCCCAGTACCTAAAATATCCTAAAAATGGATCCAATTTTAAAGACTTCAGAAGCAAATGAAGGTATCATTTGACCTAAGAGGCTACTGGTCAGATTGGGTATTAATGTGAAGAATTTTCAGAATCCTAGTCAGTTGCCAAATTGCTAAATATTTTCACATTAACAGCAATGTAACCTGAAATGGTTTTGGGGTTTTTTTTGATTCTCTAGGACAGAAATTGAACCTAGAAATAGACTAGGTTCACCCCTCACCTTGGTAGCTACAGATCTCCAGGAATATATCACAGCTTCGCAGGCCACATTATGTTACTGATGCCAGGATGAAGGCCCTACTACAGGACTATATGAAGGCTCAGCTGTTTAGGTGTCAGAGACAAGTCCTCACATGAGAAATTTCAAGGAGTCAAAAGGAAAGGAACACAGGATCCCAGAGTCTGACAGAGTTTTATATCTACAGTCCTATGATCCTAGAAGAAGACAGAGTTCTATTCATGAGTCCTTGATCATGAGGACACCAGAAAATTTGGAGAGGATAAGCAGAGAGTAGTCAAGGCAGAAAAATTAGAAGGCAAGAACTTTAACAGCAAAGTAGGGTTGGGAGTTCTTTGGTAATAACATCAATTTCACACACAAAATCTGAGCAGGGGTCTTTCTAGTTTTAGAGAGTTTTGTTGGGGCTGTGTGAGCCTAGAGGCATGTAATTGCTTAAGATTTTTGTATATAGTTTTACTGCTTTGGACTAAAATATGGTACAGTGGCTTGCAAGGTGGGAGGGAGACACCTTCATGGACTTGACCAGGAGGGGCAAGAAGTCACCTGAGACAAACAGGAAGAGACAGAGTGGCTGATGTGCTTCCCTTTTCACCACAATTCTCTGCCAGGTTTCCTAATATCCTCTTCAGACCTGCATCCTAACTGTTCTCACGTCCCTTACTATGACAGTCAGCTGGCTAGAGGGCACCTGACATACGTCTTAGGGATCAGAAATAAGCAATTTAGGAGGATGTGGAAAGTTATCTTGACTCATTTTTTTTCTGAGTCAAGAACACAAACAGTTCTAGAACTGTTTACTACTATTTAGAAGTACTATTTAGCTACCTTACATGAAAAATAAAGTAAAAGATGACCAAAAGCAAACAAATAAACAAACAATAACAACAAAAGAAGATGGAAAATTAGAAGGAATAAGAGTTGGTATTGAGTTGCTTTTACTTCACTGAGATAAGAATACAGTAAAAGGTCATTAAGTCCCTTATAATTAGAAGATCAAAGGGACCCTAAATAAGGGCAGACAGATTTTATCTTCTAGGCACAAGTTATCAAAACAAACAAGTTATTTTTTTTTTAAAGAGAGTGTGTGAGAGAGAGAGAGAATTTTATTTAACATTTATTTTATTTTTAGATTTTGGCGGATACAACATTGTTAGAGTCTGCAAAATGCCAGGCGCTTCGTCACCTTCCCCCCCACCACACAGCCGGACTGTGGCACAACATCTTTGTTATGTGGTGCTGAGGATTGAACCCGGGCCGCACGCATGCCAGGCAAGCGCGCTACCGCTTGAGCCACATCCCCGGCCCACAAGTTATTTCTTAGAAGCCAGAGAAGCAGAAAAGTATAAGTAGGAAAAAAACAAAAGATGCAGAGACCATTTCAAATTGTTGGAAGAGATACTTAGATACTGCTTAAAACCAGAAAAGAGGATTAAAAATATCTTTAGAAAATAACTTGACCCCAGGTCTGGGGTTGTGGCTCAGTGGTAGAGCGCTTGCCTAGCATATGTGAGGCACTGGGTTCGATTCTCAGCACCACATAAAAAAATAAATAAAGGGCCACCAACAACTAATAAAATATTAAAAAGAAAATGACCCAAAGACTAAATCAAGGATATAAAGACAGTGGTACTAAAGAATCAATATAAGCTAGATAAAGAACTCAGAAAGTAGTAAAGAAATGTTGGTGAGAGATAACAGCAGCGCCTGACAGGGAAAACCATATAAACGCATGATAAGCTAACTTTCTCACATTTCCCAGTGAAGTGCTATGGTGGCACACTCCTACTGCATACATTTTGTACACATCTGAATTTGTCAAATTCACTTGACCTCTCCATTTCTACATCTGCAAAATGAGAGAGCTAATCTCTGAGGGTCATTTCAAGCTCTAATATTCTATGATTCTATAATTCCTCCAGATTCCCTCAAACTACATAATGCTTAAAATTTAACACTTGAACTAATTGTGGGTAATAAATCACAGAGGACAAAGGAGATTTTAAAACTATGAAACATGATCTTGGAAAAAGTATTTTATATTATCATTGGGCAGTGAAAATAAAGAGTGCCAGGCTAAGAACACAAACATGGCACTTTGGTATACTGAGTATTTTAAAACAAAGGAAACAGAAATATAGAAGCAGGAAGATAACTCTCTGACATTCTCTCACTTTTCTACCATAAAGCCACAAAAAAATACCTGACCTACCTCCCCTGAAAGGATATAATAAGACTCTCAATACAGATGGGTCTGCCCTATAACCAGAAGAAAGGAATAAAAACACAGACACCAAGAAGAATCTGAACAAAAAGGTCTCACTAAGCTCTCCCCAGTTTATCACCATTGTATCATACCCCATCACACTTCTACATGAGTGTCCACTTGCGATTAAACCTAAGCATAAAAATAAATACTTTTCCCTGTTTTTTGGATCTTAATTTCTGAGGACTATTATGTCACACAAAACTTATATTAAGTAAATGTGCTATGCTTTTCTCTTGATAATCATCTTTGTTATCAGGATGTCAGTTGTAAACCTTGCAATGGGTGAAGAAAAGATATTACTCATTTTTGGACTTTATTAAACAGCCCTTCTTTGTAGGTATTTATCATGTTAAGTGAAATAAGCCAGACTCAGAAAGTCAATGGTTGAATATTTTCTCTGATAGGTATAAGCTAATCAAAAATAAAGGGAAGGGGATGGGGTTGTGGCTCAGCAGTAGCGCGCTCGCCTAGCATATGTGAGGAGCTGGGTTCAATCCTCAGCACCACATACAAATGATTAATTAAAATAAAGGGGAAAAGAGAAGGGGGGATTCCATCAAAATAGAAGAAAGATCAGTGAACTAGATGAAAGGGATTGAGGGGGAGGAATAGGGGATGGGATAAGGGAAGAACAGTGGAATAAATCTAACCTAACTCTCATATATATATGAAAACACCACAGTGAATCTCACCATTATGTATATCCACAAGATACTAACTAAAAACAAAAACAAAACAAAACAAAAACTAAAAGTAAATAGCAGAAAGATCAGTAAAGTAGAAGGTAAGGAATGGGGTCAGGGAAGAGGGGAAGAAAAGGAGGAATAATAGGGTCTGAATTAGAGCAAATATTCCACGCCCCTACAATTATATAAAAATGAATCCCAATGTTATATATAATTTTTAAAAAACAATAAAAGGGGGAAAGCTATTTAGTAAAGAAGAATAAAGAGAAAAGTCATGAACAAATCTCAAGGAAATGTGTTAGGAATTGTATAGCTATACTATATAATAGAGCTGTATAAAAGGAATAGGAAGTATACAAAATATAATATTAAATAACTCATACTGAAATAACCATCTGAAAAAAATCAGTCACTGATTTGACAATCACAAAGTAGTGAGTATCCAACTTTAGTCAAATACTAAGAGGTATGGCAAGTGAAACACAGAAGGCTAAAGTGAACAAACATGCTTAAAACATGTCCTAAGAAAGCACAAATTCAAGGCCAAAGTCTTTTTTATAAGATAGGACACTGGAAAGCAATGAAAATAAAATACTCAATGAATGTTTGTTATATGACACATTTTCAGAATGAATCTCATAAAATAAATTAAAATTTAATCTTTTTTTTTTTTTTTCTTCCTAGTGATGCTAGGGACTGACTGAACCCAGCCAGGCCTCACGCATGGTAAACAAACACTCTACCACCAAAACACAATCCATTCAAAAACTCTTTCAAAAGTTTAGTCTAATAATTTCTAAGATCTTATTCAATTCTGAACTGTCTATCTAAACACCACAGGACTCAACATTAGTCCTATACATAACATTATATTACAAATAAAGACATTTCTATTAAGAATACCTGTTTTTCCCCAAGAGAAGGACACGGAGGGATCTTAGAGTAGAAAGCCCACTAATTTCTTCAATCTGGTTATCATATAAATCCAAGAATATTAACCTCTGTAGATTTGAAATATTTTGGATCCGAGTTATAAAATTGTGCTGAAAGTTCAACAAACGAAGGTGTTCTTCTCCGTCAATGATAGGGCAAACCGTTAGCTTTTGCCTAGGGAAAAAAAAAAAAAATTTAAGTCAGTAAGATTTTGATTTAGTAGCCAGTCTCCTGTCAAGTATTAGTATCTTTGCACTCCCATATTATGAGGAAAAAAAGGTAAGCTGGACAACTACCAGCTCCCACATACTATATGTTTTATATTTAAGAAACACCAATAAACATTGACAAGGTAATTATTAAAATTAAGTCTAAGCTCTCATCATATTAAAAAACCTCCAATGTCAGTTATTTCACATGAAATTGACTTAACATCAGAAAACTTTCAACTGTCTTCTGTGATAGATGTTTAGATGGTAGAAAGAACCATGGCAAATTACTATAGAAATAAATGCCTTTGGCATCAATCCACTAAGTCATCAGAATAAAAACCACATGAAAGAGTTTCTTAGATTCATAGGCTTATAAGCTACAGGAAATTTTCATAAAAGCAAGAAATTCAGCCAACTACTGTTCACTTCAATGAAAAAAAAATTAAGCTGAAATTTCTTACTAGTAAGGTAGTCCTTAGTGAACATTTCCTCAAAAACTTAAATGTTAAATTTAATTAACTCTAAATTTTGCCACAAACAATTAGAGTGCTATAAGGGTAGGAAAACTTTCAATAATATTCGTCTTTAGTTGTATTTAAAACAGTAAGCCTCTTGTATGCACAAAGTTATAACGTATCACATGTGAAGTAAATAAGTACAAGGTTATCACATGTGAAGTAAATAAGTATAAGGTGTCACAGTCCAGCTGAAGCAAAATAACCCGGGGTTGGGGGGGGTGGTGATGAGCAATTTGTGGAGACTGACACAGCAGGAGTGGGACCCGTTTATTGTAGCACAGGAGGAGTATATATACATTACACCAGCTTATCTTAATTAACATAAACTAGATACAGCAGTCAACCAATAAGGAATCTCCACACTTAATGGCTCGCTGGTGTTACTTCACAAACCACTCCCTCTGGCAAAATGCCAGGCGCCATCTTGACTTGTTTACAGACCCTAACAACAAGGCCCTTCAAGAATTTTACCAATAAAATAATATGGGCAGATAGGAGGTACTGATGATTCTACTCTTAGAAGTCCAAAGAAGACTTCAAGGAAAATGCAGCTTTGTATGTAGACAATTCTAGTGGGGAGGCTCATTAGAAATATTTCCACTTAATAAAAATCAAGTTAACATAAGCTTTAAATAAAAATGTATCAGACTGCCACAAGCACAAGTGAAAAATGGAAGTGAACAGAATCATTCTAATATGAAAAAAAATTGATACACAGAAAAAATCAGTGAATGTTAATGATTGACAAAGAAAATATTTTTTAAAAAAATAAGCTTAAGGAAATTAGTTCAAAATAGAAGAAAAGTGAAAATACTAAGTGATAGTTGAATCCCTTGAATGTGCAGATAATAGTTAAATTTTATATAATACATTAAATTATACTTCCACAGTTGGTCTTTCTGGCATATAAATTATAAATCAATAAATCATAAGTATTCTAATTTAAAATTTATCTTTGTGCACCAACTTAGCAAAAACTTAAATTATTTCCTTTTTCCTTTTTCTATCTTTCTCCATTTCTCAAACTTACTGATACCCCACAACTTCTATTTCATCCAATTCTTGAATCAGATATTGCTGAGATAGGAAAAGTAAAAACCTCCTACCCTTATAAAATTGCTTGGTTCCAAACACAATGTCAGAGTCCCAACTCCAAAGCTCACCCCCTGTAACCTTGTCACACTCCACCAAAAGAAGCAAGCAAACAGACACAATAAGCAATGTCCCAGTGCCCTTCAAGGGAGCTTGTTATGCCCATAAAACCCATGGGTTGCTACATCTCCTACCCATTACTGCACATATCATGCCCTGGTACATTACACATGCTGGTAATGCACAAGTACTAAATTATGCTTTTCCTCCTGTTTTCTTCCTGGTATTCCAGACCTGCCCTAACAGCCAGAACAGCCAGGGCCTCGCTCTTTCTTAGGGCTAGATTCTATTCTTGACCCCTTAGTCTCCTGGCTAAGAAGAAGCCAGGATATAAGGTGTTTTCAAGGAACAAGGAGGTGGGTGTGACTGCAGCAGAGTGAGAGAAGGAGATTGGGCCTAATAAATTCACATGAGGACCATAAGTCTTTTTTTTTTCCTATTTAAAAACCCATTTTCATCAATGTCATTGCTATGGTTTGGACAAGTGTCAAAGGCCTGACAGAGATCACTGCTGTTACCCACTGGTTCTCAAATAATCAATCCTGAGTTAGTTCCTTGCTGCTGGCCCAACTTTCTTGACTGCCCATTCTGGACTTGGCCAAACTATGCCTAAATTTATGACATCTTTATGATGCCAACATTTCACAACCAGTCTCTGAAGCAATGACTTTCCCAGATCCTAACTTTCTTGATAAGCAAGTCTCCACCTGATCAAAGTTTTCTTCTCCACCCCAGAAGATATGCTGCCAAGGATCCATCTTCACAATTGCCAAGTCACCCCAGCTACAATAGAAGCACTTAACTTGTTATGTCACAGTCTTACTGGCACCTATTAATATGAAGTAACATGAAGCTGAGATACTATTCTTGGGAAGGTTTTTAAAGACTAAGAGCAAAATTACCACAAAATACCTTAAAACATTAAAATGATATTCTGAAAGTTACAAACATTAGGTAGTATTAGTATCTCAAAATCCATTAATCTTCCAAAAATGCCTTAAGAGACCTGCTTAAAGAACAACAGACCCTCTTTGACCCTCCAGAGAGCTTTTTTCCCTGACAACAAACAGGTGGTCCATTACAATTTGTGTCAGGTGTGGACTTGCTAAATGAACAGAAACAGAGCTGGTTACTGTGCTGGTTATAGCACTTGGATGGGAATTGGGATCTCATCCACCATTCTAATATGGATACCTTCTTAGCTATAAAGATGGATATCAAGACCTAAATATATTTATTCATTTATTAACTTTTTTATCAAAAGCCTATTTTGTACCAGGCTCTGTTCTAGGTGCCAGGGATACAGAACTGAATAAAAATCCCTGTGCTTGTAGAATTTACATTCTAGTAAGAGGAGACAGACAATAAATATAAGTAAATATTTAATGTGTTATTTAATGTGTTGTAGAATGCTAAGTGAAAAATAAAGCAGAGAAGAGGGCTGAACAATGTCAGGGTGGAAGGGGTTGTACTTTTGGAGAAGGTGGCCAGAGAAGTCATCCCTAAAATGAGACATCTGAGTAAAGACCTGAAGGAGGTAAGGGAGTAAGCCTATAGATATAAAGAGAAAGACCCTTCCAGAAAAAGGGAACAGCAAGCACAAAAGCCCTCAGATATGAGGTGTTTTCAAGGAACAAGGAGGTGGGTGTGACTGCAGCAGAGTGAGAGAAGGAGATTGGGCCCAATAAGTCCACATGAGGACCACAAGTCTTTTTTTTTTTTCCTATTTAAAAACCCATTTTCATCAATGTCATTGCTATGGTTTGGATAAGTGTCAAAGGCCTGTGTGTTAGTGGCTTGGTCCTGGTCCCCATCTTATGGCATTATTGGGAGGTGGTAGATCCTGTAGGAGATGAACCCTAGTGGGAGTTCTTAGGTCATCAAGGGCATGCCCTGAAGGGGATAATTGAGACCCTGATCCCTTCCTGTTTCTTTTTCTTCTCACACTCCATGAGGTGAGTGGCTTGCTTTACCATGCACACACTCCATGATATACTGTGTCATCACAGGCCTAAAACCAATGGGACCAACTCACCATGGAATGAAACTTTCAAAACTATGAGCCAAAATAAACCTTTCTTCCTTTTAGGTTGACTATCTCAGGAATTTTGATACAGTAATGCAAAACTGACTAACATAACTATATTTTGGAATCACTATAGTACTCTTTTGGAGTATAGTCAAGTCCTTTTATATATAGATATAAAATTCTTCACCATACATCTGGCAGGATAAAAAAGTGGTTTTAAAAAAAGGACTATATTTAGCAGGATAATGGGACAGCTGAGAAATATAAAGGAAGATTTTCACATCTTTCAAATCTTCTACCATGTCTATGTATTATCTAGAAAAAATAAATGGTAAATTAATAAATAAATAAATAGATAGATAGATAAAATTGTCCTCACCTTTCTAGAGTCAATCTGTCTGAGTAAAGAATTTTCTCTTCAGAAGAACGGTGAAGAATAGGAAATGATGGCATTGATGAGCTCACCAAATTAATATGATCACCTATTGAAAATGATATACAAATTACTTGATTATGACAAACCTTTAAATTTTGGAAATAAAGTTACCTTATATTTGGAGAACTTTGACACCTACAAACATCTTTTCTAGGAAGTTTCCATGGTTTTCCATATTTGAAATTAATTACTAAATTTGAGCTTGTTTCTTTCCTCCTCAAACCTAAACTACATGTTAGGTTTTTCCCTTGCCTTACAGATTGGTTGAAAATACAGAACTACTCTAGTGCTATCTTTATCCCTTTATAATTCTGAATCCTAGTAATAAATTTTAACTCACTAATAACTGAGATGATAGTCCCTCATTACCAGATACATTTGGGCCAGCACTATGACATCCCTGACGAATTCTGGACTTTGAAGGTGTCTGAATGGAAGAATCTCCAAATGCTGATAAGGAGGTTGTGGCAGTTTTCATTTCCAGCCCACATAGTTCTGTCACGTTTGTTGTGGATGAGATGCATGATGATTTATAACGAAGCGAAGGACTTATTACTCTTCCATCTCCTTCAAAATATCAAAAAGTTTATCACAATGCTTCATAATGCAAGACTTTGCTATATAAAATACACAGAAAGTAGTTTTGGATCACAGATGTAACTTCACATCATCACTTTTTCTTTGTGTGTTCAACTAATATTCATAGATATTATTTCAAAGATACCAAAATAGATGTCAGTAAATCTAGTGCACTTGTAATTCAGGTCCATAGCAGATATGACACCCCTGTGAGGTTTATGGGTTCTTGGCCAATTATGTCCCTAACATTAAGCATCTTTTAATCTAGTAGATATATACATATAAAATTAATAAATAAACACACAAAATGAAGAATAAAAATAATATATTTGCACATAAGTGTTTCTCACTTAATGAAGAGGGTTACAGACAGATTTTAAGGGAGGTAGATATTAAGAGATACTCAAAGAAGTAGAAGAATGTAGGAGGGTTAAGAAGAACTGATGAAAAGTTACAAAAATGAAGCAAGACTTAAGTGATGGGTCAAAGGTGACACTGTGACTACTAGAGGAAATTGACCATATTTTCCTCTATAAAGAAAAAAATCTGAAAGCAGCAATTGATGTGGAAGTGCTTGAAGGAAGCAATGAGCAATAAATAATAAAACTTGAGGTGACCACAGAATTCTACTTCTCAAGCTAATCAAAAGAGGAAAACCAAATCTAGGAACCTAAAGTTATCTTTTGGAGGCCGCCCGACAATATAATAACAACTTAAAATCAAGTTCCAACCAGATCATACTAAAAAGCTGTAAAGGAGCTGGGGCTGGGGCTCAGTGGTGGAGCGCCTGCCTAGCACATATGAGGCACTGGGTTTGATCCTCAGCACCACATAAAAATAAATAAAATAAAGATATTATGTCCATCTACAACTAAAAAAAAAAGCTGTAAAGCTTTTAACAAATACCATTGTATTTGCTAACTTCTTCAGATCTATAAGACATAAACTAAAATATTCCTCACCTAGCTTCTTGAACAAGATAATCAGTGCTCACATCTTGCTTTTTTTGGATAGCATAAAATATCAAGATGATTAATAATGGTGTTCCAGAATATAAGCATTCAGAAAAATTGATATCATATTTACCAACAGACTGATCTTCTGACATGATGACCTTCTGGTACAATACGTAAGCAAACATGATTCAGTAAAGTGGTTTGGAATAAAAAAAAATCGGATGGCTAAAAATGAACAAAAAACTGTCTAAGAGTCAACTGCAGTACAAGATTGATTAAAGATAACCAGTCAGCTAAAGATGATAAAGGAAAAACTCAAGACAATAAACAACCTCAATTTCTCTTGTTAACATTAGAGTTGAGGTTTTTGAATTATTTTTTAAGCCTTCAAGCCAACCATGAACTTAAGAAGTAGATTAAAACTTTATAAGACTTGGAATACAGAGGCAAAAAAAATCAAATAATAAATTCGTTTACACTCAGTGAATAAGATAATTTTATCCTCATTCCTTTCAGCTACTATCATACACAAAATTCATAATCACTATTGGTGTGATAAGCTTACTATCACCAAGGGACAAAAACTGAGTCAGTAGAAAGGCCTGAAAATCCACACACAAAATCTTCTAGGGTTAGGCTGCCTTCTCAAGTATGAAATGATTTGCTGTGTGATGTTGTGGCGCATAGAGTATCCCCCCAAAAAACCTATAAAATCTCACTAAATAAAGGACCAGGACTTATTCCTCGGGACCTCTGCATCTGAAATGGTTGTGAGTCCAGGCTCGAGCTTGCAATAAAGACTCCTGTGTGATTGCATTGGATTCGGCTCCTGGAGGTCTACTGGGGTCCCACGAATCTGGCATAACAGTACATGATGTGGAGTTTCACTGATTGTGTATTCATATATGAACATAGGAAAGTTATGTCCAACTCATTCTACTGTGTTTCCTGTTCCCATTCTTTTTCCCTTCCCTTCATTCTCCTTTGCTCCACTGAACTTATATTCTTCCCTCCCTCCCTATTGTGTTTTCCAAGAAAACAATCAAGCCTTTGGTTTTTTGGAATTGGTTTACTTCACTTAGCATGATGTTCTCCAGCTCCATCTATTTACCTGCAAATGCCATAATTTAATTCTTTTTATGGCTGTATAATAGTTCATTGTGTATATATATCATATTTTCTTTATCCATTCATCTGTTGAAGGACATCTAGGTTGGTTCCACAGCTTAGCTATTGCAAATTGAGCTGCCATAAATATTGATGTGGCTGCATCTCCGTAGTATGCTGATATTAAGTCCTTTGTATATACTGAGGAGTGGAATAACTGGGTCCAATGGTGGTTCCATTCCAAGTTTTCTGAGGAATCTCCATACTGCTTTCCAGAGTGGTTGCACCAATTTGCAGTATCACCAGCAATTATAAGTGTACTTTTTCCCCCATATCCTTGCCAACATTTATTGTTGCTTGTATTCTTAATAATTGCCATTCTGACTGGAGTGAGATGAAATCTCAGTATATGTTTAATATGCATTTCTCTAATGGCTAAAGAAATTGAACATTTTTTCATATATTTGTTGACTATTCATATTTCACCTTCTGTGAAGTGCCTGTTCAATTCCTTTGCCCATTTATTGATCAGGGTTTTTTTTATGTTAAGTTTTTTGAGTTTTTTATATATCCTGGAGTTTAATGCTCTATCTAAGGCACAAGTGGCAGAGATTTTCTTCCATCTGTTGGCCCTCTTCACATTCTTGATTGTTTTCTTTGCTGTGAAGAAGGTTTTAGGTTTGATTCCATCCCATTTGTTGATTCTTGATTTTACTTTTTGGGCTTTAGGAGTCTGGTTGAGGATCCTTTTCGTTTTCTTTGTCTTAAAAAAAATTTAATTGCTTTACAAATGATCTTGTGCTTAGTCTTAGCTTTTCTAATCTCATCCATCTTCTTATCCTCCCTGTTTTTCCAAAACTATTTCCACCATTGCCATTCTGACTGGTATAAGATGGAATCTCTGTGTAGTTTTAAATCGCATTTCTCTAATTGCTGCTTATCAGGTGAACACCTATAGTCCCATCTCTGTTCTCATCCCTCTAGGGTTTGGTCACAATGCAAAGCCTACCAGGTTTGCCCCAGATCTTAGATGAAATGCCGATCTTACAAATGTGTTTTGTCCCTAAGTTAGTTTCTAATTCAGCTTGGAATTTCAGTTCCATTTCCTAATGGAAGGGACATTGTAAATGGTGGTTCTGTTTCTAGGCCAAAAACCCAGGAAAAAAGTATATGCAATTCTTGAATTAATTGTAACACTTTGTACTTGTATAACAAGGACTTGGATTCTTCACTTTTCTAGCAAATATCCAATGGATTAAAGACATCTCTGTCTCAAAAAAAAAAAAAAAATCTTCTAAATGACTGAGGACCAGAGAAATCTTCAGTTAAAACTTTTTCATTCATATACATACGTGTGTGTGTGTGTGTGTGTGTGTGTGTGTAACCACATCACTATGCCACATCACTTGGTAAAATTTTACATTGAAATGTTTCCTCTGTTATTGTTTAATCATATATTACTATTTAACTTACCAAATACAGAGCCTTTGTTTTCCCAATTAAATTTTTAAGTACCTTAAGAAATGAACCTCATTTTACTTTACTTCTTCTTGGTAGCATCTAAATTCAGTAGGCAATCAGTAGCTAAATTGTTTTTCCAGTTTACTAAAACTTAATTGGAAATCTAGTGTGTGTTATTTCTTTTAAAAAGAAAATCAGAAATTCTTGCATTTTAATACAAAGATGATGAATTAATTTATTCATAAGTAGTATCTCAAAGTGTTAAGAGGCATAATGGTCCACAATTGGTAAAAATGTTCACTCTGTTGTATGTACTCTACATTCATGGGTGGATAGACACACAAGTGGGTGGTAGTCAGATGGGTGACTAAATGGATAGTATAGTATATTGCCATAAATGTGTACCACTTAGCCTTATCTTTCAGATTGTTTTAGTAGCCAAAGTCCTGACTCTATTTCCCAGTGACTTATTAGGATCTTAGCAATCAAGCAGTGTCTCTTTCCCTCCACACACATAGTTTTAAATTCTTAATTTATTGATTTTGAATAAAATATTTCAAAGAAAAGCTAAATTGGTTTATATTTCTCTATATAAATTTTTAATTTGTACTGTATGGGTCATTACTTACATATAAAACTGTTCACTTCTCAGGTTCACAAAAATCAATACATCCATATTATTTCCTCCTTAGCAGACCCATGGTAATTCGTTATCACTAAATAAATTTATGGAGCCAGTCATCCACAAATCAGTATATCAACTCCCTACTATAACTCAAGAAAACTTGGGAAAGTATTTAAGTATGGTTCATGATTTATAGAAAAAATAATTAAAATACATTTATTAAAAATGTGAAGGAAATTCACAATGAAAGCATAAAAAAACCCTAACTGAGAATTTCTAGATGACATACATATCTTTAGGCCTAAAACAGTGCCAGACACATACTACAGACTCTATAAATACACACTGAACTGAATCAAAGATGGCAAGAAAGATGCTTCCTGTATTACAGAACTATAATTAGGTTAGTACCAGGTTCAGTAATTGGCCAAGAAAAGAGCCTAGGACATATGTAAGAGAAAAGACAGTCCAGATTAGACAGATCCAAAAGGAAGGCCCAGGAGTTCCAAAGCAAAAAGAGAAAACTAATTCAAAATCGCCTTATGTTCATTCAGTAATGAGATAGAAAATCTAGGTGCCTCTACTGATCAACCCTCTCATACAAACTCCTAAGAGATAGAGGTAGTACTGTATGTAAGAATTTTGAATTGTCTAATAATGGCACATCATAGTAGCTACCAACCAATCATGACTCAAATATGCTAAAAAGATTTTTTCCTTAATTTAAAAATACATTTCAGAAATATAACCAGATCATATTAGGCAGTACTTATTGAAGGGTGGTTCACAAATCATCTCTATTATAATCACTTAAGGCATCATTAAAATGCACATTTCAAAATCCTGTCCAAGACCTACTAAAATCAGAATGGGGAAGATGAAGGGGGAGCACTAAGAATCTGCATTTTTAACAAGATCCCAAATGGTATACACCGAAGTTGAAGGCCTTTGATAGAAAATATTCATGATTGTAAATAATAGTATAGAGATTGTTTCTTTTTCACTCTTCTCTTTCCATTTTGCATTATTTCCTTATTTCCCAAATATTTGTGTTCTGACATTCTTAGTCTCCCTAATTACCCAGTTTTTCTGTTCTACTATAGTATTTGGGACATTCTCCATTCTCTAGTGTAGCCTACTCTCAAACTAAAATAACATTTTTTTCTGTATTGAAAATAATGTATTGTGCTACATATACCAAACCAATTCTGATTTAAACAAATACCAATTTGATAACTAATGAAACTTTCTTCTTTCCTTCCTTCCTTCCTTCAAAACTTTCCTTCCTTCCTTCCTCCCTTCCTCCCTTCCTTCCTTCCTTCTGATTGAACTCAAGGGCTCACTCATGCTAGGCAAGTGCTCTACCACTGATCTATATCCCCATCCCAACCATTTCATTTTTAACTGAAGTTTATTTCTATCTAGAAATTCAACATTATTAAACAATTAATATTATCCCAAAAAGATGAACTATATCTGATCTCTACTCAACTGACAATACCTTGCCTACTTGAGTAGTTTCTTTCAAGGTCATGTTGTAAGAGTCTTCCAGGAAATGATGATGTTTCTCTATTAATCTTGAATTCAACCTGAAAAACATTATTTAAGGAAAAATGTCTGGAGGATAACTCAATAGTAATTAATAAGCATAATTATAAAAAAATAATAACATGCTACAACACAGATGAACCTTGAAAACATCATGCTGAGTGAAAGAAAGCCAAACACAAAGCCACATATGATTGTATGATTCCATTTATATGAAATACCTACAAAAGGTAAATCCATAGGAATAGAAAGCATATTTGTTGCTTCTATGGATTTGAAATAGCTGGGGAATAAAGAACAACTGCTTAATGTACATCAGATTCCATCTGGAGTGATGAAAAAGTTCTGGAACTAGATAGAAATGATGGTTCAACGACACTGTGAATATACTTACTGCCACTCAGTTGTACACTTCAGAATGTTTTAAATTGGAAACTTAATGTTATATGTATTCTACCACACATAAAATTAGAGTCATTTCATGAGATCAGAGGAAAGCAAATTCCAGTTTGAGGCACTTCCAATGTCTTTACATTATCACCAGAAATACAATGATTAAAAGAATCATTTGTTCAATTAAAAAAAAGAAAAAAACACACACTAAAAATAAAAATTAAATGATGTTGAAAAATCACTTTGCTTATATCATAATATAATAAAATTGTATATTTAAACCTCAGAATGGTTTTCACTAAATTAATTTTAAATAATTATCTGGTAGAAGAACTGAGAAAAACAAAACCAAAACAACCTCGTTGATTAGACACCAAAACTCCTTAAATATGTATAAAAGAATTGTGATGTTTCTCATTCATACATAATATAAACATTATATTAGCATTTGCATTATGTCCTAAAGAATTATATGAGCTAATGGTATTTTCCCATAACACGTATCCACACGAGAGTAAGGGAATGGTTTGGAAAGGACCTGGATGAAACACAAAATTCCTAGAAACACTACAGTGGTAGAATTAAGAAAGCTTTGAAGGGAATTCATTATGTCCCATTATAATAATGAAAAGAAGTTAAGGGGTGTTTATTAGAGAAAATCAAATGGTTTATCTTCCAAGTGTTCAAACATTTTCATATATATACATAATGTGTTCAACTGCTGCCTTCTTGAATAATGGTCCTTCCACCCACCCTTCTCAAACTCACCCCCATTCATTACCCTCTTCATCTTGTTATTTGTAAACTCTGCCCTTTAAAATTTTTCCAATGACATCAATTTATCAACCTTTCAGGAAATAACTGAATTGTGATGGTCAAAGGTCTCCAATTTGGTTAAAGGAAACATGATGCAGCATCTTGAAAACAGTGGTGTGGGAGGTAGGTAAGTATTTTTGAGTGCTGAGGTAAGACAGGAGGGGTAGACAAACATAATTACCTCAAAAATCTTAGAAATCAAATAAAAAGCCAGAAATTCTGGAAAGGACACAGGTATCATGGGCAAATAGTAAGGCAAAAAAAAAAGAATCTCATTTTCACAACAGTCTGAAAACATTCTAAGTTAACCTAGTTTTTCTTTCCTGTTTTAAAAAGGAATGCGTAGTTATATGCTCCCAAATTACCACATTTTAACCAGTATAAGATGTCATCAGTAATAAAACATATCCTTATTTCATCCACTGTTAAAAAAAATTCTCAATTAAACTGACCTGGTACCAATTTTTTAATTGCTTTTATTTTTTAAATACATGATTGCGGAATGCATCACAATTCTTATTACACATATAGAACACAATTTTTCATATCTCTGTATATAAAGCATGTTCACACCAATTCATGTCTTCATACATGTACTTTGGATAATGATGTCCATCACATTCTACCATCATTGCTAACCCTCTGCCCCCTCCCTTCCCCTCTGACCTGATACCAATTTTAAGAAGGATCTTCATTTCAGAAATGTTTAAGTGTCAAAAAACTTACCTCATGTAATCAATGAAATGACATTAAGTTTTTAAAATAGGACAAATTTTGGTTTTATTCAGGCAGAAAAAAAAACTTTACATTAGAGACTAAAGCAAATATACTTAAAGTTTCCAGTTAAGAATATACTCTTGGGGCTGGGGTTACGGCTTAGTGGTAGAGCACTTGCCTGGCATGTGTGAGGCACTGGGTTCGATCCTCAGCACCACATAAAAATAATAAAATAAAGGTATTGTGTCCATCTACAACTAAAAAAAAAAGAATATACTCTTTAAATCACAGTACTATTGGTATAGAACATAAAATGATTTATCTTCAATTGAAATATTAATATGCTCAAATCTTACTTTGTTTTTTTCAGGAAGCGATGATGTTTGAATAACCAGATGAAGCCCACAGTTCACCTGAAATATAAAAATTAAACCATAAAATTTGCTCTTAAATTATGTACATACACACACACTCTCCCCAAAATGGGATAAAGACTCTACCAAAAAAAAAAAAAAAAAAAAGAATAGAATAGAATGCTCCATTTTTGTTTGTTTCGGGTAAATGATAATTTTCTGAGAATTTGCTGAAATCAATAAAATCACATATAAGAATTAAAAGGTCTCGCTGATTTGTTCAAAATGTCGGCACCAATTTAACCCTCCACTGAGGTATCCTGGGCTTTAGACAGTTACCATTTCAGGTCTAAATAAATAATAAATGGGGCAGGTGAAGGAAGTAGACGTACCTAATAATAGATTCTTTTATCAATTTAAAAAGAAAAGAAATTGACTAGTAAAAGGAATTTAAATGAACCTGCGTCTTACACAGCAGACCAGCTCCACCTTCTGGGGAGCCCAGATCCAGGACCAGACTTTGAACATTCATCATACAACATTATACACTCTCCAAGCGCCTTGGTCCAGCCCAGGAACCTCAACCTCAGTCAGACAATAGCTTGAGTAGACCTAGCGGTCCTGGTCCCAATAACACAGCCCATCACCTAGGACAAAGACGCCAGTCAGAAAGGACAATACCAATGAGAAGAAAGACCAAATAGGAAGGCCCAACCTACGTTGTTTGCAGTCCGGCCAGAAGCAGAGCGGTATTTCCCGGGAATCATGGCAGGAGACAGATCAGGATGTTAGATCTGCCTTCTAGGTGACGCTACAGCAGAGATTCAGAGAGACCACAAGAGGTCATCTCCCAGGCAACCCGCTCAGGGGTTACCATAGAAACTACCATTTCCGGTCTGGTCCCCTCCCAAATCGCCTGGCCCAAACCGTCGTTATAACATCTGGTTGTATTTGTAAGGGTCCGGTGCGTCAGCACTTCCTGGTTCTGTTTTCCTTGGCTTCGTAAAAACGGAGAGAGAGAGTACTGGGAAGAGGATTAGATGGGGAAAGGCTGGACACTTCGGTGGCTATGACAACCACCACTTCCGGTCCGTTGCTCTTTAGGGCCCACCTCAACACCGCCCGCGCGAAATTTGTATCCCTCTGCCTGTCTACCTGCTGGCGGGGAAGCATTGCGGGAAGGAGAAAGAAAAGGAGGAGGAGGGAGATATCAAAGACCTTCGCATTTGGAGCCCAGTTCGGCACTTCGGTTGACCCGAGGCAGCGAAGAAAACTGCCGGACCCAGAGTCTACAAGTGACAGGGAGCCCGCCGCGCTGAGGCCGCAGCGAAAAGCGTATTCAAGTCGGGAGGGCCGCCGACCCCGGCTACCCTGCACCTGAGGCGACCAACAAGCCGGCCCACTTTGGGGCCGCCCACTGTAGCAACACCACCAAGTCTGGGAAGTCCTTGTTCAGCTTCCCCAGAGACATGGCCGTGCGGCTAGGTGGGATCCCTTCGTGCGCGGCTGCCAATGACGGCTGGGGCCAATGACTGCTCGATCAACTGCCCCCGCCTGTTTTGATGTCTCCGATTATCCAGAAGAAACTGCGCTTCTCCTAGCGCAAAAGACTCTTGGCAGGCGCCATGCCCACCTTGCACCAGGTGCCCTTGCCACTTCCCCAGGGGGAGAAAGCGGGAGGAGAGCTGCAGGCAGCCAGGCGTCCTGAGGCTGCTCGGAACCAGCCTCCTGAACGCGCCAGGGAGAAGTAAAGGGAATCCTCAGAGTCCAGCCAGGATCCTGGAAGGATCCCCGGACTGTGGCTAGGCCTCTCCACTTAGTATCACTTTGGGAAGGGCACCTCACCTCACAGGTTTCTGTGCTGTCATCTGTAAAATAAGGAGCATGCCTTAGAGGTGATTCCCAAAGTCCCATTTAGCTTTCACACTTTAATTTCTACCTGCCTCTCCTCCAAAACACACACACACAAGCCCTGTCCTTCAGAGTGTAGGATGGCCTTCACGCATTGCTCCCGAGTTTTAAAATAGAAAGGGTTTAATTTGAGCAAATCTCTCAAGTATTGAGATGCTTAAAACTGTAATAAATTACATAAATATGAAGAACTTCAATTACATATGTTAAAAATGATGGAGGAAGGATGCTGAAGAGCTACTGTTTGAAGATAAGGATTGCTGATAGACAGTCCCTTCCCACCCTGTTTTTTTTACTGAGACTAGCTGCCTTAATTGTAAGTGTACCTGATGAGCTGAATTTCCCCATCTTGCCCCCTTTCTGCCTGCTTTTCTAATCCTTACAAACATTGATTACACTTACTTAGATTAAATTATGGCTCATAATTAGATATAAAAGGTATTCATTTCTAGATATGGACAAATTTTCCCAAGAAATCAAGTAACCTGTAACATATTTTGGCTTGAGACATTTGTGAAATTTTAGAGCCAAAGGAAACTTTAGTGTTATCTAGTCCAAATGTACAATTTTATGCATGAGGAAGTTCATCCAGAAGGTCATGGGCCTATAATCCTTACTCTAGGTCCAATTTGCCAGACAAACTCTTTGTACAAAAACAAGCTGTTTCCAACATTGGAACAGGTGCTTACAACCCTTTAGTGATATTCTGCAATTTTTTAGATGATGAATAAAATTATTAACACAATTTGATGTCCCTGCATCCTTTTTGCCCTGGATGTGGTACACCAGTCCTATTCAAATCCACTATCTTTGAATATCCTTGTTGTTCATTTATAAATGTAGTGCTGACCTCTTCAGTTTGGGGACATACTGTATTCCTTCCTACCAAGAAAACTTTTTTGCTTAAATGTTCCTGTAATGCCCTGGAATTATGCCTCTCCCCATCATCTCCCATTAAGTTCTTCTTTAGAAATAAGCTCAAACATCTTTCCCATTAATTATATGATTGCTTAGTTATTTGTTATCACTCACATATTCTATATACTTCAGTAGCACAGATCACAATTGTTATGAAATACATGTGTAATTTATTTATTTGTCTCACATTAGAATGTATGCTCCATGAGAGCAGCGTTCATATCTAATTTATTTACCATTGTATTGCCTATGCCTTGAACACTATGCAATTTCAAGGAATTCAAAAAATATCTGTGGTGTGATTACTTGACTATAAAAGCACTTTTTTCACTGTATAATAGAAATTTCAATTCTCTACCAGTTTCCCTTTTACCAGGCTGTATACATATCAAGACACCTGCCCTTTCCTTGAACCAGCTATGTACCATCACTACTTTTCCAAATATTTCCAAACATGTACATGTACATCCATATATAAATGAATACAAGGAAGGGCAGCAGAATAGAATAGACATTATGATTGATGTATGTACATTCCATGTATGTATTATATGTCAAAATACATTCTGCTGTCATGTATGACTAAAAAAATAAAAATAAATCTTATGGCAAAAAAAGAACCCCTAAAAAATAAATGAATACAGATTATAGTAAGAGATAGATATTAAACATACACCACACTTCCCATACCATTTTTATGCCCTGTAATTGTGCCACCAAATAAAAATTTGGGAGAAGCCAGGCTAGTTTGAAACAACAGAAAGTGTTATAATACAACAAAGAATACCCACTGAGAAACAGATCCAGACTACCAAATCTGTTTTCCAATTAGTAAGACTAGCCAGCCAAAATTTCTAACAACCTATATTACATTGATATACAAGCTGAGTCAATAGGATACTATATAAAGTTCTAATAATAGTCACTTTAAAAATATATGAGGAAAAAAATAACTCAAACTGATAGCAATAAAATCTATCCTAGTCTGGATGAAAAAAGTAAGAACATCACAAAGAAAGTTTGCTTATGTTGACTCTTTTTCTTCACAGTCTGAAGATCAAATGTCTGATACTCTACAACATTATTATTTTTAGTGTGACTTAAAATCCTATTTTAATACATTCTATGCTTGACAGAACCTAACATGATGCCAATTGACAAATAGTTTTCAGAGTCCCAGCCCCAACTAATAGAGCAGAGTATAAAAGGACAGATATGCAATCGAGGGATACTAGGTAAATAATGACCCAACCATGGCTTTTTCTATTCTCCTAGTAGAGTATATATGACTTAGAGCTGTACAACATTATTATGGCACTATTGCAAACAATCTCCTGGGTGCTATGTGTTTCAGATAGAAATACAAATGTTCCCTTTATAGAGACTTGAGAAAAATAAGAGGCCACCTCAGAGGAAAGAAAGGGGCTCTCAGGGGCACTATACATTGGCTGACATTTTTTTTCCTCATAAAGCAATGATTAGTTTTCTTTGATATAATTTTGTGTCCTTAAAAAAAACTGCATTTTTAAAACTGTTTAGGTGAAGTGTAGTAAAAATATAGAAAAGTAAACAAATCTTAAGTCAGCCAGTCACTAAATTATCTCAAATTGAACATGTGTAACAACAACCCAGGACAAAGAAATAGAACACTTCTGGTACCACAAGAGTTCCTTTATCACTTCAGTCCCAGTGCTTCCCCCCGCATAAAGGCAGCCAAGTTATATTTTTTGGATTTCATATAAATGTAATACTGTAGGCATTTTTCTTGTGTGTGTGCATCTGACTTCTTTTAGTCAACATGTTTGTGAAATTTATCCATATGGTTGCAAATAGCTATAATTTGTTTTCATCTTTATATAGAATATTCCATTATATGAAAATACAAAAATTTGTTTACCTGTCTCCTGTTTTAGGACATCAGGTTGTTACCAGTTTGGGGCTATTATAAATACCACTGCAATAAACATTCTTGTACATGTCTTTTGATTCACTTGTATATACATTTCTGATGTATATCACCCATAGTATTATATTAAACTTTAGTGGATTATACCAAAAATTGTTGTAACAGTTTGTATTTCTACTAGCAGTATTAGAGAGCTCACACTGTTCCACATTCTTACTTAAATTTAGGATTGCTAGTTTTTCACATGAGTCCATGTACAATATGTGTAGTAGTTATTTTACTTTGCATTTCCTAATTACTAATGAAATTAGTAAGGAAACAAAACACACTTTCTAATGTTAATCGAACATTTGAATAGCTTTTTTGGTGACAGGCCTGTTTAAATCTAGCCCTCCTTTAGATATTTTCTAAGTTCCATTAGATTAATACATCCTGGAAATTCTGCTAGAATTCAGGAGAATAGTGTTGCTAGAGAGAAAATCTTGCTCTGCAATGAATAGATTTCAGAGAAATTTTGTGGAATAGTTCTCTGCATAATGTTAATAATGACAATATATCAAGTCTACCTAATTTTTCCAAACTAATATGTGCATTAAAGATTATAAATTCCCAGGCTGGTGTTGTGGCTCAGCAATAGAGCACTCGCCTAGCACATGCGAGATTTGAGAAAAATAAGATCTTCAGCATCACACAAAAATAAATAAATAAAATAAAGGTATTGTGGCCAATGGGGGGAAAAATATTGTGTGCGACAGCTGAAAAAAAAAATTTTTAAGATTATAAATTCTTATTTAAGCATGCTTGACTGAATCCTACAAGTTTTAGATGTGGAGGATTTTTATTATTATTTAGTATAAACATTCTAGTTTCCATTGTGATTTTCTTTTTAATTGAAAGGCCACTTAGAAGTACATTTTAAATTTGAAACATTCACATTTTGTAGTCATTATTTTATAATGGATGTCTAGGTTGATTATACCATAGCCAGAGAAAATAAAATATATGGATTTAATCTGTTAAAATTTGTATTGGGCCAAACAGAGGCTTTATGTGTTCGATATGCATTTGAAGTGCGTGTGTGTTATGCAGTTGGTTACAGTGTTCCATATTTGTCTTTTAATCATAAATTTCCTATATCCTTTTGGTATTTCTGTCTAGTTATTTAATTAGTAAGAGATGTATGTTACAATTCCCCACTGTGATTCTAAATTAATACATTTAATATAATATGAACAATTTTGTGTTATATATTTTGAGGCCTTGTTATTAGGTACACAGTGCACATAGTGGCACTAGCTTTCTTTTGGTTAACATGTACATATTATGTCTTTCACCATCATATTACTTCCAGTCTTTTCTGTATTCCCAAGATTTGAAACATTGTCTTACGATTGCTCCTTTGAAGGGAATATATCTTTGCCCCCTCTGGCTACTTTTTATTTTCCAATTTAACCATAATACATAGATTTAGTTTTGTTTTCGTTTTGATAAGTGCAAAGGGTTCATAATACTTTTGCAACCGTGTTAATACCTTCTATTCATTTGGATCAATTCTTCGCTGTTATTTGTTCAGATACTTCCTCTACCTCATTTTCTCTATTTCCTGCTCTTGGACTATGCAAATATTATGTTATACCTTTTGATCTTATGCCCTATATCTTTTACAAGAATTTATTTTCCATTTTCCTTTTGTTTCTCTCTGCCTCACTTTAGATATTTTCTTTAAATCATGCTCCATTAGTTTAATACATCCTGGAAATGCTGCTCCTAAACTTTTAATATGAAGAAGCAAACAAATATGCACCCAGGAAATTTATATTCAAACATTCCTAGTAATAAGGAATGTTTTAGTAAATTATACCACATCTCTACAATAGATTACTGTACAGCCATAAAGATTATTATACATTTACTTCTAAGTATTTTTTATTTCTTTTACTATCCATTCATCATTCAATAGTGAACTATTTAGTCTCTAGGTGTTAGAGTAGTTTCTACTTTTTGTCTTATCATTGATTTATAATTTCATCCCATTGTGATCTGATAATATGCAGGGTATTATCTCTATTTTTTTATATTTGCTAAGAGTTGCTTTGTGGCCTAAAAATATGCTTTGATGTGCTATAAATTTTCAGATCTTGCCTGTTTTCTGTTGTAAATATTTCACTTCAAGATAATTTGAGAATTGTTCTTTTGCTTTTTATCCTTTTGGTGGAAATCAGGCTATAAAACATAATCATATCAGCAACATTTCCAGATCAAGATTAAACCTTGATCTAGCCCGACATGGTAATGGGCACCTGTAATCCCAGAGGCTTAGGAGGCTGAGACAGGAGGATCACAAGTTCAAAGCCAGCCTCAGCAACTTAGTGAGGCTCTAAGCAACTTAGTGAGACCCCGTCTCAAAATAAAAAGTGCTAGGGACATGGCACAGTGGTTAAACACCCACTGGGTTCAATCCACAGTATCAAACAAAAAAAAAAAAAAAAGAAAAAAGAAAGATTAAGCCTTAAGTGTGGGAGCATTAAGTGTGGGACATTAGTAAATGATTTGGGAGTGAAACCAGGACATTTTCCCTTGGTGATTTGTTTTCTATTTATTCATTAGTTTTTTTTTCTTTTGTAATGCTGTTTGATTTATAGATCGTTCCTTCTGAGCATTTCAGGTGTAGATATGACTCTTACAGAAAATTTTTGAAGGGAATCAATTTTGAGATATAGTTTCACATACTTAGATTCTAAGAAAAGTATTTCATTTTTTTGCTGCTGTAACAAATTAGTTAGCTCAATTAATTTAGATTTGACTTATCAGCATCATGTACAAAAACAGCATTACATTTCTAATGTATTTCCATTACAAGAGCCGGATTTTCCTCCATCAGTTCCCCTCTTTTGAATCCCACATTTGAGAGACAAGCATGTGAAACTCAGTTATTCCATCTACCATTTACCAGAAAAAAATTCTATGGCAATTTTGCACCACTAACTAAATTGTTGTAATGGTTTCTGAGAAACTTTCCATAATTCTGATCTTCTTTTGAAAATAACAAAAAATAAATTCACTTTACAAATAACATATCTCGTTAGTCCTACATGATTGAAAAAAATTGTATGTTTTTTTTACTTCAAGGTTTAAATATTATACCAAAATGTTTTTCTTCCAAAGCTAATTTCAAGACTAATTAGAACAGTATTATTTTAATTTTAAGAAAAAGAATAATGAAGTATTAGTAAGAGTTGTGATATTAAACCTTGATTTTGTGAACTCAGCATTATTATTTTTATTGATAACATATTGTTGTTATTGCTACTTTGGCTTGAATTTCAAATGGCTGCTTTATGTTTTATTATTAAACATATAATTCTTCTAAAGTTAATTACCATCAATAAGTATCTATTGTCCCTTGAGTTTTTTTTAATTTGTTCTAATTAGTTATATATGTAAGTAGAATGCATTTTGATACATTGTTCACAAGTGGAGCAAAACTTCTTCTTCCTCTGGCTATATACTGTGTAGAGTCACACCAATCTTGTAATTATACCTGTATATTGATAATAATGTCCTCATTCCACTGTCCTTCCCATCCCTATTCCCTTCCCCACACTCTCCTCCGCATAATCCAAAATTCCTTCATTCTTTCCTACTCACCCCCCATACACACACTATGGATCAGCATCCACTTATCAGATAAAACATTCAGCCTTTGTTTTTTGGGGTTTGGCTTATTTCTCTTAGCATGATATTCTCCAGCTCCATCCATTTACCTGCAAATGTTACACCACAAAACAACCCTTGGAAAATAAAAAAAAAAAAAAAAAGAAAGAAAAGAAAAGGAGAGAGAGAGAGAGAGAGAGAGAGAGAAGAAATACTACCCTAAATCTATCAGACCATAATGGAATGAAAGTAGAAATAAACAATAAAATTAAAAATAGAAGCCACTCCAACACCTGGAGACTAAATAACACGCTATTGAATGATGAATGGATAGTAGAAGAAATCAGGGAAGAAATAAAAAAATACTTAGAAGTAAATGAGAACACTGATACAACATGCCAAAATCTCTGAGACACCATGAAGGCAATGCTAAGAGGAAAGTTCATTGCATTGAGCTCATTCATTAAAGGAATAAAAAGTCAACAAATAAATGACCTAACATTACATCTCAAAGCTCTAGAAAAAAGAAGAACAAATCAACAAAAGCAGTAAAAGACAGGAAATAATTAAAATTAGAGTGAAATCAGTGAAATTGAAACAAAAGAAACAATTCAAAAAATTGATAAAACAAAAAAGCTGGTTCTTTAAAAAAATTTTTTTAAATGATAAACCCTTAGCTACACTAACAAAGAGAAAGAGAGAACACTCAAATTACTAAAATTTGTGATGAAAAAGAAAATATCATGACAGACATGACTGAAATGCAGAAGACAATTAGAAACTATTTTGAAAATTAATACTCAAATAAAATAGAAAATCTTGAAGTCATCAAAATCTCTAAAGACATATGAACGACCCAAACTGAATCAGGAGGACATGCATAATTTAAATGGATCAATTTCAAGCAAGGAAATAGAAGATGCCATCAAAAACCCACCAACCAAGAAAAGCCCAGGACCAGACAGAATCTCCACCAAGTTCTACAAGACCTTCAAAGAAAAATTAACAGCAATACTCCTCAAATTATTCAATGAAATAGAAAAAAGAAAAACCTTCCAAATTCATTCTATGAGGCTAGTATCACTCTGATACCAAAACCAGACAAAGACACATCAAGGAAAGAAAACTTTAGATCAATATCCCTGATGAACATAGATGCAAAAATTCTCAATAAAATTCTGGCAAATCACATACTAAAACATATTTAAAAGATAGTGTCCACAATCAAGTGGGGTTCATCTCAGGGATGCAAGGTTGGCTCAACATATGGAAATCAATAAAGGTAATTTATCACATCAATAGCCCTAAAGACAAGAATCCTATGATCATCTCAATAGATGCAGAAAAAGCACCTCTTTGTGTTCAAAACACTAGAAAAACTAGGGGTAGTAGGAACATACCTCAACATTGTAAAAGCTATCTATACAAACTTCAAGGCCGACATCATTCTAAATGGAGAAAAATTGAAAGCATTCCCCCTAAAAACTGGAACAAGACAGGGATGTTCCTTGAGTTTTGAAAGAACCTATTGCCTTGATTCAAACCTTAATTGATATTATAGACCCATTCATCTCCAATTTTATGGTTATGAGTCTACTTCATTTCTACATGTTAAACAGCTTTGGCAGCCATATCAGCACTTTAAAAAAAACTATTCCCTTGAATTTTTTTTTCTTCCATCAGTTAGAAATTTATAGTTGGTTTGTTGATTCACATGATTTTATAATGTATTGTGTAATGTTCTACTTCCCTAAAGTAAAATAAAATATTGACATGATTTTAAATGACATGTTCATGTTTTGCATAGATGTGTTTTAACTATTTTGTTTCCAGATGAGTTTAATAGGGAGAAAAAGTTAGGTTTGCCTAAATTCTCTCATATTATTCTTCATTTATTTATTTACTTAACAAGTACGTATTAAACATATATTCAATGCTAGATGACTGTTCTAGACACTTATAATACATTGGTGAACAAGACAGAAAAAGATTCTGCCCTCTCGGAACTTTCCTTATAGTGGGAGAGCCAGATAGTGAATAAAACAAAACAACAACAATAACAACAACAAAACAGATGAATAATTTCACATAGTGTTTAGTGCTTTGAAGACAATAAAGAAGATTATGATGCTAGGGTATAATTGCACGGGGAGAGAGGGTTTGCTGAGAAGCTCTTTTAGGTAAGATAATATATGGTAAGAGACCATATATGATTAGAGGCCTGTATGACCAGAAGGAGCAACTACACAATGATCTAAGGGAAGAGCATTCCAGGTGATAGGAACATCAGGTGCTCTGCTGTGTTTGAGGAACAGCAAGAATGCTAGGGTGGCTGGAGATGATGAACTAGGCAGAGAACAGTAAGAGATGAGATTGCAGTGGTATGTGAGAGCAGTCCACATTACGTATTAAAAATCCAAGTTGGTCAGCTTTTCAAAATCACGATGACAAATACCTGAGTAAATCAACTTGGAAGAAGAAAAATTCATTTTGGCTTTCGGTTTTCAGAGGTTTCAGTCTTGGTGGGCTGGGTCCAAGATGGAAACTCATAGCAGAAAGACAAGGCTGAGGAAAGTTGCTCAGCTCATGGAAGCCAGGAAACATATGGGCGGCAGGCAGGGCACACCCCTAGGGACCTACTTGCTTCAACTATGCTCCACTGCCTGCATTTCCCACCATCTCTCAATAGTCCATTCCATTATCAATAGATTAGGACATTGATGAGGTCAGAGCCCTCATGATTCAGACACTTCCTGAAAGTCCCACCTCTGAATATTGCTGCATTAGGGACAAGGGCTTCAACCCACAAGCCTTTGGAGGACACTTCAGGTCCAAATCATAACAAGGCTACAATAAGAAATTTTTATTTTATTACAGTGCTTATGACTGATTTAATTATCTTCCAGTGTTTTTTCTTATGCTTAAGAAACCTAATTGGATGCATATGAAAAACATTGGGTTTTAAGTATGAGAAGAGACATGTCAAGAATATGTGGATGAGAGGTTCATTCATCCAAAAATATTCTTCCATGGGGCTAGGGTTTATATATATATATATATATATATATATATATATATATATATATATATATATATATGTGGTATAGTGCTTGCCTAGCATGTGTGAGACACTGGGTTCAATTCTCAGCAAGACACATAAGCAAATTAAAAAATAAAGGTCCATCACAACTAAAAAAATATTTAAACAAAAAAAAATATTCTTCCATGAGAATTCTGGAAAACGGAAATGTTACTGGCCTAAGGCATCAGAGGTAAGAATTCAGGTCTACCTGAATGAAAAGTGGTGGGACAAGTCATGGAAGAGGAAGCCAGAAGGGAAGAGTCCCAACATCTGCTTGTAAATTCCACTTAAATCTCTGACTAATCACTGAACTACACATGTGTTGTGACCTTGGGGACTCAACATAAAGCAACAGGTGGAAGACTCAGGTTAACTGTTACCCATCACAGTGAAAACAGAGCTTGGAGTTTGTGTCCAGCAAAGGTAATTGGCTATTAGAAAAAAAAAAAAAACTCAACAGCTCTGGAAGAAAATAATGACATAATACCAATCAAAATGTCCAATTGAAAATTACAAATTATTAATTAGGTGGAGAAATTGGAAAGTATGATGTATTAATCAAGTCAAAATAAAATCAATAGAAATCAAACACATCCAAAACTCCAAGATGATCAAAACTGGCCTATAAGAATTTTAAAGCAGCTATTATAAAGTGTTCAAGAAAAAAAAAATACAGTACTATTGAGTGAAGAGATGAGGGAATCTCAATAGAGAAATGGAAACTATAAAGAAATTCTAGAAAGAAAAAACCAACAAGCTGTTGAAACTAGCACAGGAAGAAACAAAGTCTGAATAGCCCTATATCCATCAAAGAAATTGAATTTGTACTTATGATCTTTTCCACAAAGAAAAATATCTAGGCCCAGGTGACTTCACTTATAAATTCTTTCATATAAGAAATAATACCAATAATATCCAGCTTTTCCAAGAGAAAAGGACTAGGGAATACTTTCTACCTCAACAGCTCAGCATTGTCCTATTAGTGAAACTAAGCAAAGATGTTGCAAGAAAGACAATTAGAAACCAATATTTCTTGTGTACTTAGATGTGAGAGTTCTTAACAAACTGTTAGCAAGCATATCCTCAATATATTATAAGTATAATACATGATGTCTGAGTTTAGCTTAGCAATACAGGTTGGTTTCACATCCAAAAATCAATCAATATAATTCACCACATTGAAAGAATAACAGAAAAATCATCTCATCTCATTAGATTTAGAAAGATTTTTTTAAAAGAAGGTTTATTGCTTTGCTAGCAAAGGAGAAACACAGGGGACTCCTGTCCCAGAGGCTGTGATTATGCCCATCAGCAGAAATAGAGTGCTTTTAAAGAGGCAATTCAAAGGCTACATTCCACATGTTCTCTGTTGGAGTTGTAATTCAATCATTAATTTAGGAGATAGTCATTTCTGAGATCCTCTGGTACCATCCCCAAAGTCTGGATTACTTCATTCCTATGGTGGGTGTGTACTCAAGGACAGATAACTCTGTTTAGGATGGGGAAGAAAGGTAATATTATTTCCCCTGAGATTAAGGAGGAAGATTAGGGAGGAGCAAGAAAGAGGAAGAGAAAGAAACATGTCTGTTTTAAAAATCAGTTGCAGTGGCAGAGCAGCAAGCAAGGGCTATATAGGAAGTATAAGGTGAACCACTGTTACATTTCCCCAATGTCAATTTCTACATTCCATTTCTATGGAAAAATGGGTGATAATATCTCCAAGATGTTTCCTGATGAAAGAGTGTGAAGTTGGGGGAAGTAACCCAAAGTCCTTGTTCTTTTTTTTAATATTTATTTTTTAGTTGTAGTTGGAAACAATATCTTTAATTTATTTATTTTTATGTGGTGCTAAGGATCGAACCCAGGGCCTTGCACATGCTAGGCGAGTGCTCTACCACTGAGCCACAACCCCAGCCCAAGTCCTTGTTCTTTATCAGGTGGGGCGTGGACAGTTAAGGGAAGTCAGCATCAGAGCAGTCCAGAGGTCCACAGTAGCAGATGGCAGGTGTCTGGAAATGGCATATACCTAGGGCAGGGGTCATGCTAAGACAACAATTAACAAGACAGCAAAGCATTTTTTTAAAGCAATTAGTATTTCAGCCAGTCTCTAAAAACCATGAAGACAGTAACTCATAATCAAATCAGTGAAAAAAGATTGAGTTTATAATTGTAGGAGGTTAGGAAAATATGTAGGACTATGAGATCAGGCTCAAATTAACTCAGGACAAGCTTGCAACTCTAGAATCCTTTGTAATCATTATTATTAGGTACTCCCACACAAGAACCCTTCCTGTAAAGTCTCCAGCTTTACTTACTTTTGGTAGGGCTGACACAAAAGTACATCTTAAATTACATTAAAAAAACATTGTTGAGAGTGATGGAATATTTCTTATCCTGATGTGATGAAGGCTATGTCATTATATGCCGCAGTCTGGCTGGGCACAAATCACTAGCCACTGAAGCAGGAACAAACTTTATTTTTAAACTGCAGGAAAACACTTCACACAGCTCCCTGGGAATCGTCCCGAACGCCACGAGGCTTGTCCAGGAACCCCCAGCCGGAAATATCTCTCCCGGAAATCCCTCCTCCTGCACTTCCCCAACCAATGGGAACTCTCGGGGAATCCCCGGAAATCCCCACGAGAACTCCAAAATAGTGCAAGAACTCAAAAGTAGCGGCAGAGGCAGATAGTAATGCCTCGCCTGTCAATCAATACTGTTGGCAAAATGACAGGGGCCATACAGACTCAGCCGTGGCTCTCAGCATCTCCCCCTTTTTGTTTAATTAAACAACAAGCAATGTGGCTTAGGGACCGTGCCTGTTAGGCAGTCCAATTCAACATATGGTCCTTACCCGTCATCGGATGAACTGACCTCTAGGCGTCAGCCTCCTGTCTTAGGTTGGTACCACTGCAATTGGATCATACCCGTCACTGACTACCGGTCCAGCATACAGCCATACTTGTGGATAGGCCTTTGCACCAGTGGGGGGGTGAGGTTCTTCGCCTCACCTCTGTTGGCCCCCAAATTTTAGACCATCACTAGTAGAAGGGAGGAGGATGCAAAATGCCATGACACTAAGCCAATTGAGGGCTCCTTTGAAAAATTGTACCACCGGTGACACCATCAGCAAAAATACTCCAGCACTACCACAATTCGCTGTACCAACAGATAGTTCACAATGCATACAAGTGATACATAGTCCAGGCAAGGTCTGCAAGCAATTCAAAGCAGAGGAATCTGTCAATATGTCCATTTCCTCCCAAAGTAAATCGACTCCTTAATTGAGCATTACTTGTGGAGTTATTATTCATTGATGCATCAGTTTTTACAGTTTGTTGTGATAACTATCGAAGAAGCTGTAGTTTGGTTTTATCTTTGTCTTCACCGGCACTGGGATGAAGATAGGAATTCTGGCAATGATGCTAAGAAAAAAATTATGTAACATTCCAACAGGCACTAAGAAAACAATTTTTTGAACAATTTACATTATCCTGAACAGAATTATTAAATACAATGAGAAGGAAAGGTGAAAGTAAACAAACAGATCTGTTAACCTCCTATTTGTTCACATATTTAAACAATTTTCAACAGCTGTTTACCCAATCTAAATTAAACCATTAAAATCACGTGAATAAAAAAATTCGGATCCATTTATTCATGAGCGCTCCTCATATATGATATATGGACATACGCACATACAGACATACAACACAAAACAGAAGTGTGCACACATAACATACAACACTTAAAACAATAGTAAAGGCCTTGAAGCTTTACCTAGGTGAAATCTCCATTGCAAATGCTTAAAAACTCCACAGTCAAAAAATAAAACTGATCAGAAAAACATTAACCTAGGTCTGTATGAGCTCAAAAATAAAATAGAACTTCATGATGTGGGAAAAGGCAAATAATAAAATAAATATTGAAAAAAGCATCCTGGTTAATCACTGTCGTAGATGTAAGAATAGCCAAACTGGAGTTCTGGATATCAGCTGTTATGGATTTGAGTCAAATCATCTTCCTTTTGGCCTGTAGAAATTGTTTTAGTTAATCTCTCTGGAATCCAAATCGGCTGCTGTTCTCCCTGTGGAAAAACACAAACAGAACCCCGACTCCAGACAATCACTGGGTCAGGACCTTTCCATTGTCCTGTTAGAATATCCTTCCAAAGTACCTTAGGCTTATGTACATTTTTTGGACACATATGCCTTTCCGCAGCACTAAGCTCTGAGGAATCCAAATTTAAAAAGTTTAGAGTAAAAAGGGTTATTTTAAGTTTATCTTTGGGTGACATATACCCCTTTCCAATTCCCCCTTTTTGGTTTAGTAAGTACATTTTAATGGTTTGATGAGCTCTTTCAACTATGCCTTGTCCCTGTGGATTGTATGGAATTCCTGTTATATGAGTAATGCCAAATGATGAGCAAAATTGTTTAAAAGAGGTAGAAGTATAACCAGGACCATTATCTGTTTTTAACTGTTTTGGAACGCCCACAGTGGCAAAATTTTGTAAGCAATGAGCTATAACATCTTTAGTTTTTTATCCGGAATGAAGGGAGCCCATCAAAAATCCGGAAGAAGTATCAACTGTAACATGCAAATATTTTAATTTTCCAAATTGTGGCAAGTGTGTGACGTCCATCTGCCAAATATGGTTAGGTATCAGTCCTCTAGGATTGACTCCAAGATTAACTTGTGGTAAAAAGGTCACACAATTTTGACATTGTTTTATTATTTGTCTAGCTTGTTCCTTAGTTATTTTAAAGCGCTTTTGTAAAGTATTAGCATTGACATGGAACCTATTATGAAAATGTGTAGCTTCTTCTAGTGTAGAGAAAATATGTATGTCATGTGTAGTTTTATCTGCTAAATCGTTGCCCAAACTAAGGGCTCCAGGCAATCCTGTATGTGCTCTGATATGTCCTATAAAGAATGGATCTTTTCTGTCCCAGATTAGACTTTGTATAGCAGAAAACAAAGAGAAAACAGCAGAGGAAGGGGAAATCCTGCCAGCATCTTCAAGGGATACTATAGCATTAACTACATACTGACTATCAGAAAATAAATTAAATACAGAATCTTTAAACATCACAAAAGCTTGTAAAACTGCATTAAGCTCTACCTTTTGAGCTGATTGTTTGGGTACTAAAAATGTAAAAGTTTGATCAGGGGTAACTACTGCTGCTGTATTATTTGACCCATCAGTGAATACATTTGGAGCATTCATGATAGGGGTTTTTCTTGTCATTTTTGGAAAAACTACAGGATGCGAAGACCAAAAAGACAACAAAGGATTAGATGGCAAGTGATTATCAAATGAAACATTAGATTTACACATGATTATTGCCCAAGTATTTAACTCATTAGCTAACTCATCAATTTGATCCATAGTATATGGAGTAATAATTTTATTGGGAGAAATTCCAAACACTCCCTTTGCTGCTTTTATTCCTTTGAGTATTAATTGTCCTACAGCCTCAGGATACCTAGTAAGAATAGTGTTAGGAGAATAAGATAAATGTATCCACAATAATGGACCTTCTTGCCAAAATACTCCTGTAGGAATATTTTTTGTTGGTATTACAATAAATAATAAAGGCAAAGTTATATCAATTCTATCCAAATGCGTATTTTCCATATATGTTTCAATAATTTTTAATGCCTTTCTTGCTTCAGGCGTTGACATGCGGGGTGAATTTGGATCTGATGGACCTTTTAGGATATCAAATAAAGGTCCCAACTCTCCTGTTGGTATGCCTAGATAAGGCCTTATCCAATTTATGTCTCCTAATAACTTTTGAAAGTCGTTAAGTGATTTGAGTTGATCTACTCGTATTTGAATTTTTGGTGGACGGACCATGGTTGAGGATAATAGAACTCCTAAATAATTAATTGGAAAATTTAATTGTACTTTATCTATTGCTATCCCTAGATTATAATTTTTTAATAAATTTGTAAGTGTGGCATAACATTCTAGCAATGTGTTTTTATCTTTGTGTGCTAACAATACATCATCCATATAGTGAAATATTTGTAGTTTAGGATTTTGATTTCTAAGTGGCTGGATTGCTTTGTTAACATAAATTTGACACATAGTTGGGCTGTTAGCCATCCCTTGAGGGAGTACTTTCCATTCATATCTCTGATCAGGACCTTCATGATTCAGTGCAGGGATAGTAAATGCAAAATGTGGACTATCCTCAGGATGAATTGGAATTGAAAAAAAACAATCTTTAATATCTATAGCTAAAACGTACCAGGTTTTTGGCAAAGCAGACAATTGAGGAATCCCCGATTGAGCAGGTCCCATAATAACCATCTCATTATTAATGGCTCTTAAATCTTGCAATAATCTCCATTTACCAGATTTCTTTTTAATGACAAAAATGGGAGTATTGTAAGGAGATACGGAAGGTTGTATATGTCCCTCCGCTAATTGTTGTTTGACCAGGTCATGGGCTGCTTGTATCTTTTCTTTAGTCAGGGGCCACCGAGGAACCCATACTGGTCTATCTGATTTCCAAGTAATTTTTATTGCCTCAGTGACCCCTTCTGAAAACCCAGTCCATGTCTATTTATTCCCTGATCTATTTGAATTGGTGCTGCTATGCCTTGTTCTCCTAATCTTTTTTCTTTCCTGAAACCTTGTCTAGTCCTAATAGTGGGCGCATTTGGATTGATGTTATTTGTTAATGTCAAACCTAATTGATCTAGGACATCTCGTCCCCATAAATTTATAGGAAGATGATCCAATACATATGGCTGTATAGTTCCTTCACATCCTTCAGGATCCTTCCAATCTAATACCATTGCACTTCTATGGGGATTAGTTGCCACTCCTAGGCCTCGAAGCGTTTGAGTGGCTTGTTGTAACGGCCAATGTTTTGGCCATTCTTGACGAGATATGATGCTAAGGTCTGCACCTGTATCCAGTAGCCCATTAAATTCATGTCCTTGAATATTTAGTTTTAGCATGGGGCGAGAATCTAAATTTAAAGACAGCATAGCCCAATCTACACCTGTGGAGCCTAATCCCCTGGAACCTCTTTCTATAGTACTACTGGAAAATTTATCATGTAGGCTGGGTATTATTAATAACTGTGCTATTCTATCTCCTGGTGAAATTACTGATATACCCTTTGGAGAACTAGCTATAATTTTTATTTCACCTTCATAATCGGGATCAATTACCCCGGGACTTATCATAAGTCCTTTTAGCGTAGAAGAACTGCGTCCTAACAATAAGCCTACTGTTCCTTGGGGAAGAGGTCCTTTTACTCCTGTGGGAATGATTTGAACTCCCATCTCTGGAGTTAGTACTGCTCTGGCGGAGGCGCAGATGTCCAACCCTGCGCTCCCTCTGGTTCGTCTGATGAGAGATCTGATGGATAATGTGTCCTGGGCACTACCCTGATGGTGTTTCTGGGTTCCTCCAGTGCCCCGTACATTTGTGGTCGTGGGCCCCAGAGCATTGGGCCCCCCTGTCCGTTTTTTGGCAATGGAGCTCGATGCCTTTCTCCACGATATCGTGGGTAAACACTTGGTCCTTGTCTGTTTTTTGATAACGGAATACCCTCTATGGTGGTTTGAGAACGGCATTCATTAGCCCAATGTTTCCCTCTACGGCATCGTGGGCAAATATTCATTTGATACCTAGCTTTGTTAAACCCTCCTCCTATGGGGCAACTCCTTTTAAAATGTCCTGTTTGATCACAATTATAGCATGTTTTTGGCCTGGCATCTAAAGCCTGTTGTACTGCTGCTAAGACTTGCCCTTGTTCATTAATGTCTCTACATAATTTAATATATGTGTTTAAATCTTCATGTCTCCATGGTCTAATGACCTCTCTGCAACAACGATTTGCTTGGTCATAAGCCAGTTGTTTTATAAATGGCATTGCCTGTTCTGTATCCCCAAAAATTCTAGAAGCTGCTTGAATAAGCCTATCTACAAATTCAGCGTAAGGTTCATTAGTTCCTTGTATTACCTTAGATAATTGACCTTGTAAACCTCCATGCCCCTGTAAAGTTTTCCATGCCCTAACCGCATCTACAGCAATTTGTGCGTATACGCCAGGATCATATTCAATTTGTTGCCGTTGACCCTCATAAGGTCCTTTTCCTAACAACATATCTAGATTTCTTTGAGGGTAACCGGCTGCTGCATTTCGCCTAGCTGTCTCCCTGCAAAATTCCTCATTGGCAACCTTCCATAACAAATATTGTCCTCCATTTAGCACAGATTTACACATACTAGCCCAATCTGCTGGCGTCATGTCCAAGTTGGTAATGGATTCGACCATGCTTACAGTGAACGGTGCTTGAGGACCATAGGTTGTTACAGCCTCCTTTAACTGCTTCACTGTTTTGAAATCTAAAGCACGGTGAATTCGCTGCCCTCCTGCCTGCTCAAGTACAGGGCATGCTAATCTTTGAGGTCCTGTATCAGGATCCCATCTATCAACTACGGGGTTTGAGGGCCACTCAGCTATCTCCATAGGGGGTGCTGTTGGTTGAATTACGCCCTCTGGTGATAGAACGGTGTTAGTAGCAGCCTCCGGTTGTAGCTTTTTCCCTAATAGCTGTTTCTCCTCTAAGCTTTCTTCCTTTAAATTTTCTTCCTCTGTCTGACTAGCTTGAGAGACCTTCTCTTTTGCTTGATCTAAAATGTCTTTCTCCATGGTCTGAACCTCTAACAATTTACTTAACACTCTTTCAGTTTGTTTTTTACTAATTTCTAATCTGTTATAAAGATAACGCAACCCAATAAGATAACACAAAACAAAACCGAAACAGAATGAAACAAAAACGGAACAAAAAATCGTTGTATCAATTTTCCTATTTTCTTGATATGTGCATTTGTGGTCTATTTCTATCTCTTCCTCAGGGGCGAACAACTTCAAACCTTGAGCCAACCATTTTTCCCAATCTGCCTGAGAAAATTCTAGGGATAGGCAGCTTGAAACAAACACAAAACAAATCAAAACAAGAACACATTGTTTTTTAAAATGGTCACCCATTCTCTCGCCTTCCCTTAGGGGCAAGCAATTTCACTAACCCCGAAGCTTCAGACGTTCCCCGCACGGGCCACCAAATGCCGCAGTCTGGCTGGGCACAAATCACTAGCCACTGAAGCAGGAACAAACTTTATTTTTAAACTGCAGGAAAACACTTCACACAGCTCCCTGGGAATCGTCCTGAACGCCACGAGGCTTGTCCAGGAACCCCCAGCCGGAAATATCTCTCCCGGAAATCCCTCCTCCTGCACTTCCCCAACCAATGGGAACTCTCGGGGAATCCCCGGAAATCCCCACAAGAACTCCAAAATAGTGCGAGAACTCAAAAGTAGCGGCAGAGGCGGATAGTAATGCCTCGCCTGTCAATCAATACTGTTGGCAAAATGACAGGGGCCATACAGACTCAGCCGTGGCTCTCAGCAATTATATCCATTGCAGTTGTATATAGATTATACTGTATAAATTTGACTGAAAGAAAAGGCAATTCATTCCGATTACCAAATGGCTAGTTTAAGCAAAAAATTTTGCAGCTTTTCAGGGAAGGTTTTATAAAATAGGTAAAATGGTAGTGGCCTTTTAAGAAGAGACAAGATTAGATATGTTTTGTAAACAAACAAACAAACAAGAACAAAAGAGGGATTGGGAGAAAAAGAAAAGTCCACCCAAGCATGAATTCATAAAAGTCTGAGGATGAGTGACTTAGAAGGATAATCATGTCATTAGATTTCTAGGGGAGCTCTGGGAGATTGAGATGTTGGGACAGAATACTACCAGAATAAGCAGATTGGTCTTAAACATCTGGGTACTGAATGAGCTACTGAGATTTATTAGTAGAAAATATGTTGGGAAAATGAATCTGGAGCATGCATAGGAAGATTGGAAAGAGGGGATTTGTTAAGGTTAAGATGACATATTTTTACAACAGTCTTGATTTGGAAAGATAAAGATTAACTTAGAATAAGGAAAGGCAAGAAATGGAAGAAATATTGAGAAGGGAGAATTTGCTGGGCATAAGGATTAATTTAGACACGAGATTTGTGAATGAGAGTTTTCAAGCCTAGATAGCAAAAAAAAAAAAAAAAAAAAAGGCACTACCATAACAGATATAAGAAGGAGCCGGTTTGGAGAGAAAGGTGCTGATTTCAATTTTAGAAATAAGTTTTCTGAGAAACCTACCCTGATCCTACCTTTACCTTCTCCTCAGACTGGATAAAATGTTGTTGCATACTACCAAAGCATATAATGCTTAATCTAGCATGGCATCTATTATAAATAACTGATGTATTATAAATAACTGATGTACAGGCATTCTGATTTACTGATCACCCACTAAACTCTATACAACTTGGAGGTCAGACCTCTTTCACTAGTATTCCCATGTACCAAGCACCATTCAAAGGGCCTATGTTCTTGGTACAGAGTAAGTGCTTAGAAATATTTGCTAAATGAGTATTGAAAATTGAGTCTGAGAGGATAATGGAACAGGAAAGCATACATGTTTTTCAGGCAACGAGAAAGGTGGAGATGTGATCTGAGGAAGCGCTTATATAAGAATGATAGTTGAAGTCATATTATAAGATCCCTAAAAGAAAACCTCCTGTGGCACACAATGTCTTCATTACAACCTGGAAAAAATGTTCCACAATGAGAAACAGTAGAGGCCAATGAAATGCATATAAGCCTGTATTACCCATTAACCAGATTTACAACTTATAAATATTTAGGAGTTAGCTCTGCAGATAATAGGACAAAAACAAATAAACTCTGACTAACATTTGACATTAACAACTGTCTTTCCTGTACCAAGAACAAAGAATCCGTGAAATTTAGCATATGGGAAGAAAAAATATCTGGGGAAATTGCAAAACAGTTTGGATGCATCTTTTCATCTGCTCCCTTTACCCTGGTTGTATGAAAGTTTGAATCTTCATCACTTATCAGCTTTCTGTGCTTTGAAAGTTGTTTCCTCTCTCTGGGCCCAGGTCTACTCATTTGAAAAATTGATTTTAGTACTTAGATCATATTTTTGTTGAAAGGATTAAATGAGTTACAATATGCAAACCTCTTGAAACATGGTAAATATTCTATAACTTTTAGCTATAAATAGGATAAAATGTAATGGTTAGAGTGTCACCACGTCATAGAAAAGGAGTTCAAGATGTGTCAGGTAGAGCTCATGCCTTTCATCTGCAGATGAAGAAACTGAAGATCAGAGGGGTGATTTGATGTAATCCCTGCCTGTAACTGTCTCCACAATCCTATCTTCCCATTTCTGACAAGCCCAAGCAGAGATTTATTAGGGAAGCAAGCAATACACATTCAAGGGAGAATGTGAGTTATCTTGGAGAGTAAGGCATGCTTTCTGGGGTCTCTTAAAAGAAACTTTGTGAGGGGAGGGCACGAGAAGGTGTGGGGATGACATCAGTCTGATGATGACAGGATGGGTTATGATTGTCTGACTGGGCTCAGGATCTTTGATGTTGTCTCCATTATCTGATCAATACATAACATTTGGAATGTACTCCATATTATAGGTTTCTCAAAGTATCATATCATATTCTAAAAGTATATTGCACAGAGCAATTTTCAGAAGTGAATAAATTTCCAGTAACTTTAAAATTATGAGTGAATATTTGTAGATTTCCCAGAAATTTGGGAGTGATAGACCTGGAAGAAACATTGGCTTGGGAACAAAAGATATGAGGAACTTTAGCACAAGCTTTTTAGATTAAATGTATGCTCTCACTTTCCTTTCTTTTACATCCTTTTTACCGTTTTTGTTGTTGTTGTTGTTGTTGTTGTTCTGACTCAAGAGGACAGACTTTGTAGCCGGCTACCTGGGCGTCACTTCTGCTCTGCCACTTACTGGAAAGCTTCCTTTATCTTCCTGTGCCTTGTTTTCTCATCTGTAAAGTAAGGGTGTTTGTTTGTACTTAACATGAGTTTGTTGTGAGAATCAAATGTGTGTGGACCACTTGGGATACTGTCTGACATATAGCATACTAACACACGCAAAGCATTAGTTATAATCACCATCAACCCCTTATCTGTTCGTTGGGGTTCTGAAGCCTGTCTTCAGTGACGACTATTCTCTTTGGTCATCTCTCCATTTAGCCAAACATTGCTATGCTGCTAAATTCACAGAGACACTAGATGGGGTTGCTGAGCAAAAGTGCCTAAGAACTGCTAGGCAGCCTACTCAGAATTTTAGAACTTTAGGGATGAGCTAGCCCATGCCTTTCATCTGCAGATGAAGAAACTGAAGATCAGAGGGGTTATTTGATGTGATCCCTGCCTGTAACTGTGTCCGCAGTCCTGTCTTCCCATTTCTGACAAACTTATCCTGCTTTCTTCAGAAAAGATTGAATAATGAAGCTGGGAGTGCCTGTGCAGTCTACTTAGTGAATTTCTCTAGAATTATGTGATTAAACCCAGTCTTGTAAACACCCCAAGGTCAGGAGCAAAATACAGTTATTCACTGTCTGCTCTGTCTTCCATTGCTTGGCATTCAGTAGATGTTCAGTGAAGACTTGTTGAATGAAGAATGCTAGGGATCCATCAGGCTTTTAAAGTTCTAGAGATTATAAATCTTTTCAGTGCTCTCAGAAGGGGATTCTTCCTGACATAGACTCATTCCCTTCATATATAAGTAATCCTTTTCTTTTTTTTTTTTCTTGCTTTCCTGAAGATGCTAGAATTGAAAGGAACTTTGGGGAAACATCCAGTCAAAAATACCTTGGTTTGTCTATACTCGCGATATTTAGTGGCAAAGATGAAAATAGAATCTTCCCTAGCTCATCACCTTTAACAAAACTTTTTTTTTAACTGCTTCAAGAAATTGTCAGGTTCTTTCCACCTTCCCTTTAAATGAGCCTTAACCTTACCTCCTGGGCATATTCTACAGCTTCCTGTAAATTTTATGGATGCCCTCAGGGAGCTGCTGACCTTTCACATCCTCTTTTTCCCTTATCCTAGGTCAAATGACACACCTACCCTGTCACATCCTACCCACACACCTGCCCTTCCACTTCCTGGGTCTTAATTCCTGGCCTTGAGAAGAAAAAAAATGATCTTCTACTATTCCAATGAAATTGTCTGTCCCCGTTCCTTTTAGAACAGAGGATCCCAGATATCTAGGACACTTCCAGTATCATTCTTTGATGGTGTTGCAGTTCTGTTCAAAGCTTCAAAAGTTGTACTGAGCTCTGAGACAGCAAAACCCAGAGAAATCCTTTAACAAGTTACCCTAGTTGAACCAAATGATATTCCAGTAGTGTTTTGCTAAAACTGCCCAGGAAATGGAAAGTTTCTATAATCAAGGAGCATATTTGATATTTCACCCTTTCTGTATAATTTCTTGAACCTGTTATTTCTTTACTAAATCTACTAACCAGTTGTGATAGATTGTAAAACAGGCCAAAAAGTCTTTCACTCTCATCAAGAGGTAAACTCTATTTCTCTACTTCTTGACTTTCAATTGGTCATGTGATTTGCTCTGGCCAATGGGACATTAGCCAGGATGACCCAAGCTGAGATTTTAAGTATCTGAGCATTGGGCTTGTCTTTTCTCTGTGTCTGGAACTTTAGGACTATGAGCCCAAGCTAGCTTGCTCAGACAAGAGGCCATGCAGAGAAGCAGCCAGCCCCTTGCAAAGAACCCTCCAACTGACAGGCATGTGAGGGAAGCCATCCTACGTCATCTCATCACCTCTGACATGTCAATGGACTGACATGTAAGTCCAGCAGGTCAGCCAAGTCTCCCAAGGACTTCCCAGAGAACCCTGAAATTATGACATGAGTTGACAATTGTGTTTTAGGCCATTAAAGAGTGAAGTAGTTTGTTAAGCAGCAAATGCTGTCTAATATTTTGATGGTAGAGACTCCTTAAAGAAAAAGCAATCTTGGTTTTCCTGTTCTCTTCTTATCAGTAAAATAATTCCCCACGCAAAGACACTTCGCCGGGAGAATTCCAATTTTATTACAAAAAGCAGTGTGCTTATATAGAACTAAGGGGGAGATGGTAGGGCTTAGATAAATGGCAGGCAACCCGTTTATTGGCAAGTTCTTTCAGATATCAGCTCCGGAGCCCAGGAATTAGTTCTCATTGGGGCTAAGGTTCCCCGCCAGCGAGATTTGAAACTGGCGTCGGCAGGAGAGTTCACAGGAGCAGGAACTTTTCGCGCCACTGCAGAAAAGAAGAAGGTAGGAAGAAGAGGTGCTTAGGCACCATGTTGGGGTTTTTTCTCTGGGGTATGGCTGCCGTTTATACTTTTCCCAACAATCAGGACCCTCATCTTCCTGTTCTACCATGACAACTTTAGTTAGTAATGTTAACTGTCTATGATATTTTACTTCAGTGAGGGAAGATCAAAATGTTATTGTTATATAAACTTGGATCAATTGCAGGTATAGGCTTCGATTATCTCTACTTGGTAATCCATCTTGAAAAAGGAGGTCAAATTGGTTATGACATTTTAGGCGGAAGTCTTCTCTTTCAAAAATCTTGAAATTTCTTGGGGGAAACAGTCCTCTTGGAAGTCTACAGTTTCAAATCCACATTGCATTCCTCGGTATAGACAAGAGCTTTCTTAAATTCTACTCATGGAACTTTTGTGGCTTACATTTCCTCTTTTTTTTTTCTTTTATTTTGGTAAGTGCCAATTATTTTCTCCTTGTTGACAATGTTCTCATCCTTTTAGATCACACACAAACTTTGTGAAACCTTAAACTGCATCACAACTTTATCTCCAACATCATTCCAGGCTTCTAAACAACAATTCTGGGTCCACAAATGGGACCCCTTGGGAAATTACTTCCAAGTACTTGTCCCCTAGGTTCATCTCTTTGTACCAATATGAACTTGTTTTTTTTACTCATTCATTAAACTGAGGTTAAAAGTGAGCATAACAGAATCAGTCCCTGCCCTCAAAGATCTTAACAGCACATCTAAAAATTCTTAAAACAATTCCAATAATTTTTTTTTGCTTTAGAATTTGACTCCCAGTGGGGAAGAGATTGAGATGATGGCTTTGAGAGGGATAAGAATGACCTAATAGGCTTATTTCAAATAGCTCTGTCATGAATTTTATCACCCCTTAAGTTGGAAACAACATCATATGAACCGGCGAAGGGTCACAAAAAGTGGTAACCAACTATAGTGCATCCACTCATATTTCAAAATTGGCAAACCACAGCTGAGCCAGTGTGACACTGCAGCAGAATTTTTATGACAAAGTGTGGGCTGCTCTGCAGCAGTCCCTCCCAATTCAATTTGCTGATGACTCATCCATCCCAACCTTTGTGTCTATAAATCAATGGGGAAAACCATACTCTACATGTTTTATTCTGCATCAGTCTTTGCTGTTGGAATCATCTTAGCTCCAGACAGGAAAATAATTTTGCAGGGATGCTTTCCAAACTAAAACTGTCCCCTGGATTTTGTACCAAATTGAAACAACCAAATAAAACCTCTCAGTTTCTGAAATCCAAGTGTCAGAAATAGGAGAGACTGAGGTTGGGGGATAGGAGTTTATTTTCAGTAAATAATAATTTTTTTTCAGCTGCAGCTTACGACTGTGAATTTTAAAAGTACGTATTTTACTTATTTATTGTTATGTGGTGCTGAGGATCAAACCCAGTGCCTCACCTGTGCAAGGCAAGGACTCTACCACTGAGCTATGACCCCAGCTCTCACTGCTGTGATTTTAATAATTTTTTTCTGCTGATAAGAGCAGTTTAACACTCAGATTGGAAGAGTAAGAAAAAACAAACATGTATAAATAAATAAATCACCTATTAATTCAGGAAATAATTGCAAGAAAGAGAAGAAACCCACAGTAATTAGCTCAAGTCAAAAAGGGAGATTATTTGAAGCATAACAGGGTATATATATATATATATATATATATATATATATATATATATTATAGTTTAGTGTTTACAGCTTTTACCCACTCCTGCTTTCTAAGGAGAGTTTGAGTCAGCCTGTGTGGGTGTCTGTGTGCCTGCTGCTTAGTTACTGGCCTGTGTTGTATTGATGGTAATAACTGATAAAGCTGCAGATCTACACTAGTCTTGTGTTTGTACTTAGCCTAGGATGGACAACAACTCTCTATACATATGTAGAGCTCTCGGCTATGTAAATGTAGTTTTGGGGTTTAATAGTTCAATTTTTGATAGACTCTAACAGATTCATCCTGGGTTAGGTGTCCAGACAGCATCCAATCATCTACCACTGGAAGGGTGGGATCCCTTGGTGTAAATATGACAGCTAAGAATTCCCTTTTGGTGAGGGCATTATGGAGAGAAGGAAGAGACTAGTTTAGAAGATTAGATAGGAAAGAAATGATTGGCATCTATAATACCAATACGATACTACCCAGAAATCATCATATTAACATTTCAATATGTTTTCTGAAGTCAACATGATATATATTATTTATATACATATATATACATATATATTCATATACATCTGTCCTTTTCATTTAGTAATCTATCATAAGCAGTATCTCTTATTAAAAATTTTCCCTAAGTGCTTTGATGGTGGCATCATACTCCATTATATAGATATTACTATAGTTTATAAACTATGGAGTATTTGTATGATTTCCAAATATCTATTATTTTATATAAAGCTGCAATAGACATCTTTGTATCCTAATTTTGTACATATTTCTGATTAGTTCCTTGGAGATACCCATATGTGAGATTTACTAGATGATTACCTGTAGATATTTATTTAGTTCCTATTTTTTTCTAGGAAGTTTGTACTAGGTGTATGCCCATCAGCAATTATTAAGTATGGGCTTCTCATTTTAGTGGCATTTAGAAAAACAAAGTCAAACATGAAACTGAACTTTGCAATTAAGCAGTTATGCTAACTCTATTCTTCACTTAGATTGATTAAAGTTTAAAGCTGAAATTTTCAACATATGATCCCTAGACCCAGCAGCATCAGTATCACCTAGAAACTTGTTAGAAATGAAAATGTTGAGGTTCTACCTCAGATTTACTGAATCAGAAACTTTGGGAATGAGAATCGGTGATCTGGGTTTTAACATGGTGATTACAATGCATACACAGGTTTGAGAACCGCCAGTTGAAAGCATCAAAGAGTCCTTTCTATGTCCTGAAAAGTGTTTTCCTGCTTTTAAATGTCCAAAGCCATTTTCTGGGCCCTCACCATTTATAAGGACTGTGTAATGTGACACAAAGGCAATGGGTTTTCATTTCAAGGATCTGAGTTGTAAGTCCGCCCTACTGGGTATGCAACAGAACACAGGCAATAATGAGTTGTTACACTGCTACACCTTACATTTCATGTTGAAAAATATTCTATATCATTTAGCCCAAATGTGATATTGGAAGGATGTTTTCAGCTAAGTGACCCCAGATGTTTCATGGTTACGCAAGAATGCAGAACAAAACATGTTATCCTGCAGAATGAAAACACAATATAAGTTTTCTTTAGCAGCTGTGGCTGGAGGTTGCAAAAGGGAATAATCTGGCCACCCTCCAGGCCATTAGCATCCCCTCCCCCAAGGAGCAAAGAACAATCCAGCCAAAGAAGGAAAAACACAATGATCTCAAGTTCATAGCTAATATTGAGAAGTGGGAGGGATGGGACATCTGGGGTGTATCAAAACAGAGGTGACGGAGTGGAGTAGAGAGCACCTCCACCCTCCACCTCTAGATCAGACTAGTTCATTTAGAATGACTGAGAGGCACGACCCCAGTGCTCTTCTCAAAGCAATGCCTGCCAAGACTTCAGGCACTCTGGTGGGTATGGTAGGGAAAACTAGGAATCAATAACTTCTTTCCAGTGCCCTTCAAATAGCATGGCAGAAATGGTTGTTTTCTTCACCTGGACTTAATAATGTCCCTGCTTGTGAGTTCATTCAAGACTTTGTTTCATTGCCTTTCCAAAAGAATGCAGTGTGATATAGTGGGAGAGTTATAGATATGCTGTTGAGCAGCACAGATGTAAAACTCCATGATTTGCCACAACCCAGCCATATGACCTTTAGTGAGTCACTTAAACTTTGCTGAGTCCCAGTTTCCCAAAAATACCTTCTTGGCACTACAGGGATTAAATGAGGTCCTGTGCTAGCACATAGTAATTGCTCCATAAATGATCATTCCTGTCATTCCTTCACAGTGCTTTGGTGTCTTTTCAATACCTCAGTCCCCTACCCCAGTGTGAGAGACACAAAAATATTCCACTGATGCTCCATAAAGAAAGAGTAAATTTCATCATGTACTTCAATCTTGCACATTTAGGAAGTTCCTTTCTTTTCTAAATTCTTTATCTATCCATCTTTCTGGGACACTTCAGAGTGCTCCTGCTACCTCTCTCTATAGTGAGCATCTGAAATAAGGATTCCTGTCACAAAGCCAGGCCTATATGACTCACCCTGAGTCCCAGATAGACCTTCCTCTGGGAAGGGAGAAAGGAATTACAGAGAAGATACTGAGATGTATTATCTTCTTTTTGAACCTTGCTGGTCCTGAGTTCTAGGCCTTCAAGAGTCTAGCCTAGATCAGTCAGCAGCCAAATACTTACCATCAGATACCTAACATTATTTCAGGTTCATCACTAAATCCCCAGTCCAAAAGATTTCTGAAAGGCTGGACTTGAACTTGAGTTGACCTGGAATTCAGACTAGGTTAAGAATTACTCCATATTTCAACTGTCTTCCCAGCCCCAACCTCTTATTGTCTTCTCAGAGACCAAACATTTAATTCAAATCTGACAAATGGGTCAAGGACTAAATGAAATACTACTACTACTACTAATAATAATAACAATGATAATTATAACAGTTAATGATAATAGTTGTTGTTATTACTATTATTATTATGGAGATTGAATCCTGGTGAATTCAACCACTGAGATACACTCTCAGCTTTTTAAAAAAATGTTTTATTTTGAGAAAGGGTCTTGCTAAGTTGCTGAAGCTGGTCTTGAACTTGTGATCCTCCTGCTTCAGCCTCCCAGGTTGCTGAGTCTACAGGAAGCACCACTTTACCAGACTAGAATCATTATTTTAATTCTATCTGATTTAATGGAATCTTCTTAAGATGTGGTTGATTTCCTTAGCATCCTGGTATATGGTGGCTAGTGCTGTTCAGCCAATGGTTTAAATGTCTCTGGGTTTCCACATGGCCCCCTACTCTTATTTGCCCCTATCCTAACTCTGTGACTACTTAGAGGACTTAGTTAAAGTCAAAATTTGATCCTGAGGTTCATTTAAACTTCCAGATTCTCACTGGAAAGGCAAGGACAGTTGCACAGTTTAAGATTTAGAAACATGGTGCTTATCCTAATAATGCTCAGTGATTATTGGCATGGAGATTATCCATTGACAGAGACTTATTATTTAAAAATTTCTTAGCTGGTCATTCAAAAAATAGATGCTGAATTTCTTTTTATTCATTCAATTCTGAAACATTCCTTCATTCAATGTAGATTTAATAAACACTTAATATTTATCAGGATTATGGGGATACAGTAGGATTAAAGTAATGTCCCTATCTCCCTGAGGTTTACTGTCTGTTGAGAAATTTAGACATTAAACAGAGAGTCAAAAATCTACGGATTGTTGCAAAAGAATAACCACAGGATATGGGGCAAAGTAAATGACCCATATTCCTTCCCCTCAGGAAATAAGGTCTTGCTCCTTCCTCCTCAATACTCTGACCCATCCTAGTGCCCCTGCCTTAGGACCCCTCAGTGTATTTCATGCGTTTGGTTTGGGCTATAAGTTAGAAGTCATTCTGATTAGGCACTAGGTTCTTGATGTAAAAGGAGTGACAAATGAGGAAGAACCGAGTCTTCTGAGTCTATGACCCATGTTTTTCGAGTTCTTTCCACCTACCCCTCTCACCTGTTAATGCCATGACTACACCATCCTAGCCTCACTTCCTTCCCCCTCTCACCACCAAAAAAATACTGTGCCAGTGTCTGTAGGCATTCACTGGTTGAGTCTTCCATGGATTCAAGCCACCACCTAGTGACTTCCTCTACTGCCTCAGCCTCTCTGCTAAACAACGCCCTGTCCATGGGCACTAATGATACTTCCCTGAGCACAGCTGTGTCCACCAGGCACCACAGGCTCCTCCTGCAGCTGATGAGGAGCACAGGAGGTACCCAAGCTTCTGTGACACTGTTCTGTGCAGGGACAAAGAACGTCTCCCCCCTTTATGTGTATGCTCAATTACTCAGACTCTTTCTGCTTAGTTAATAAGGGCCATAGGGAAACAACAACTTTTAATTCTAATATACAGTTCCTGGCTTTCTATGGGACAGAGATATATAACCACAGGGTATAAATAAGGGGTGGGTGGTGGCAGAGTCTGGGCCCACAGGCAAACAAACCCATGTCAGACACTGATCTGTCCCTGAGATCACTCACCCTTCCTGACAGTGGAGGCTTTGTTAAGGGTCAGGCTTGTGGTGCCTGGCTCCCGCTGTCCTGGGATGACTATTCTCCCAGGAGGAGCTTCAGTCCTTCCTGAGGAGATTTTTGAATCTACTTACTGATTCCCTGAACATGTCAGACCCATCTGGATCCCAGCAGAAGTCACAGTTTGGGCTCTTGTTGGGACCCACAGCTTTTGTCTATCTTACATTATTGATCACTCTCCTAGACCTAGCCCTCCTCCCATTTCCCCCCAAAACAATCCATCTATTTTTTTTGCATTTTTATTTGTTCTGATTAGTTATACATAACAGAAGAATGCATTCTATTCATTGTACACAAATGGAGCACAACTTTTCATTTCTCTGGTTGTACACAATGTAGAGTCGCACCATATGTGCAGTCATACATGTACCTAGGGTAATGATGTTCAATCCATCTATTTTTTAACATGTCACTTTCCCTGTCACTTTGATTAACTAGTCCTCCACAAAGCAAAAATGAAAAGTAAAGATTGAATACACTCCCTAAGTAAATGCCAAAACGATGCAATAATATGTCAAAAAGAAATTAATGTTATAACAGTTGGGTGTTCTTGAGCAATGACTAGATTCCATTGATAATGCTAGTAATTCTCTTCTTGAGAAGGGGTTATAAAAAGGAATAAAGAATCTAAACAAAAACAGCATGGTATTGGTACCAATAAATAGTCATGTAGACCAACAGTACAGAATAGAAGACACAGAGACCAACCCACATGAATACAGTTATCTCATACTAAACAAAGGTGCTAAAAACATATATTGGAGAAAGGATAGCCTCTTCAACAAATGGTGCTGGGAAAACTAGAAATCCATATGTAGCAAAATGAAATTAAACCTCTATCTCTCACCGTGCACAAAACTCAACTCAAAGTGAATAAAAGACCTAGAAGAAAAAGTAGGCCCAAATCTTCATCATGTCAGATTAGGCCCCGACTTCTTTAACAAGGGTCCTAAAATGCAAGAAATAAAATCAAGAATCAATAAGTAGGATGGATTCAAAATAAAAAGCTTCCTCTCAGCAAAAGAGACAATTGTTGAGGTGAAGAGAGAGCAAATTTATATATACATACATCAGATAGAGCACTAATCTCTAGGATATATAAAGAACTCAAAAAACTTAACACCAAAAAAGCAAAGAACCCAATCAATAAATGAACAGGCACTTCTCGGAAGAAGATACACAAATGATCAACAAATATATGAAAAAATATTCAACATCTTTAGTAATTAGAGAAATGCAAATCAAAACTACTCTAAGATTTCATCTCACCCCAGTCAGAATGCAGTTATCAAGAATACAAACAATAATAAGGGTTGAAGAGAATATGGGGGAAAATACACACTCATACATTGTTGGTGGGACTGCAAATTCGTGCAACCACTCTGGAAAGCAGTGTGGAGATTCATCAGAAAACTTGGAATGGAACCACTATTTGAACCAGCTATCCCACTCCTCAGGTTATACCCAAAAGGCTTAAAATCAGCATACCATAGTGACATACCACACCAATGTTTATAGCAGCTGAATTCAAAATAGATAAACTTTTGTACTGGTTGTACACCTACCTAGATGCCCATCAATAGATGAATAGATAAAGAAACTGTGGTATGTATACACAATGGAATATTACTCAGCAATAAAAGAGAATAAAATTATGGCATTTGTAGGTAAATGGATGGAGCTGGAGAATATTATGCTAAGCAAATTAAGCCAATCCCCCCAAACTAAAGGTCGAATGTTTTCTCTCATTAGTGGATGCTGATGTATGATGAGGGGCAGGGGAAGAATGGAGGAACTTTGGATTTGGCAAAGGGGAGGGTGGGTAGGGATTATGAGGATAGGAAAAATAGTGGAATGAGGCACATGTATGATTCCATGAATGGTGTGTCTCCATACCGTGTACAACCAGAGAATTGAAATGCTGCACTCCATTTGTATATGAGAAATTGAGATGCATTCTGCTGCCATGTACAACTAAGTAGAACAAATAAAAAAATATTTTTAAAAAATCTCGCATTTACACTAGAATGTGAGCTAGTTTTGACAGTGATCACCCTGTTCTATGCCTTTTGGAATCCCGCATCATTCTAACTGCATAACTTTCATACTTCATGCAATAAGTGTTTAAGTTGTCAAATTTCTAAAATAAAAACTGAACATCAGTTTATTGAGTGATTATTATACCCTGACCCTGAACTAGGCATTTCCATGTTATATCATTCCATCTCAGCATTAATATTAGGTATTAGTAGAGGTGTAGACTCAACTGCTATAACAAAGGTATCTCAAAATACCAGGTAGATTAAATAAGGTGTGAGTTTTCTTTCTTTCTTTTTCAAATAATGTTCTAGCTTATGATCCACCAAACAAGTCCAGGACATGTTTTGGCTCAAGCATCCTTAACATGTAATTTCCATTGGATCCAACACAGCTGCTCTACCAGGGGGTAGAGGAAAAGTGTCAGGAAGCACATCTGCATTTCCAGAAATACAACTCAAAAGTGGCAGAAAACATTTTTGTTCACATCCTATTTGCCAGATTTTAATCACATAGTTAAACCAATATGCAAGGAAGAGTGGGAAATGTAATTGCTAATTAGGTGGCCTTGTATCTATTTAATATTATCTATTTAAGGTTGTCAAACAAAGGAGAATAGATATTGATAGACAAGTCTCATAAGTAAATTCATATGCATGAATAAATATCTTAATTCTTATTAAAGCTAGGAATAAGTTACAGGAAGATGCTGGTTTCAAGCTCAGAAAAGTTCTTCCTTCTGTCAGTGTATTCAAAATTAAATGGCTTCTGAAAAGCTACCTCAACTTATAAGAGCTTGGTGTGCAGGTCAAAAAACAAAACCATAATTTCTTAATTTACAGTGGAAGAACATTCATATCAAGAGATCAGAATGTTTTTGTTCCCCATCGAGGCTCAGATTTTCCTGGTATTGGGAATCCACTAGTGTATACTGAACCTCTATCTGGGTCAGGTGCTGGGCTAGACATTTTCCACAAACAATCTCATTTGGTCTATGTGCCAAACTCAATTAAGTCAGGATCATTCAGACCACTCAGACCATCTTACAAGTAAGTAACTCAACAGGAGAGGGATTTTGAAGCTGAGAAGCAGCCAGGTTGGTGTCTAAATCCAGGTCTATATAATACCAAAGTGAGTGCTTTTCCCATCACACCCTGCTGCTTATGTGAGAGGTTTTTGTGGTGAGCTTCAGGACATCCTTGGTGATATTTTTTACTGGTTGTGCCTCTTGACCACATATCTGTTACAGCACTTACTGCGGTAGACACATTCTTATTATTGAAGGCTGTCTTTTCCAGTCTCCTTCCATCTCCTGGTATTCTTGGATCCTGTCTTAGTCATTTGACAAAGTTGAGTGCAACACAGGGTCTGGTATTTGGTACATACTTAAACGAATGATGAAATGAGTTAATAAAAAATGTCCTCTTAACTTACAGTTAAAATCAGACCTGAAAATGAGTACCCCCAACTCTTCTCTTCAACACTTAGCCCCATCCCATTTCACCACATTAACATTTATTCCAAATCCTTGGTTTCCAACTTTTGTGCCAGACACAATAAAAAAAAAAAATATTTCCAACTGATTCCAAAACAACATGTTTCATGTACTGGAAAGGTCTTCCAGGGTTGAGTTTTTGCTTCCACCTAACCACAGTCCATCCTGTTGCTTCGTCCACATATTCCCTGTTTTGTTTCACCCTCAGGAGCTCAGGAGAAAGTGATTTCCCATTTCCAGTTTACTATAAAAATAAGCCCTCAAGATTCAGGGAGAGGGAAAGATGCCAGCTCCAGGCTGAGGTCATGGTTTTGTTTAAAGAGACTTTACTGATCATCTTGAAGGTGTACAACACCCCTGCAGTGATGCTGGTGGGGATTGGCCTCTTCCCCTGCTGTGGCTCTGGGGAGAAAGGAGTCTTTAAAATCACTCATTTTTTCACTAGTGACACACATGATGGGATGTGTGGGTAGAACCAACCCAATTAAGTCAACATATATTCTAGATGCATGCTCTCTGCAAGATGGAATAGGAGGTGCAATGAAGTGGAAGAAGAGATCCTTTCCTGCAAGCCTTTCCTCATTTGAAAAATGATTGACACCCATCAAGTGCAGATGAGGGTTTCTGTCTTTCCCCCCTCCAGGCATGATGCTGAGCCAATGTGAAGTTGCCATAAAAATTCCATGCAAGTTTTGTATTCATTTCACAGATATTCCAAGTTGTTTTAATATACACATACATCTCTTCTCTCAAATATTTGAGTAAAATTGATACCTGGGAAAGAGGCCCTATATCAACCCTATAGCTTAGTAGGGCCCTGGCTGAAATGTTCATACCCTTGAGTACACCCATTCCCTACTGGGAGGAGCTCAGGGCTGAACAAAGTCTGAAATCTTTTCTAGATCCAAAATTCTTTTATGAGGAGTCAAAAATAAATTATATCAGAAACAATATGGCAGATATATTTGAATTGAAGACCATATAAATTCAATTTATTTACTTCAAAACTCTAAATAAAATATTTCTGTGGACCAAATTCACCCACCAACTATCAGTTCTCAAACTATATTTCCAGTATTTATATTTTTAGAAAAGTCCCCAATGGCCTCTCATGATAAGACATTTGGAAACCCTGATGTAAAGTATGTACAGATTCTTTAAAAACTGTAAACCTGGTATTAATATAAGACATTACAGAGGGTATCATGATGTCTTTGCCATGTCGGATGATTCAAATGAGATAATGGATATTGCTTGGTGCAACTCAGGAACTGAAGTTATCAGACTGGAAGGCATGGAACCTGCTCAAATCTCTCTCCTTCAGAGCCTCATCACGGGTGTGTTCTGGAACACCTGTCCACCTGGAGGCCAGTACAACTAACATGTCAAAGATATTCTTGACCTCTTGCCTCTTCCTAGTAGCTCAGATCCCTGGCTATGAGCTATTCTGGTGCAGAAACAACTGTGGCACCCAGAGGTTCTCTCTCTTTCTTCACCTACTCATTCTAGGACTTCTGTGTCCAAAGAAAGGGACAGATTTTAGTCAAATCTTAAAAAGAGGGCCTATCAGGCTGGAGTTGTAGCTCAGCTGTAGAATGCTTGCCTAGCATGAATGAGACCCTGGGTTCAATTCCCAACACTGTAAAAAAGAGGAGCAGGGCTGTCCTTTTGGGCTCCTGGGTCTCTCCTGACCCAGCCCAGACACTAGGGTCCTATGCATGGTGTTCTTTTTTCAAACTGGCATTCAAAAGACCCTATTTCCTGAGCTTCTCCCGCCTTGCTTCCCTATCTCAGAACAAATGTATCTGTCAAGGGGGTCTGTTCTTTTGGAGTAGTTTTGTGTATCAAATTGATATGATAAATAATGTTTAAGGTCCTAAATTAAGAGCTTCATGAAAACAGATTCAAGTCATTCATGTCTATGCCCCTGTCCCTAGTTTGTAAGGCCGAGGTGGGACTCAAAGCTACAAGTGAAAAAGTGTCAGGGTTTTAGAATGTTCTGGCATTCCCTTTTATTCACTCAACAAACATTTGTGTACTTATAGTGTTTAAGGCATACTCTATAGGTCCGTGGGTTGTTAAACTTAGGGAACTTCAGCATCATCTTAGAGGACTTCAGATGCACAAAGTTTTGAACTGAAGATCCTGGTTCAGGAGGTCTGGATGGGCCTGAGCATGTGAATTTCTAACAAGTTCCCAGGGATGGCTGATGCTGCTCTTAGGATCCCATACTTTGAGAACCACTGTACACAGCCAAGTATCTGACCTCATAAGATGCTGCAGTATAGGGTGGTTACGCCAAAGAGATTAAAGGTGGAGACTCGATCTCATCTTTGCAGGTCATGGTGAAAGACACGCAGGGAACACAGAATCCCCCTTAAGCTGGTGTCTGTGCCTGCCGCCCCCAGAGTCAAGTCCGAACTACAAAGTCAGATGCGCTGCGCCCCTCCCGACGCAGGCAACGGTGAAGGGTGAAGGCGAGGCGAGAAGAGGGGAGTCCTGGCACCTTCTCTGGGCTGGGGCCCTGCCTACCGCGGGAGGACGGAGGGAAGGGTCCAGGGGCCAAAGGAGCACTCCCCAACAGGCCGCTGCGGGAGAACGGAGGAAGTGCCCCCCTCCGGGCCCCGCCTGCGCCGGCGCTCCGCTAGCGGTCGGGGCGGTGCCGGCGGCAGCGGCGTGGGGCGGGCCGCGGCGACCCCCGGTCCCTCCCCTGGGCCGAACCGCGGCCGCACTCGCGCCGCCCGGGCCGGGTAGTCGCAGTCGCCGCCGCCCGGCTGGCCGGGCCTCGCGGTGCGGAGACCCCGGCGGTGTCGCAGTACCCGCGCGCCCGCCAGCCATGGCCCAGCCCGGCGAGGAGGCTCTGCCCGGACCCGAGACGACGGTGCAGATCCGCGTCGCCATCCAGGAGGCCGAGGACGTGGAGGAGCTAGAAGACGAGGAGGAGGGGGCGGAGACGCGGAGCGCAGGGGACCTGGCCCGGTACCTCAGCCCCGGCTGGGGCAGTGCTAGCGAGGAGGAGCCGAGCCGCGGGCACAGGTAGGCGCGGGCCTGCGGAGGGGGACCCGGAGGGGAAAACGCGACTCGGGGTAGCTGACAGCGCGCTGCTGCTCCACTGGTAGAGGGGTTGAGTCAACCCCGCCAACGGGGAAGCGGCTCTGGGTTGTCCCACTGAGTCAGAACTGGATTTTGGCGGCCGTCTGTTCCCCACTCGGCAGCTTCTTAACCCGATAAGGCTCCCGGAGCTGGCGGCGGGGATCGGAGGGGCCTGGACGTGGGGATGCTCTGGGATCCAGGAGGCAGACCTACATGGGCCAGCCTAGCCATCCCCTGTTCTGGAGGAGACGTCCCTTCCGTGTGGTCTCCCCAAAGCTCATCCCAACAGCCTAGCCTTCACCCCTGAGGCTGGACCACCTCCCCTTGAGAGTGGTCCTTTGGGATCCTTCATTGCCATCATCGCCTCAGGGTGGGAGCAGGCCAGGCGCAGCTAACACTTGCTCATGGGACTTCAAGCAGCCGTGATTTCATGGTTGGAGAGAGCTCTTGTCCTGATTTGAGGTTTCCCTGTTGTATCTATGCAACCCCTGCCCCCGCCGCCCCCCACCCCCGGGAATCCCCAGTTTCACATAGACGTCCCCCCTGACTTCTCTGCCTGCAACATCATCTTGCTGCCTGGGACGGTGGGGATGGGGTTCCTGGTTGATAGATGGCTTGGAGCTGGTATGGCATGGCACCTGTCTAACCTTGCCCCTGAGTCCTGAGCTTTGTCCTCAGCCAGATACCTTAGGCTGTGTCCACTAATGCCCAGGTCCTTCAGAACTGTGATTGTTTGGTCCTGCTGTTGAAAGGATTTACAGTATGGAGTATCCACAGGAATGACGAGGATAATAACAGAACTTGCAAATTCTAGGAAATGCCAAGAGGCATTTGTAAGAACCCTCTTTCCTCTGAGACTCTGAACAGGTTTTCAGCTGTTAAGGCTCTGCAGGATCATCCTTGGCAGGCATATTTACTTCACTGGGAGAATACTGAAGACTGGGTGTAAGGATACTGGGACCAGATCCATTCCCCAGTTAAAAGGGTCTGGACTTAGGAACCCAGAGATTCAGGGCAGACCAGAGGAGACAGCTAACAGAGGAGAAAAGTCCAGCCCCACCATTTAGGACAGGAAAACTATCCCACAGCATATGACACAGGAGATCTATCAGCACTTTATATACTAAAAAGCCTGATTCATGCAACTCTGTGCTTAGTACTGAGGGCATAAAAATGATGAAACTGCAGTAACTGACAACTCAGAGTCTTGAGAAGCAGCCACCTCGTCACAGAACTTCAGAGGTCATGTAAAATAGCTCTGAGTGGTTTATCCTTCTGTTGTTATTTTTCTCCTGCCTGTGGACAAATAAAGCTGCGCCTATCTTGGAGATTAAATTAGCCAGGATTAAATCCCCGCTTATTTTCTGAGCTTTGAAAGATCCTCTATGGAGGTCTAGGAGAAATTGGTCCTCAAACATGGGTGGGCCTCTTGCCTCACCCCTCACACTCTACCTCCAGAGCTGTCCTTTTTCTTTCCCAGCTCCATTGGCTTGAGGCTCATGAAATGTTCAGTGTGAAGCAGTTCCTGCTGCCCACCGGCATAGAGTTGACCCCAGAAAAATCTCTGGGGTTCCTGAGGGTAGTGGAGCTGACAGAACCCAGCAGGCAGGCATCCAGGGCTTGAGGAGATGCAGCCAAGAATTGGATAAACGCTGTCCCCAGTTTGGACCCAGTCTGGTGTGTCAGCAGCCACCGCCCTGTGTGAATGTTCTCTGCTCCCGGTGCCTACAGGAGAAAGCCCAGATTCCAAAATCTGCTTGTTCAAAATGTTGCACCCACCTACATGATCCCCTCAACCCGTGGCTTTCTTCCCGGCCTGTCTTGTTTCATGCTCTTGCAGTACCTCATTTGCTTCTAGTTCCCTGAACATGGGAGCCTGTTTCCTGTCTGTGTGCCTCTGCTCTCCCACCTCTAGATCCTCTGATTGATTGATTTGTCAGTCAAACTTCCCTGCCTTCCCCCCAAAATCCCTCCTGAGCTGGGTTTGTTTCTTCTCCTCAGTGTTGCTATAGTGTTCTATACATTTTAGACCTAACACTTGTAATTCCATAGTTCTGTCTCCTCCACAGGATGTGAGCTCTGTGAATCCAGGGATCATGCTTGCCTTTTTCTTACTATACCTTCAGTACTTAGCACAGCACCTGGCATGTAGTAGACACACAGTGAACTTTTGCTGAATGAATGTGTGTCTCTGTCATTAAACTCACTTCATCCTGATTGAAAACCATGTGTCATCCTTCCCTTAGATAAGAAACTCCTTGAAGGCAGTTGCCTGTCCCACACCTCTTCATATCTAGTCCCTAGCCTAACACCTGGCTTACCCCAGGGAAACAAGGGATAAATTCACAAAAAAAAAAAATCTTCATAACTTCTAAATGTTCATTAGTCTTCTCCCCTTGTCTCATTTATTTAAAAATATCTTTTATTTTAACTTTATTAACATAAAACTTTCAAATAAGGAAAATATGAAAGAATAGTACTTGAGCATTCATTTACCCACCATTTAAGTTTAACAGTTGTTATTATTTTGCCATATTTTGTGGGGAGGTGGTACTGGGGATTGAACTCAGGGGCACTCAACCACTGAGCCACATCCCCAGCCCTATTTTGTATTTTATTTAGAGACAGGGTCTCCCTGAGTTGCTTAACACCTTGCTTTGGCTGAGGCTGGCTTTGAACTCACGATCCTCTTGCCTCAGCCTCCCAAGCCATTGGGATTACAGGCATGTGCCACCGTGCCCTGCTATTTTGCCATATTTTTGATGCATATATAATGTGTGTGGTTTCCTCTGAACCATTTGAAAGTACGTTGTACACAAGATTTATACCCTGAATATTTTGTTTTGTAACACTTCATAATGATATTCCCTATAAAATCAATACACGATTATTCTAGCTAAGAAAACTAACAATAATTCCCTTATATGATCACTGAGATCATCTAATAGCCAAATTCCACATTTCAAGGATTCCCCCAGTTATCCCACAATTGTCTTTTACAGATGTTACTTTTTATCCTCAAATTAGAACCCAGTCAATCCAGGTTGAGGCATTTGGCCATTATGTTGCTCTAAGATCTTTCACTCTAGAACATTCCAACCTCTTTTTCCCCTCTAATGCTTTATTATTTTGGACAGAAGAGGCCAGACGTCTTACTGAGTGTCTCGCTTTTTGGATTGGTCTGAATACAACTCATGGTTTCATTGAACTTGCTCCTTTGTAACATGTATGTGCTTCTTATAAACTGAAAGTTAGGGCTAAGCATTGGAGTCAATCCAGATGAAACATTCTGGCAACAATACTTCATAGACTTTGCGTGAAACTTCCCCCTCAGGAGGTATCCCACCATTAATGATGCTCAATTTGACTATTTCGGTAAGGCAGTTTCTCCATTATACAGGTATGTTTTTTTCCCTTTGTAATTACGAATAATTTGTTAATTTGTCCATTTTGTTAGTTCCACGTATCAAACTTATTGATTTGCGTATGTTGAACCATCCCTCTATCCCAGAGATAAATCCCTCTTGATCATTGTAAACAATCCTTTTATTTATCTATTCATAAAAAGACATAGTGGTCTTGCTATGTTACTCAGGTTGTTCTCAAACTCCTGAGCTCAATCGATCCTCCTGCCTCAGCCTCTTGAGTAGCTTAGACTATGGGCATTTGCCACCAAGACTGACAACTGATCCTTTTGATATGCTGTTAAGTTCAGTTTGCTGTTCTTTTGCCAAAGTTTTTTGCATCTGTGTTCATCACAGGTAACTGTAAACTTCTTTTCTTGTAGTGCTCTTGTCTAGCTTTAATACAAGGGTAATACTGGCTTGGTAAAATGAGTTTGGAAGGATTCCCTCCTCTTCAATTCTTTGGAACAGCTTAAAAAGGACTGGTATTTGTTCTTGTTTGGTAGAATTTAGCAGTGAAGTCATCACATCCTGCTCTTTTCTTTGATGGGAGATTTTTGATTACTGATTCAGTCTCCCTACTTGTTATTGATCTGTTTAAATTTTCAGTTTCTTTATAACTTGGTCGTGGTAGGTTGCATGCTTCTAGCAACTTACCTGCACTTCTAAGTTACCTAGTTTTCTTGTGACTATTCTTTTACCGGTCACCTTCACCTGATGATGTTAGCTTCCATTCATGATCCTCACCTGGGTCTATTGCTACACTGGCAATTACTAATTGGTAATTTTCTAATTTTGCCATCCTTTGTAACTTGATTGGTTAACATTCTTATGTAAAAAAGAGATTTGCCTCATAATCTGGATTGATCAAGGTTTAAGGAAAAAATAATTCTCCCTTAATTACCAATTTTTAAAGAGAGCAGTTGGTGTAACAATCACAACAAATACTTAAAATGAGTGGTCTCCCTCAAGTTTGAACTCACTTTCTTTCTCATACATGGATTTTTATTTGCTTACTTTTCAATAATGAGCTATGATCATTATTCTTGATGTTCAAAATGTCTATAATGTAGCTCTGGGAGCCCCCTCACACATTTTTAGTGCATCCCTTAGCAACATGTTCATTAGTCTTTGAGCACTTCCTTGCTTTGGGATACAAGATATTTCAGCCTTGATTTTTTTTTTTTAAAAAAGAGAGAGGTGAGAGAGAGAGAATTTTTAATATTTATTTTTTAGTTTTTGGCAGACACAACATCTTTGTTTGTACATGGTGCTGAGGATCGAACCCGGGCTGCACGCATGCCAGGCAAGTGCGCTTCCGCTTGAGCCACATCCCCAGCCCTCAGCCTTGATTTTTATTTTCCTACTCCAGGCATGGAATCCAGCCATTTCTACAAAAAATACATAGTTTTTCAAATACTAGTGAGAAAGTGTTTAGGAACCAAGATCTGGAATAAAAGTGCTAATTTCTACTAGGATATAATTGCTTTTATGGTTTTTCAATGCAACAAGGATAAAAAAATATTTGCTTTTGAAAGATAAATTTATATTGGTAATTCCTATTCAAATTAAACACTGCAGGGTTTTTGCTATTTTCTTATTTTATTGTTTACACTGATAATCTTGATTCCTAATGACATTAATGCATTTTCTTACTTGCTTTGTCTTTATAATATGTCAAAATGATTCAAATTTATACTACTAAGCATTACTATGAATTATAAAACCCATTGAATACAACAGCTTTTCATTTAGCAAACACAATCATCTAGGTTTCCTCCTCTCTGAAATGTTTCAGGGACATTGCATGGGCTACATTTTACCTGCTCTGGGTCATGACAATAAAAGTCTCCATTTATTAATGCCAATTTATGCCAAATGTGAAACTAAGAGCTTTATAGACATCATCTCTACTCCTACGACAAACCATTATTTAGTTTTGCAGATGCATTCACCAGTTATACTCCTTTTCAGGACCTAGGGACTAGGTTGGAGCAGCATGGCTGAAGACATGGTTAGAAAGGAAGGTCATGATCTCCATAATCTCCATCACTTCCTGCTCTTTTCTTTGATGGGAGAACTTTCGGGCCACCCAAACAGAATGTGGACTCTGTTAGTGGCATCTAATGTGATTGTTCCTGTGATGCCTTTTCCGAAGTTGAGAACATACCTAAATGTTTTCAGCCTGTCTCACTGAAGAGCCTTATTTTTTTGGTTTTGGTTTTTGTGGTGCTGAGGATGAACCCAGAGCCTTGTACATGCTAGGCAAGTGCTCCATCACTGAAGTACACCTCCATTCCAGAACCTTTACCTTTTGAATCTGCCCTCTTGTTTTTATATTGCATTATCAACTTGATTGCTCTTTTGGACCATTTCTGATTCGTTATCTTATTCTAGAAGTGAGTCAAAAGAAACTTCACACTGAACCCTAGTGTTTTTCATAAATGATATTTCTCCTTTGGGTTCAATATCCTTGTTGCTAACCATCATTTTCCTGTTCTTAGGGGCCAAATACTGTATTAGACCATGTGATAGGATAGACATAAGTTCAAGAAATCTTTCCTAGGTCAAAAGTCAGTGAGAATCTCATTATCCCAACATTTTCATTTGAATCAATCAACATACCCAGTTTAACATGAGATCTTTAGAGGTGTTATGCTACAAATCATTTTTGTTTTTCCAAATCATTTACAAATATCATGAATATTTTAGCACTGATCCATGGAACCCAGTTACCTGTTTTGAAATGTGTCCTCTTCTATTCTTTGTGTCCTTTTCTAGCAGACATATAGTAATAACAGCAAGATTTCATAATCACTCCCATTTATGTATTTTTTTAAAAAAAGAAAAACCAATACTTAGGTGTAAAGCTTTTTGAAGTCTTTTTGAAAACCTGTAAAGTACGTATTTACCAGTAACCGTACTTCCTTCCTCCAAGAATCCTGGTAGGTATGATTTACTCCTATTTGTTTTATTTTGTTCATTCTTTTAAAATTCCTACTATGTACAAGGCTCTGGAATGGTTGTAGAATGTTTTTCATAAATGAAAAGAATGGAAGGAGGCAATATGAATCCTACCCTCAGCTTAGGGTTCACGGTGCTAATAAGATATGCATACAAGTAGCCACAATACAACTATTCACAGAGGACAAGGCATTCACAGAGATGGGAACAACACACCAAGGCAGAGAGTCTGGGTAATTTGTGACACAGGGAACTGTGATCTTTCTATTTGCTTGGAGCAGAGGATCTGAAAGCAGATAGATGGAAAGTGTAGAAGCTAGGTACAGCCAGATTCTAAAAGGATCTGAATATGAAGTTAAGGACTTTAGATTTCATCTAGTAGGTAATAGAAAAACCTTTCATTATTAGTACTACTACTACTATTATTATTGTTAAAGTAAAGCAGTAAAGTAAAGTAAATAGCTGTCCTTTAAAATATGTAACATGGCACATAATGGAGGCGGCTGTAGCCCAAAAATACAACACGAGAGGAGGTGGGAGGTGGGAAGTCAGAACTCTAGAAAGGCTCTGGTTGGGAAATATATGAAAGATGCAAGAATAAAAAGAGATGCAAATATCTGAGAGGTAATTTAAATTCTTCCTTTAGAACCATTTCCCAGCCTCTCTGCCTGCCAATGAAAAGTAGCAGGCAACATATCATTTACTTTCAAGGAGGAGAAAAGAAAGAAGACTCTTTTCTAAAGGAATTGAATGTACTGGTGTTAAAGTAAAACTGGTAGCTGGTAGCTGCAGAGTAAAGCCTTCTTTTAGGTGGAAGACCCCAACTGAATGAGTTCTTGCCTATTCACCCTAAAGAGAAGCCTGCCACTTGGCATGCCCCACCCATGAAATACAGAGGGCCACCTAGAAAAACAAAATCAATAGGAGCATAAAACCATCCACCCTGCCAAGAAAAGGCAACCTGGACGTTAATTCTTCAAAAATAATAGCTGTGGAGCTTAACTCCCTTTCCTTACGTGGAGGCTGTATGTTGTGATTTTTCTGCCAAAGAATATAGTATAGAAAGAAAAGGAGTAATTTTGCTGTAGATAAAGCACATCAGACCGGTGACCAAGGTTACTATCCACTGTTACTAAGTTTGATTGATACTTTGTACTCTAATATGATGTAGCTGAGCATGGAACTTTACCTCTATGGTCCTTCTCCCCAAATCCTGTGACCCTAATCTAATCCTAACAAAAACATCATAGAAATCCCAATTGAGGGACATTCTATAATTAGCTAATCAGTACTTTGCAATGCCTGCATGATCATCAAAAACAAGAAAAGTCAGAGAACTCACAGCCCGGGGAGCCCACGGAGACCTGACAACTAAATGTAATATATTATCCTGGATAGAATCTCATAAGTAAAAACTTAAAAATCTGAACAAAGTATAGACCTTGGCTAATAATAATGTAGAATTATTAGTTCATTAATGGTAATAAACGTACCATACTAATGTAAGATGTTAGTGATAGGCAAGCCTAATGTGGGGTATATGGGAACCTATCTATACTATTTTTATAGCTCTTTTGTAAATCTAAAAGTGTTCTAAAATATTTTTTTGAAAATAGTTTATTGAAGATTTTAAATGCAGAAAAAAAATGAATTGCTTACTAATCACATGATGGCTATCAGTGGCATGAAAGTTAAATGGAAGAACTGACTCCAGAGGACACAGAGTTGATGGTGTTAGAAACAAACAAGTTTAAAAGATCCATGCTTCAATTAGTATCCTGAGAGAATTTAAGCCACTGCATGAACAAAAAAAAGAACAAGGTGCTCTTAAAAGGGAACAATCTGAAGGCCAAAAAGAGTTCTTAGAGACTAAATAAATATTGAAATTTTAAAATTCATTAGGAAAAGTCAGAAGATAATACCATGAAATCTCTTAGCATGTAAATCAAAGACAAAGGCAAAGATGGATAACATGAGAGAAAAGGTACATGTAAGAGATCAGTTCAGGTGCAGTTAACTAATAGGACTTTAAGAAGAGAAATATAATTTTAGTAAATGATTTTCCCTGAATGGTACATGTTGGTATATTCATAATAATAAAATAAAATGGATGAACTTTTAATTTTTAGTATCTATCTGTAGACAAAACATGGAATATTAGAGAATAGAATGAAATATTATGAACCACAGCAAAATGAAATAAAGGTACATCTGATTTAATTTGGAGAGTTAGACATGGAAGGAGTGGTAGAGGAAAAGGTAGGCCAATAGTATGCACATGTGTATGGTGAAGAATAATTAAAAAAACAAAGATTGATGGAATAATAAGCCATGCTAAATGTATCATTTAAAACAAATAGAAGGCTAATGGAAAATTGAAAAATAAAAATTTAAAAATTAAAGAAGGGATTTGGGGACATAAGTGACCCCAAATTTTCATTTTGGACATCAGTGGAGAGTAAGCCAGATAAAATAACTACAAACACACAGAGAATTCTGAGGCCAGCTGATAAGGATATGAGTAGATTAGCAGAGGACAGGCTAGGGTGGTGATGATGGGGAGTGGAGAGTTTGAGGTGGACTGGGGATATTGGTATAATGATTTAGCTTATTACAAATGCCTCATTTATCAGAGGTAACTGGGCAGCAAAAGTGACCCTCACACCAGTACATCCTACTCCCAAATAACAGCAGTCAGTGCTGTGTAAAAGCTGAACTCCCACAAGTAAGACGTGCCAGGAAGAAGGCAGTGTGCTCTCTCGGTCCCACTGGCGCCTATGCTGGGGCCTCCCGGCTCTCCTCAGGTCTCCCATGCCTGCTTTCCTCACCAAAGGTGAACCTGTCTCAGACTGGATTGAGAAGAGGAGGTCTGTCCGGCCAGGCTTGTGCAGATCTCCCCGGGGCACACCTCCTCTGCCCACCTGTTCTGTGCCTCAGACATCACCAAAGAGCTTGTTTATCACATTCAGATGCCTCTTCTCCATCGTGGTCTTCTTGCCCTGCTGCGGAATCTGGCACTGTTGACCACCTTCTTGATGCTCTCTGCCCTCCTGGGCTTAGGTGACTTTACTTTGATGATTCTTCTGCCCATGTGTCTTTTGGCCGCCTCTTTCTCCTCACATTTCTAAGGTACATATTCCCCAAAGCATCTGTCCTTGACTCTACTTTGGGTCACATCCAAACTGGATTCCTCAGAGACAGTGAGCAGATGGCTACAAAGGAATAAATTATGTCCCCAGTGAGCTAAGAAACCAAGTTTCTCTTTGTAACCAGTGGGGAGGATCTTGTTACAGGACCAAGTTACTCTGCCCCACTGTCTCCCAGCTACTGGATTCGAGGGTGGGCACAGTGAAGAGGGAAGAACAAGAAGTCTGTGTGAAAAGCATTTGGCTGATGGCAGAACACACATGAATGTCAAGAGTGGGAGTTGTTATTATAATGATCCTCCACACTCGGTAAAAGCTTGATTTTTTAGGTGTTTGGAGACAAAACCCAACCTTTTATGGCTACTTGAGGAGTCTAGTTCACTCAGTGCCTCTGAGGAACCCAGGTAGGGCATAACCTAGTCCCGGTACCTAGGGCCGCCATGACAAAGAGCCCCCAACTGGGTGGCCTAGAACAGCAGGCACGCGATGTCTCGTGGTTCTGGACGCCCAGAGTCTGAAGCCAAGGTGTCTGTAGAGCTGTGCTTCCTCTTCAAAGTGCTGGGGAAGGGTCTGTTCCAGGCTTTCCCCCAGCTTCCAAGAGCAGCTTGTGCTGATGTTGGTTTCTGCTGCATTACCCCCACCTCTGCTCCACCTGCACATGACATTCTCTGTGTGCGTCAGTGTCCATATCTGCCCTTTTAATAAGGACCCCAGTCATATTGAATCAGGGGTCCATGCTACTCCAGTATGACCTCATCTCTACTGATTCCTTCTGCCATGACCCCATCTCCAAATAAGACCAACTTCTGAGCTTGTAGGCTAGGACTTCACCTAGGAATGGTGGTTAGAGGGCCCAGTTCCACCCCTAATTCAGTGTCTCTTTCTGGCCTCAGCAGCACCACTACGAGTGGGGGCGAGAACGAACACGAGGACCTGGAGCAGGAGTGGAAGCCCCCGGATGAGGAGCTCATCAGGAAACTGGTGGCTCAGATCGAATTCTACTTTTCTGATGAAAACCTGGAGAAGGACGCCTTCCTGTTGAAGCATGTGAGGAGGAACAAGTTGGGCTACGTGAGCGTCAAGCTGCTTACCTCCTTTAAGAAGGTGGGGTGGATCCTCAGAAGCCACTTCTGGGATCTCAAGGGTGCTGGGGGTTGTGGCAGTCACCTTTTTTTTTTTTTTTTAAGCCTCCCTAGAACCCTGTTGACCGGCCATTTTTTATTGACTCTGAGGCATTAGAAAAATGATGAACAGAATGGATTTAGGGTCATTATTAACAATATACTTGCACACTCTGAAAAGGGTCCTGGGTGTTGGGCCAAGTCTCAGCTGTCCAGTTATGAAACACTGTGACTTGTTCATAGTTGAGTGCCCAGGAGGTGGCTGCACCAGGGCAGGGGCACTCGAAGGCCTTAACAGATATCCAGAGCCTAGAATTACACACAATCTAGGCTTTTCATTTGTCAAGTTGAATATGAAAAGGGAGAGAGTGAGCACCCAGAACCAGGGAGCTGAGCCTCTCCAAGACTCCAGGTCCTCACCTATACCACAGAGAGATGGGATGTCTAAGAACTGCTGAAACTGAGCAGCAGACTGCTTGTCCCTGTTGTGCCTACCCCAGCATTTGGACTCTGAACTCCCTGCTTCTCAGGGAGTTGACAGCCCAGTTGGAATAAGAACTCTATGTCTCCCTTGGGGCAAGTGTATTTACTAGAATGGAAAAGAACCACACGGCCTGTTGCATAATGGGCTGTGTAACGAGCGGGTCCTAGCCAAGTTGCCTGTGCACTTTGTCAGAGAGCACTGGGGAGGAGCTTCGCTCCTTAGAGCCCTTCTCTGCCTCACCCACGAGTGTGCTCTTATCTATCTATCTATCTATCTATCTCTATCTCTATCTCTTCTTTATTCATTTATCATTCTATTTGCTGAGTGCCATATTATGTACAGGAGGTACAAGATGAATTTGGGGTTGGGGCTGAGTGGTAGAGCACTTGCCTAGCATGCGTGAGGCACTGGGTTTGATCCTCAGCACCACATAAAAATAAATGAATAAAATAAAGGCATCTGTTTATCAACAACTACAAAAATTTTTTTTTTTTAAAAAGATGAATATGGTATTCTTTCTGCCCTTGAGAAGCTCACCATTCAATAAAGAAGAGAGACCTGTGGCATTTTACCACAGAACCCGTTCTACAAAAGACTGAAGAAAGTATTGCTAGGAGTTAGTTGATCAGAGCAAGTAACCCTGCTTGGAGAATCGAGAACTCTCCCCAGGGGTGTGAGATTGGGATAGGATCTTGGAGGATGAGCAGGAGTTTTCAGGGGACAGGAGAAGGGGAAAGGAATTGCATGTCCAGAGAACAGTGAGAAAGCTCTCCCATGAAAAATGTTTGCCAGGGATCCCAAAATGAAGCCTCCAGTAGAACTGCCCTGCACATTCCTTTAGTGCTCCCCAGGGACCTCAAGAGCCAGCCTGTTTTTCTTTCCTTTTTAAGCTTCCATTTGTGGATCTATTCAGGAATGTTCTTCTCTGTTGAAAATCAGCTACAGAATACAGACAGATGCCCTAACACCCCTTAAATAAAAACTAACACCGTATTCATTCAAAGGGTTTCCTGCTAATCATAATGGGAAGCATGTGACAAAGGTTGTAAACATAAGAAAATTATAAAGTTTCTGAAAATCTTGTAGATTTCTTCTAGAAATTGCACAAGGGTAGAAGCTGCCTGGTTCCTTTTCTAAGGTGGTACCTGGACACTCTTAGTAACAGGTCAGTACACAGGCCTAGGATGCTCCGACTCTAACAGAGCTTTCCTAGAGGACCGTGCTGCTGGCTCTGAGGCCCGTGGTTCTGCCAGAGCCTGCTTCTCCCTCCTTAGGATGTGGTCTTCCACAAACTTCTCAGCCCTCTGAGTAAGGCAGCATTTGCCTTCCCCCAAGTACTCCTTACTCAGACTTCAGGCTTAGGAGGCAGTTGCTTCTTCTCTCTGAAGTGTACCCTCCCTACAGTTTTTTGAAAAGGTTCCACCATGTCTCACCCCAATAGAGCCATTGCCTGGCTTTCCCACAACGTCACCATGACCAGCAATCATCTTTTTCACACCTAAGCCTGCTTCTCCTTGGCCCGTGTCACAGTGATCACCCCACTGATTCTGTGTGTAGATGATTTGTGATTCCTGCAACATAAGCCTAAGTCTGGCCATTTCCTCCAAAGGGACATTGTAGAGTGGACAGTGCTCTCAGTCCAGAGCCTGTCCATTTTCAGGTTCTCCCGTGGTTTCTCTGTCCCACCCAGTTAAGTGAGCCTTCCTTTCTTGATTTCCATGAAGTTTCTGCTGTAGGCTTAGGGGCACCTGGAGTTCCCAATTCCTTTGCAGAGCAGCTTCACTGGCCTGGCCTCAGAGGACTCTATTTCGCCACTCTTGGCTCAGGTCACCTACCCCACCCACCTTCACTGTTTCTTTGGGATGATTCATTCTCCCTGGCTTTCCCTTCACCGGAAGTGGGCCTCTAGAAAATTACTGTTTTACAATATAAATATAGCTTTCATATACTGCAACATCAACATGCACAATTTCCATCAAGGGAGGGGGAGGGAGGGATTATTTCATCATTCTTTAAGAGGCTTAAGCTGGATTTAAGTCCCAGTTGAAGCAGTCCATGTCATTTTCCAGAGATATTGCAGAGAAATAGAGAAGATCTTTTGGGACCTTCTCTGTATCAAATGCAGAAATACGACTTCAGAGAAGTGTTTGAATGTCACAATCTCCAAGTCCTATCAAAACAATAGCACCTAAAATTTGAAATAAAACCAGCACATGATTACTGAATATTCTCTGGGAGCAAGGCACTAGTCTAAATTTTACATGTAATGGTGTGCGTCTTTATGTGTAAATGTGTATTTTTATTCATTCAATCTTCATGATACCTGTTTGGGGTAGACACTACTAACATTTCCAATTTACAAATGAGGAAGCTGAGGCACTAAGAGGCTGACTGTTGAGGTCTTGTTGCCAGTTGGAGGTGAGCCTTAGATCTATATATACAACAGCCTTGATCCAACCTACAGGTTTAACTTGTACACTTGCGCAGAATTAAATATTTCCACTGTCATGGAATGTCCTGTTGGACAGCTCTAAACTGTGCTGCCTGATGTAGATGTAGAAAGTGTTTCCATTCATCAGATATTTGAGTGTCCACGCAGTCAGGTATGAGTCTAGATATTAGTATTACAGGCATGAGGGAGAGAAGGAAGGAAATTCAGTATGCTTAAATGTAGACAAGGACATTAGGTACCATTTCAGGTTTGCTGTATGTTTTTTAGGTGAAGCATCTCACACGGGACTGGAGAACCACAGCACATGCCTTGAAGTATTCAGTGACCCTTGAGTTGAATGAGGACCATCGGAAGGTGAGGAGGACCACTCCCGTCCCACTGTTTCCAAACGAGAACCTTCCCAGCAAGATGCTCCTGGTCTATGATCTACACTTATCCTCCAAGCTGTGGGCTCTGGCCACCCCCCAGAAGAATGGAAGAGTGCAGGAGAAGGTGATGGAAAATCTTCTCAAGCTCTTTGGGACTTTTGGAGTTATCTCGTCAGTGAGGATCCTCAAACCTGGAAGAGAGCTGCCCCCTGATATTCGGAGGATCAGCAGCCGGTACAGCCAGGTGGGGACCCAAGAGTGCGCTATTGTGGAGTTTGAGGAGGTAGAAGCAGCTATCAAAGCCCACGAATTTATGATCACAGAATCTCAGGGGAAAGAAAACATGAAAGCTGTCCTGATTGGTATGAAACCACCCAAAAAGAAACCTTCCAAAGATAAGAACCATGATGAGGAGCCCTCTGCCAGCATCCACCTGAACAGGTCCCTGAACAAGAGGGTGGAGGAGCTTCAATACATGGGGGACGAGTCTTCTGCCAACAGCTCCTCTGACCCTGAGAGCAATCCTACATCTCCTATGGCTGGCCGACGGCATGTGGTCACCAACAAGCTCAGCCCTTCTGGCCACCAGAATCTCTTTCTGAGCCCAAATGCCTCCCCGTGCTCAAGTCCTTGGAGCAGCCCCTTGGCCCAACGCAAAGGTGTTTCCAGAAAGTCCCCACTGGCTGAGGAAGGTAGACTGCACTCTAGCACCAGTCCGGAGATCTTCCGCAAGTGCATGGATTACTCCTCTGACAGTAGCGTCACACCCTCTGGCAGCCCCTGGGTTCGGAGGCGCCGCCAAGCTGAGATGGGGACACAGGAAAAAAGTCCTGGGGCAAGTCCCCTGTTGTCTCGGAAGATGCAGACTGCAGATGGGTTACCTGTAGGGGTGCTAAGGCTGCCCAGGGGCCCTGACAACACCAGAGGATTTCATGGTGGACATGAGAGGAGCAGGGCCTGTGTATGAATGCCTTCTATTTTTAATACCAGCTCCATTGAAAACCACCTGTGTTTTCAAGGTTCTGACAAATACCTGGCATGACATAGAATGGAATTCAGTCCTCTTTGCAAGATTTTGTATACATGTAGACCTCTTAATTTATATATTTGTAAGGCATATAAATTGTCTGGTACCCTATGGTTTTGAGATCATCTTCTAGTTCCTATCACCCATTTGTCCCAGCATGGCCATTATTTGGATAGTGCCTGATGTGTGTGTGTGTATGTGTGTGTGTGTGTGTGTGTGTGTGTGTGTGTGTAGTGGCTCTGAAAGGCTGTGGGACAGAGGGGTGCCTGGAGAATGTCTAACAGGTCCCATTTTGGAGACTGTTTCCCCACCACCACCCTTCAGTGATTGAGTTGTCCTTGGTAGGCCATACTAGGGCTTCCTAAGAGCCAAGATGAGTTTTGTTGTTTAATGACAAATAGATAAACTTATAGCATGGTGTCTTGTAGGACCAAATGTATGTTCCCTGTCAAGTGAATAAATAATTAAACACCCACTGGAGTGTTGACTCTGAAGTCATAGATTGTGCCTGACAAAAATTGTTCCCATCTGAAAAGGCTGTGGGTGTTGTGCCATGAGGCCCTGAAAAGCTCAGCAGGGATACATTTTTTCAGTGTACCCCAGGGCAGCCCTGAGCTCTCCTTGGAGCTTCCGCAGGTGAGAGTTCTCTCATCACAGTGAATCTCACTGAGCAGGCAGCTTAGCACATCATGATGTTTCTCTAGGTAGGGTCCTAAACCAGCAACAATGACATCACCTGGAACTTGTTAAAATGCAGATTCTCTGTCCTGCCCAAGCCTACTGAACAAGACACTCTGGGACAAGAACCTGGAATGTGAGTTTTGACAAGACTCCAGGTGATTCTGTTATATGCTAGAGTGAGGACCATTGGTGTAGACCAAGGTTGTGGGTCTGGAGGTGTCAGTTTGACTCTATTTGTGACCTTGGGAATGTACTAACCCCTTGAGCCTCCTCATTTCCCTGGGAAGTGCTTCATCAGGATGCCCATCTCTGGAATGCAGTTGGCCCTCTGTAACTGCAGCCTTTCCCTTCTCACATGGGTTAATGTCCATTATCATCTGGGAGTAGCAGAAAGAGCACTAGCCTCAATTCCAGTGTTGACTTCCCATCTACTATTTTAGGGTTTTAATAGAACTTGTGGATAAGTATTGGACAGTGATTATTTGCCTGGAACTATACTAAGAACTTTCCATGCATGATCTAATTTAGTCCTCCCAACAGCCACATGACAAAGGTCCAGGTATTCTCTCTCTCTTTTATATGCAAAGAAACAGACTTCATGTGGGTAACCAACTCAGTGGAGTTAGCTGGACTCTGGAGCTCACACTGTTAGCCACCAGATGGTTCTCTACATTGGGAGTCTCACCATCCAAATTCATAAGATGCAAACCAAAGGTGCTAGGATTTGCTGAGCGCCCCCCCATGTTGTGCTAGGCATTTGTTAGACCTCATATAGGATTTATATCAGTTTTACACAGGAAGCTGCTGAGAAAGGATAATAACGCTCACTTCAAACAATTGTGAAAATGGAAGAAGCTATTTAATATAAAGAAGTACATTTTAAATTATACAGTTCTGTATCAAGAGCAGGCAATTATTATTTGGTTAGTAGGATGATATGTCCCTTAAGGGTCAGAAGAATTCCTGCCAACTGGTAAATGCCTCCATTTTAAGATTTGCCCTTTCCACTACTACCTGCTGTAGGTAGCCCAAGGGCTTGAGTCTGGACCCCAGGCCTGCAGTGAGTGGCAGCCCCCTCCAGCCTCCTCCCTGTGTCTCACCCCCTACCTCTGTTCCCAGTGTCCCTGCCTGATCCACTAGCTGCTCCAGGGCCACCAGGCCATCTGGGCTTCCCAGTGCTTCCCAGAGTGGTCTCATCCATGCTGTTCCACCCTTTTCTGTTCTAACACACACACTGCAGCTCTATTTTAGATAAGTTCCCATGGAGCATGATTACTTTTTAAAATACCTACTCCTTCACCTTTATATATGAAGACAGATGAACTTGGCCTTTCCTCTGTGGTATTGTCCTGTATGGTGTTATCAGAGAGCCCTGAATTTTGAGTCAGCAGCACTGAACTATAGTTGTGGCTTTTCTAGTGAATAATTGTTTGACCTTGAGCAAGTAATCTCTCTCTTTGATTCATGTTTTCCCCATCCAATCAGTGGCTAACAATCAGATGTTCCTTAAATAACACCCACCTATGGGCAAAGTGCTTTATGAACTAGGAGAGAAAGTACCTAAAAAGCACTTTGCAGATGTTGGTCATTACTCATTCTGCTCTCTGATGATCTCCTCCAAAGACAAACCTTCCTCCTTCTTTCCATGTGGTTTTTCACCCTAGCTTCATGCTAGAATCACCTGGAGAGCCCACCCCATGATGTTCTGATTTAACAGGTTCTGGGTTGAGGCTCCCTCTGGGATTGTAATAGGCAGTCAGCAATAGAAGCTCTGGCCCATTGCAATGAGGACGGGAGCCTTAGGGACATTTGTTCCTTTGTCCTCTTTCTAGGGCTTGGTCCTGGTCTCTTCTGTAGACTTCTCCATGTGGTGCTTATAGTAGTCCAGGGGCACCTTGTTGATGAACCTGCTCTTTCTAAGTCTCTGGCCAAAGCTTCAACTGCAGCATGGTCCTCCTGTTTGCTAGCATGAAGCCTTTCTTGAACAGCTTGACTGGGAAATCTAGCCAACAGTATTTTTACAGATGTTTCATTCTTTTTAATGAAAACCAGCTCCCTCTCTGCACTGGGACATGAAGCCTGCTGGACATCTCCCCTTGAAGTGCTGGCAGAACGTCCTCACTCAGAACACGTCCAAAATACCACCTTGTCTGCCACCCCCTGCCTCCACATATGTGCCCACCTGCTTCCTTTCTTGACTTCCCATGTCAGTCATTGATGTCACCATCTCCTGAGCCACCCAGACTGGAAAAGAGACTGTGTAAAAAATGTGGAGAACACAGGCTCTGGGGTTCGCCTGCCTGGGTTTAAATCCTATTGACTGTTAACAAATGGCTTAGCCTCTTTGTGCCTTGTTTTCTTTCCCAGAAAAGGTGAATAATAATTTCTACCTTCTATGTTTTGTTAGGATTAGGTGAGTTGATATCTGAAAAGCTTGCACATGGTAAATGCTCAAAGACTGTGAAGCTGCCATGTTTATACCTTCTGTTTCCCACTCTCTCACATTCACACAAGAAGCCAGAGTTATTGATTCTTGCTCTGAAACATTTTATACCTGCTTCCTCCTCCCTGAGTGCTTGACTTGTCCCACTCACACTTCTCCTAAGGTCTGCCTGTCCAGCCCTCCTTAATTCTTCCCATCATACCACCTTATTCATCTTACTAAAGATGAATTCTGGTCACATAACTTCTTTTTTTTTTTATCACATAACTTCTCTACTTAAAAAAACAAAACAAAACAAAATACTGGCCACCTCTTTCTATACATAAGGGGAAAAAAGAGACAAACTGCCCCGTATCCCCTGACATGCTGTGCATCTTGTGGAGAAGACCCTCTGAATTATCATTCAGTGGGTCCACATCCGGTTGGAGTGTAGGGCAATATCCTGAACTGTCAGGCCAGAGTCATAACCGAAACATGTCCGTGTCTGTGTCTCATTTACTCTTGCATCACTCCAGGGTGTGGCTGGGTTGAAAACAGCTCTGTTTGGTTTCTGCCACACAAGACTGAAACATGTGAACAAGTATTTTTTGAAGACACATTATTTATTGATTATTTTTAAATGCTTTTCCCTAAAACATGAAGTAGCTTTTTCCAGTAATTTTCATTTACATACGCAGCTCCTTGTAAGTTGTAAACATGTTGAAAAAAACTCAGAAACTAGCAGCAAAGATTCGAGGAGGAAAGGATTGAAGCAGCAAGAAATGTCAACTTATTCTCAATACCAACACAGATCTTGGTGTGTGCTCACTTCTTCATGGAAAAATAATCCCGAAGACTACAGACTTAGTACTTCATCCTTATAAAGCATCCTTATAAAGCCTCAGGATTAGCTCTCTGTGACTTGGTCAGTGGGGATGAGGTTTGCCAGCCACTCAGTGGTCTGGGAGCTAGAATAAATGGGATATGGGGTGGGAGGGTGCTCATCTGGTGTGTGTATAACGGCCATGGGCAAAGCAGCTACCTTCATTTAGACCAATTTCTATGTATGCAGCTGTTTGCACATTACCTCTGATTTGGAATCAGCTGTAAGATGAGCAGAAGCAAGGTACCCATGTGCCTTGTGACTATACACAGACATTCAATTAAACTCCGCAAATATTGTGGAGCAATACTAAGGGTGAAAGAAGCAGGGGGCTAAAGTGTTTTGGAGGAAAGATGAATCCTATGATCCTTGCCTTTATCTGTAACTGGAAATTGAAGTAGGTTCACACCCGCCTTCTCAACACTGCACTAGTAGTTAACCCACCTTCAAAGATGCACTTAGGAAGATCAATTTGTTGTGGTTGTCTAGTGGTAGCCCAAGGCAAATGACTCCCACCATTCTGCTATCTTTGCGCCCTCTAGTGTCCAAACTGAAATATATCCTCCAAGAGGATCACAGCCAGGACACACCATTGAGAGCACACGCCTGTGGTTGAGAATAACAAAAACCCTAGTTTAAATTGCAGCCTTGTCATTTGGCAGATGACAAGACATGCCCCTCTTCTTTAAGCCTCAGTTCCCTTGCCTGCAATATGAGCATAAGCATGCTCACAACACCAATGTTCTTGTAAGGATTAAAGGAGTAATTTGTGGAAAGCAAACCATCCTAGCATAAGGAAATTGCCCTAAAAGATATAGTGTCACTAAAACTGTCAGATATAAACTCCTTCTAAGTCAAAAGGATGGGAAAGACTTATCTAGAGCACTCGTCACTTTGTGTTATACTCAATTGCTTATGCTCCATTTCCTTGCTTCAATTTGAGCCACGTGGAAGGGACAATGTATGTCAACACATAGTATCTGGCCCTCGGCAAGAGCTCAGGATTTATTTATTGGGTGGATACTGAATAACAACTTTTTTTCTATCTTTAATAATATTGTAAAGTGTCATAAAAATTTAGTGTTTTCAAATATCTAAGAAGACCCTCTTGTGAGCATCTAGATTCTAAGGGCTCCGTGATTCAGCATTGGTTGACAGCTTCCCCTTGTCCTGAAAAGCTTTGGCCCTGAACTACACCATGGAACCTCTGCAGGTCTCATCATAAGGAGAAGAAAAGCATATAATGCATAACAAAGTCTGGGATGGTGACTCCTGAGCTCAGAACCCCTGAAAAATCTGAAGAGTGAGCTCCGGGGTTGGATGGGGAACTTGATTAATAGGGTGGAAGCCAAGGACCTTAGGGATCTTCAGAAGCCAGGACCCAGGAAACTCCCTTGCTGCCTTTCTCCTGTGTGAAATGAGTGACAGTTCCACCTTGAAATGTCTGGAATACATTCTGGTGGGCCATCCTGACAGGTGAATTCAATTACCACAGTGTTCTTAAGTCTCTAATAAGTCATCTTAAGTTTGCCATTAGCAGAGTACAGTGAAGAACAGATAGACACAAACAAATGTTTTCTTTATACAAAAATTATCTTTATAACATCACAAGTCTACAAACCTGCAATCAAGAAACTATAAATGGGATAGACAAGCGGTTTCATTTTTAAACACAAGAGAGATGTTAAGAGATGTTAAGTATTAACTGGGTTAATACTTTTAAGGAGCTAAGATTTGGGGGCAAAAATCTTGTTTTTTTGTTTTTGTTTTTCTGAGTTGTATATCCCTTCACAAAATGGAGAGGCTGACTTTGACATTGAGAAGTGATTAGCAGCTGGTAGCTACATTATAGAGTTCGACATCTGTATTTTGGTATAGTCTTAAAACAATTTAAGGAAGATGGAGTCTATAAAACTTTGAAATTGACAACTTCACAGGGAACTTAGCAGCAGGTCAAATTAAAGTGCTGGGCTCTGCAGCCTTTGCAGACAGGCACAAGAACAGATTGGGGGGTCATAAAATGATGGTGAGGAATCCCTGGAGGGGATTTAGTCTCTGCATCCATCCAAATCTTGCCATCTATCCTTGGAGAAAAGAGTGGAGACTCCTATGTGAAGAGCTGGGATTCCTTTGAGACCAAAAGAGGAGCTGCACTGAGATCTTATTTTTAAAATAGTATAAAAAATAAACTATCCATCAATTTCAACATCACCTGTTTGAGAAATCATCTGAGATAAAAGATGTTGATAGATCATTGGATTCTTGTTTCACGGCAGGAGCAGGAAACAGCAGGGGAAAGAGCAATTTAAAAATTTTTATTACTATAAGGTCCTTAGCATCTGGACCATCTTAAGTGACAGCTGCCATTTTAAGGAAAAAGTTTCATTTGGGTGTTTCTGAGAAAGGCTTCACCACTCCCTCATCCCAATCCAACCCCTAACTGGCCACATTGGGACCCACCAGGCTTTGATTCCTGAGTTGGTCCCATAAAAGTCCCAGAACCCAAGCCTGTTTTGCCTCTCTCCACTATAGAGAGATGGCCTTTATTTGTCAGCTCTGACAAATGAACTCTGGTGTGTATCTCTGCCTGGTCTCTTTCATTTCTCGCTTACCCATCTCTCGTTCCTCACATGTCTTCGTTCCCCTTGAAGTGCTGGCAGAACATCCTCACTCAGAACACGTCCAAAATACCACCTTGTCTGCCACCCTCTGCCTCCACACATGTGCCCACCTGCTTCTCCTCTTGACTTCCCATGTCAGTCAGTGATGACACCTCTCCTTGCATGCAAGCAAATACAAAAGTAGAGAGTACAACGAATTCTAATATGTACCCCAGATTCAACAATTATCAATTTTTCTCACATTTACTCCATTTGTTTCTTTTTCTCTCTTCTTTGTTTTTTTCTAAAATATTTTAAAACAAATCCCAAACTTCATTCATTTCACCCCCTACCTACTTCAGTGTATCTCCTTAATAACTTGAATTGTTTTTTATCCTGTTTGTGGTTGTGATTTCAGGGGTCTTAAGAGAAAAACTAGTAAATCAGAATTCATTTAATTAAAGACAAAATTCTTTAAAAAATAAATTTTTAATTTATTAAATTGTATCTATTATAAAATTATTAATTATATGACAAGGTAATAGGACTTGACATTTTAACATTAATCATGTAACAACTAACTAGAAAATGCTGACTAAACATTATAAAACAACATTAAAAATAAAATCCCATAAATACCCCATAATCCAATCACATTGTTTTAGTAACTGAATTTAGGAACTTTTTCTTTCATCTTTAAAAAAAAATATTTTTATTGCTTTATAACAGACTATTGGAAAGTACCATAGAATGAACACAGCTGTGTAACTATGGCCCTAGCATCCCAGGTTTGTTTGCTTTCTTTCTCTCCCAATTTATTTATTGAGGAAACTGGTCATCGTCCTATGGTCCCTCCCACACTCGATTTATTCTTCTAAACCTCTGTTTTCTGTAAAATGGCTATTAGATCAGGACTCTCCATCAGGGCCCGGATCCCAGTGTAGCGTACCTAATAGAACTCATGGCAAAGGAATAATCATCACACCAATCCCGTTTTCACTGAAATTTTGTTCATCACGGGCGATTTATTTTTGCATTGTAATTTCTTTAGAATATGCATCAAGTGTTATTCATCTTGATGGTTGAGTTTGGGAGCGTCCCCTGTCTCTGCCCTGGGTGGAGGCTTGGTCCTTGGCAGGTTCAGTTGTCTTCAAGAGGATTTCGCAGCTGATGGCCCTGCCTCCTGCCTCACAGAGAGGGATGAGCCCTCTGGTTGTCTCTTTTTGTTATGTGAAGATTAATAAGTGGGCCATGTGTGAGTTCACCACAAGTGTCCCACACAATTGGAAATCCTAGATACTGTAACAGGAAATCAGATCGGAAAGGAAGAAACAAACCTGTCTCCTCTCACAGATGTAGAAAATATTAGGGAATCTACATAAAAACATTTTGAGGACAAATTGTATTTAACAAGGTCATGTAGTAGAAGATCGACACAAAAGGGCACTCAATTCTAAAACTTGCAACTGAAATTTATAAACCAATGCCATTTCAATAGTTTCCAAAAGAATATCATACACTTAGTTATAATTTGTAAAAACTAATGAAAGAATTCAAAGACCTTCTGTTCCCATTATATTCATTGAAGTCAAAATATCAAACATTCCCCAACTGATGTATAGATTTAAGGCACTCCCCTCAAAAACATGATTCTTCATAGATCTAGGCAAGCTAATTAGAAAATATATATGCAAAAGCAAAGGAACTAGAATATCTAAAACAGTTTTGAGAGAGAACAAATTTGAAGTCTCACAGTATCCAATTTTAAGATATAAAATAGAACTACTGTGATCATAGCAGTTATGGTATTGACTACAGGATAGAGATGAATGAAACAGACTAAAGGATTCCACATACAGGGGCTATAAAATATGATCAATTTAAACATTTTCTTGAGATACAACAGCAAACAACATGTGTTTAAAGCATATGATTTGATAAATTTTGGCATATGCATATATCAATGACATCATCATCCCAATCATCCATCTTTCCCCAAAATTTCCTTGTGTCCTCTTTTATCCCTCCTTCTCACTCTTTGTCTCCTGGCAATCACTAATCTACTTTCTTTCATTTATATTAGTTAACATTTCCTAAAATTTTATATTAATGGAATCATATCCATTTACTGCATGTAAATTTAAAATTTTTAATCTCACTTCCTGGACTCAACAGAATTCTTTTGAGATCGTAGCATGTATCAATAATTCATTCTTTTTTGTTGTAATATAATATTCCATTAGGTACCACACTTTTCATACCCACATCATATATAAAAATTAACTGAAAACAAACCATATGACTGAACGTAAAACTATAAAACTCTTAGATTAAAAAATAAAGAAGCCTTTATGATCTTGGATCATAAAACAAAATCCTTAAGAGAAAAACTAATAAATCAGAATTCATTTAATTAAAAATTTTAGCTCTGGGAAAAACTAAGAAATGTAAATATAAATTACTGACTGCTAAAAATTATTTAGTAATCACTTAACTGAGAAAGGACTTGTACCCAGAATATATAAAGAACCTTTAACACTCAACAATAGAAAAACAGTCTTTCAAAATGGGCAAAAGATTTGAACATACATCTCACCAAGGAAGATAGAGAGGTGGCACATTAATATATGAACAGCTATTTAACATCATTGGTCATTAGGGAAATACAAATTAAAAACTACATTGAGATATGATTACATACAAATTTGATTGGCTGATATAAGAAATTCTGATAATAGCAAGTACTGACAAGGATACAGAGCCACTGGAACTCTAATATGGGACTGATGAAGATGCAAAATGGTACAGAACATTCTGGAAAGCAGTTGAATTTTTTTTTTTACGAAGTTCAAAATACACTTACCATTTGACCCACAAATCAAATTTGTAGGTATTTATTATAGAGAAAGAAAAACTCACACAAAAATCTGTACATAAATGTTTATAGCAGCATTATTCATGATTGCCCCAAACTGAAAATGATCCAGATGTTCTTCAATAAGAAAAAATGGGTGAGCAAATTAAAATACCTGTACAATGGAACATTACTCAACAATGGAAAGGAATGAGCTATTGATGTATACCCACTGTGGGCAAATATCAAATGCTTTATGCTGAGTGAAATCAGCCTGTCTCAAAGTATATAATTTTTCAAACAAAAGGCAAAATTCTAAGACCAGAAAACAGATCTGTAGCTGGAAGGAAATGGGGAAGGAACGGACTGTAAAGGGAAGCTTGAGGGAATTCTCTTGAACTTGAATAGTTTTTTATCCTGTTTGTGGTTGTGATTTCAGGGATCTTTGCATCTGTGAAAACTTGTAGAACTATACAAAAACAAAAATGAGGTTTACTGCATGTAAATTTTTAATAGCAATAAAAATGACTGAGCAGTGCTTCTAGGTGTACGGGCAGCCTGACCCCTCCTTGCAAGTCCCCCAAACTTGAAGTGCTTGGTGAATAAAGGATATTATGGCTGGAGCTCAAATTGCAGGGAAGAGAGTGTCACACAGCCAGCCCATAGAGAGCCCTAAAACACTTGGAAAGGAATTTATTCTTCTCAAAGAGAATTCTGGTTGCTATGTGGAGAATGGATGTATAGTAGTGAATCACAGCGGGAAAAAGGCTTTTTCACTTATAAAAAGGAAAGCAACCATACCTTACGAAGAGAGGATCAAATATTTGGAACTTTTAACTAGGACCGAGGACTGGGAGGGAGAAGAAAACAGTTTTGCTTTTCAAATGCGGTTTTGCCTTGTGGTTAGAATTTCCTTGTTTGGCTAACTCCCAGGATGTAGGGATAGGACTTCTTCCAGTGTGTTTTTGGCCTTCTGTCTCACGATAAACAGACGTGGCGTCGCCAAGCTTTTCAGAGGGTCCCAGGTACAGGGTGATACGATCCGGACCACAGAAGCTTATTGTCAGCTCGCTCCAAGCTCCCGGTGGGGTCCCTGTTGCTATAAACATAACTTGGGAGGCCTGGGCAAGTGTGGACACCTCCCAGAGTAGTTTCTCTGCCACCCCAGCTCCTCAGGACACACGAGGCTTAACCAAGAAGGGGCAGGGCTAGAACCTCTGACCTCAGAAAACACTGGAAAACACATGAGGGCAAGGCTGTTGGGAGCCCCATGAGGTGGCCTCAGATTTGAAGGTGCTACTACAGAAAAGAGATGATATTTAAAAGCTCAAGAGGTGCCTGTTTGCTGGACCTTCTGGCTGGCAGCCCGAATGGCAACCCAATCCCCAAGTCTCAGTTGACAAAATGGCTGCATGGGCATTAACCCTATTGAGAGAGAGAGAGAAATGTCCACCTGAGCTCTAGGAGTTGTTGACGCCTCCCTCTGCCATCCCTAGGTAGCTGATTTCCATCCAATGGGCAATTTCATCTGATTCTTGGGAGGTTTCCACCTCTTTCCTGCTTTATTTATCCTCTTTGAAGCCCTGGTCACCTCTGCCATGGGCAAATGTCAATTCTATGAAAGGGCTGGGCCTGTCCCCATGGAAATGTAGCCTAGCACGAGGACAGCCGCCAAGCCCTGTGGCTCCATTTCAAACTCCCTTTTAAATGGAAACCATTTGATACTCTTTGCCCACGCAGTCCTGAAGTCTCTGAATATACTCAAACAAAGAGGAGAGTTCTGACTCAGAGATTCAGCTCCCTGCCTACACAAACACTGGTAATTAACTCTACTGAAAAAAAGAAAAAGACAAGATAATAAAACTTATCTTTAATTGGCACCAGAAAACCTAATATGAGTATTGGCTGGTGAGTTCCCGGAATTACCCACAAAGTGCCTTTCATGGGTTCACCAAAGACAATGTTCAAATTACCAGGATCCAGATGACACCTGGGAAAACTAAAAACACAAACAAAACCTGAGTTTGAGAGTCAGAAGCAGATGCCAGCCATGGGGACCTCAGTGGTCCTCCCGGTTCTCTGGGTCTCAGTTTCCTCATGTGTAAAATAAATGACTAGGACATGGTCTATGTCTCCAAAACCGGTTCTCCTCGTGCAGTTTTTTAAAAATTTTTATTATTAGTTGTTCAAAACATTACAAAACTCTTGACATATCATATTTCATACATTTGATTCAAGTGGGTTATGAACTCCCATTTTTACCCCGTATACAGATTGCAGAATCACATCTGTTACACATCCACATTTTTCCATATTGCCATACTAGTGACTGTTGTCTACTATCCCCCTTCCCCTCCCCTCCCATCTTCTCTCTGTACCCCATCTACTGTAATTCATTTCTCTCCCTTGATTTTTTTCCCTTTCCCCTCACAACCTCTTATATGTAATTTTGTATAACAATGAGGGTCTCCTTCCATTGCCATGCAATTTCCCTTGTCTCTCCCTTTCCCTCCCACCTCTCGTCCCTGTTTAATGTTAATCTTCTCATGCTCTTCCTCCCTGCTCTGTTCTTAGTTGTTCTCCTTATATCAGAGAAGACATTTGGCATTTGTTTTTTAGGGATTGGCTAGCTTCACTTAGCATAATCTGCTCTAATGCCATCCATTTCCCTGCAAATGCCATGATTTTGTCATTTTTTAATGCAGAGTAATACTCCATTGTGTATAAATGCCAATATTTTTTTTATCCATTCATCTTTTTAAGGGCATCTAGGTTGGTTCCACAGTCTAGCTATTGTGAATTGTGCTGCTATGAACATCGATGTAGCAGTATCCCTGTAGTATGCTCTTTTTAGGTCTTTAGGGAATAGACCGAGAAGGGGAATAGCTGGGTCAAATGGTGGTTCCATTCCCAGCTTTCCAAGGAATCTCCATACTGCTTTCCAAAGTGACTGCACCAATTTGCAGTCCCACCAGCAATGTAAAAGTGTACCCTTTTCCCCACATCCTCGCCAGCACTTGTTGTTGTTTGACTTCATAATGGCTGCCAATCTTACTGGAGTGAGATGGTATCTTAGGGTGGTTTTGATTTGCATTTCTCTGACTTCTAGAGATGGTGAGCATTTTTTCATGTACTTGTTGATTGATTGTCCTCTTCTGAGAAGTGTCTGTTCAGGTCCTTGGACCATTTGTTGATTGGGTTATTTGTTATCTTATTGTCTAATTTTTTGAGTTCTTTGTATACTCTGGATATTAGGGCTCTATCTGAAGTGTGAGGAGTAAAAATTTGTTCCCAGGGTGTAGGCTCCCTATTTACCTCTCTTATTGTTTCTCTTGCTGAGAAAAAACTTTTTAGTTTGAGTAAGTCCCATTTGTTGATTCTTGTTATTAACTCTTGTGCTATGGGTGTCCTATTAAGGAATATGGAGCCCGACCCCACAATATGTAGATCAGAGCCAACTTTTTCTTCTATCAGACGCAGAGTCTCTGATTTGATATCAAGCTCTTTGATCCATTTTGAGTTAACTTTTGTGCATGGCAAGAGAAAGGGATTCAGTTTCATTTTGTTGCATATGGATTTCCAGTTTTCCCAGCACCATTTGTTGAAGATGCTATCCTTCCTCCATTGCATGTTTTTAGCCCCTTTATCAAATATAAGATAGTTGTAATTTTGTGGATTGGTCTCTGTGTCCTCTATTCTGTACCATTGGTCCACCCGCCTGTTTTGGTACCAGTACCATGCTGTTTTTGTTACTATTGCTCTGTAGTATAGTTTGAAGTCTGGTATCGCTATACCTCCTGATTCACCTTTCCTGCATAGAATTGTTTTTGCTATTCTGGGTCTTTCATTTTTCCATATGAATTTCATGATTGCTTTATCTATTTCTACAAGAAATGCCGTTGGGATTTTGATTGGCATTGTATTAAACCTATAGAGAACTTTTGGTAATATTGCCATTTTGATGATGTTAGTTCTGCCTATCCATGAACAGGGTATATTTTTCCATCTTCTAAGATCTTCTTCTATTTCTCTCTTTAGGGTTCTGTAGTTTTCATTGTATAAGTCTTTCACCTTTTTTGTTAGGTTGATTTCCAAATATTTTTTTGGAGGATATTTTGAATGGGGTGGTTGTCCTCATTTCCATTTCAGAAGATTTGTCGCTGATATACAGGAATGCCTTTGATTTATGCGTGTTGATTTTATATCCTGCCACTTTGCTGAATTCATTTATTAGCTCTAATAGTTTCTTTGTAGACCCTTTGGGTCTGCTAGGTATAGAATCATGTCAACTGAAAATAGTGATAATTTAAGTTCTTCTTTTCCTATTTTTATGCCTTTAATTTCTTTCATCTGTCTAATTGCTCTGGCCAGTGTTTCGAGAACTATGTTGAACAGAAGTGGTGAGAGAGGGCATCCCTGTCTTGTTCCAGATTTTAGAGGGAATGCCTTCAATTTTTCTCCGTTCAGAATGATGCTAGCCTGAGGCTTAGCATAGATAGCTTTTACAATATTGAGGTATGTTCCTGTTATCCCTAGTTTTTCTAGAGTTTTGAACATAAAGGGATGCTGTACTTTGTTGAATGCTTTTTCTACATCTATAGAGATGATCATATGGTTCTTATCTTTAAGTCTATTGATGTGGTGAATAACATTTATTGATTTCCTTATATTGAACCAGCCTTGCATCCCAGGGATGAATCCTACTTGCTTATGATGCACGATCTTTTTGATATGTTTCTGTATCCAATTTGCCAGAAGTTTATTGAGGATTTTTGCATCTATGTTCATTAGAGATATTGGTCTGTAGTTTTCTTTCTTTGAAGTGTCTTTGTCTGGTTTAGGAATCAGGGTGATGTTGGCCTCATAGAATGAATTTGGAAGTTCTCCCTCTTTTTCTATTTCCTGAAATAGCTTGAAAAGTATTGGTATTAGTTCTTCTTTAAAGGTTTTGTAAAACTCTGCTGTATACCCATCCGGTCCTGGGCTTTTCTTAGTTGGTAGTCTTTTGATGGCTTCTTCTATTTCCTCAATTGATATTGGTCTGTTTAGGTTGTCTATATCCTCCTGACTCAATCTGGGCAGATCATATGACTTAAGAAATTTATCGATGCCTTCACTGTCTTCTATTTTATTGGAGTATAAGGATTCAAAATAATTTCTAATTATCTTCTGTATTTCTGAAGTGTCTGTTGTGATATTGCCTTTTTCATCCCGTATGCTAGTAATTTGAGTTCTCTCTCTTCTTCTCTTCATTAGCATGGCTAAGGGTCTGTCAATCTTATTTATTTTTTCAAAGAACCAACTTTTTTTTGTCAATTTTTTCAATTGTTTCTTTTGTTTCAATTTCATTGATTTCAGCTCTGATTTTAATTATTTCTTGCCTTCTACTACTTTTGCTGTTGTTTTGCTCTTCTTTTTCTAGGGTTTTGAGATGAAGTGTGAGATCATTTATTTGTTGGTTTTTTCTTTTTTTAAGGAATGAACTCCAAGCAATGAATTTTCCTCTTAGAACTGCTTTCATTGTGTCCCATAGATTCCGATATGTTGTGTCTGTGTTTTCATTTATCTCTAAGAATTTTTTAATTTCCTCCTTGATGTCTTCTGTAACCCATGATCATTCAGTAACCTATTGTTCATTCTCCAAGTGATGCATGATTTTTCCTTCCTTCTTTTATCGTTGATTCCAGTTTCATTCCATTATGATCAGATAAGATGCATGGTATTATCTCTACTCCTTTATAATTTCTAAGAGTTGCCCTGTGACATAATATATGATCTATTTTTGAGAAGGATCCATGTGCTTCTGAGAAAAAAGTGTAACTGCTTGATGTTGGGTGGTATATTCTATATATGTCAATTAAATCTAGGTTATTAATTGTATTATTGAGTTCTATAGTTTCTTTATTCAACTTTTGTTTGGAAGATCTGTCCAGTGGTGAGAGAGGTGTATTGAAGTCTCCCATAATAATTGTATGGTGGTCTATTAGACTCTTGAACTTGAGAAGAGTTTGTTTGATGAACATAGCTGCACCATTGTTTGGAGCATATATATTTATGATTGTTATGTCTTGTTGGTGTATGGTTCCCTTAAGCAGTATGTAGTGTCCCTCTTTATCCCTTTTGATTAACTTTGGCTTGAAATCTATTTTATTCTTATGAGTAAGGACACTCCTGCTTGTTTCCCATGTCCATATGAGTGATATGATTTTTCCCAACCTTTCACCTTCAGTCTATGTATGTCTTTTCCTATCAAATGCGTCTCCTGTAGGCAGCATATTGTTGGATCTTTTTTTTTTTTTATCCATTCTACTAGCCTGTGTCTCTTGATTAGTGAGTTTAAGCCATTAACATTTAGGGTTATTATTGAGATATGGATTGTACTTCCAGCCATATTTGTTAATTTATGTTACTTAACATGTTTTGTTTTTCCTCTTTGATTATTTTTTCCCTTTACTGTACTACCTCCCGCTGTTGGTTTTCATTGTTATTTTCCATTTCCTCTTCCTGTAATGTTTTGCCGAGGATGTTTTGAAGAGCTGGTTTTCTAGCTGTAAATTTTTTTAACTTTTGTTTATCGTGGAAGGTTTTAATTTCATCTTCATCATGAAGCTTAGTTTCGCTGGATACACAATTCTTGGTTGGAACCCATTTTCTTTCAGTGTTTGAAATATGTTGTTCCAGGATCTTCTAGCTTTCAGAGTCTGTGTTTTGATCAGCTGTTATCCTGATTGGCTTACCCCTAAATGTAATCTGCTTCCTTTCTCTTTTTAGCTTTTAAAATTCTCTCCTTATTCTGTATGTTGGGCATCTTCATTATAATGTGTCTAGGTGTGGATCTCTTATGATTTTGCACATTCAGCGTCCTGTAGGCTTCTAGGATTTGGGATTCTGTTTCATTTTTCAAGTCTGGGAAGTATTCTCATATTATTTCGTTGAACAGATTGCTCATTCCTTTGGTTTGGACCTCTATACCTTCCTGTATCCCAATAACCTTAAGTTTGGTCTCTTTATGTTATCCCATATTTCTTGGATGTTCTGCTCATGGTTTCTTAACAGTCTCGCTGAACTGCCTATGTTCTTTTCAAGTTGAAATACTTTGTCTTCATTGTCTGATGTTCTATCTTCTAAGTGTTCTACTCTGCTGGTAGTACTCTCATTTGAGTTTTTAATTTGGTTTATTGCTTCCTGCATTTCTAGGATTTCTGTTTGTTTGTTTTTTATAACCTCTATCTTCCTGTATAGTTGATCTTTTGATTCTTGGATTTATTTATGTAATTCATTGTCAAAGTGATCTTTCATTGTCTGATTTTGCTGTCTAATGTCTTCCTTGAAACTCCATAATCATCTGAAGCATGTATATCCTGAATTCTTTATCTGACATTCCATCTGCTGCAGATCTTACCTCTTCTTAAGTTGAGTTGACCTGCATTGTTTGTGGTCCTTTCTTTCCTTGTCTTTTCATACTGCTCACGTTTCTTTCTGCTTTGTGAAACTGTTGTGTTGTTGATTTCCCCCTATATATTTATATTGCTCTTGTATAGTTGCAAAGTCTCCCTTTTGTGGAGAAAGACAATGTTAACAGTTCTCAATATCAATAGTACATCATCTAAGCACACATTTTCCTTATTACTACATTTATAGCTAGACTCTATGTCTACAAATGTTGGTTTCGATTATTGTTTACAAATATAGTCATTAGTTTCATGAAAGGCATACCGTTTCTGGTAGCTTGAAGAAAACTGAATTTCAGGTGTAGGATGTTATGTTTAGGGGGAAAGGAGTGAGGATATGGGGTTAATCTAATTTAGTAACTTTGGAAAGCTCTAACCAATAGATGGGTAATTTATGGAAGAATGTATAGATTCAAACTCCTATCTGTATTTATAAGATTACCCTACTTATGAATAGTAAAATTTAGGGGGTTGCAAGTGGGATAGAGGGAGTAAGAGGGAGGAAACAAATAACAAGGAAAGGAAGAGAAAAAAGAGAGCAGGAAAAAGAAAATATGAGAAAAAAGAAAAGAAATAAAAAGTGGGGAGGGAGGTGGGGCATATGCAATTCCTCTATAGTATATTATTCTGGTGATTCAGTTGTTAAAGACGTTTTTCGTGCACAATTTTTGGTTTCACATATGTTGAGGTTGCGAGGACCAGAGGGGGAAGAGTAGAGGAGACTGGGTGAATGGATGAAAAGAGAGAGGGAAGAGGAAAAAGAAAGAAAAAAAAATGTCTCTCAGAACTCTGTTTTCATTTCTTCCAGTTGGTGGCGTTGTCTATTCCTAGCTTGAGTCTCTGGGTTCAGGGTGGTGGTGGTAGTCAGTGTGAGAGGACTTGAGCTTCCACCTGTGGCCTCTCTACTCTTATTCTCTGAGATGTAAACCAGGTTCCTGATCCGTTGCAGAACCACGCTGGTGGTAGCCACGCCAACTGGTTGGTGGGTTTTAAGGGTTGGTGGGATTTTCCAAGATGAGTTCCATCAGTTTTTCTCATAAGGTGTTTGATGAGGTGGGGGTGTTGGGGAAACCTTATGTTTGTCAAGAGCTTGGTCAGGTGACCGCATGGGCGGCGGCAGGGCCCCTCCTCCAGTTGGAGTGGGAGGCTGGGCTCCTCTCTTCGTGCAGTTTTCACACTGCCCAGGCTCTCCAATTGGTACGTTTTGTCTTAAATATTCCACTTTCTGGGGCTGAACTTACCTAGCATGGATTCCATCCCTAGCATCACAAGGAAAAACAAAATTTGCCCTCTCTTTGCCAGATATGTGCTCATATCTATGGGAAACCTCTGCTTGAACATCCTGCTGCTACTCAAAGTTAATGGAGTGAAATCACATCTTTAGATGGCCCTTCTCAGGCAGCCATCTTTCTTTGTCCTTTTTTTTTTTTTTTTTTTTTTTTTTGATAATGAAGGCATTTTGGTGGAACCAAAATGGCAGCTTTCCCTTCCTTTTTTGGGATCCTTTTAGAAGAAGGGGTGTCTCCTGTCTCCCACATCTGAGTTTCCTCTGGCCTCCGTCCCTCTGCGTTCTGTCCTCTTCTGGCTGCTCTGGGCTCTGTGTGGGCCACACTCAGCTCCTCACAGGGCCAGCCACCCCCAGTTCCTGCAGCTTTCAGGTGCATGAGGAGGCAGCAAATACGGCCTTTCTCTCTTCACAATATTATCACAAACTGTACTAAAGGTTGGACAAATTAGATAAATCTCCAAGACACTTAAAGGCCACTGTCCTATTTTTCTTGTATTCACAAGGAAAATTATGCAAGAAATTACATGTTTGACAGGACTCTCCAGGTGCTGATCTTGTTCCCTTGATCTTCTGTCTGCCTTTCTCCCAGACAAGCAGCCCCCTTCAAACCTCTCTTTTTGAGGTGTCACTGTGGTTTGACTATGTCCCCCCAAAAGCATGTATTGAAACTCAATCTTCAATGTAACAGTATTAAGAGGTGGGGCCTGTTGGGTGCAGTGTGACATATGCCTGTAATCCCACTGGCTGGGGAGTCTGAGGCAGGAGGATCATAATTCAATGCCAGCCTCAGCAACTTACTGAAGCCCTAAGCAACTCAGTGAGACCCTAAGCAACTCAAGTGAGAACCTGTCTTAAATAAAATATGAAAAATGAGCTGGGGATGTGGTTCAGTGGTTAAGTGCCCCTGGGTTCAATCCCAGGTACCAAAAAAATAAAAAAGAGATGCTTAGGTCACAAGCATTCTGCCCTCATGAATGAGTCAATTCCATTATCATAGGCATGGGTTCCTTACAAAAGGATGGGGTACCTTCTGCCATGCTATGGTTAGCAAGAAGCCCTTGTCAGTTTACAGCCCCTTGATCTTGGACATCCCAGTGTCTAGAACCAAGAGTCAATACATTTCTGTTCTTTATAAGTTATTCAGCCTGCAGTATTCTGTGATAGTACCACAAATGGACTGAAACAGGTGAGCATTCCCTCCTGTGTTTGAGAAACTCCTCCTCCCACCTATGGAGACTTGTCTGTCACACGGGATCTTCCAACCCAACTCAACTCCCCTAGGAGTTGGTTTAGCCAAGTCTTGTTCTAACCTGGACAACTCCCTGGTTGCTCAGCAAACTGGTCCAAGATGAACATGAACTCTCCAAATCTTTAAGAGCTGAATAAACTGTAGGGACATGAGGACCCCACACCTCATCCTCTTTAAGGTGTTCCACCAATGTGAATTGATAATAGACCTCTTTATTCTTCCAAATGGTCATAAAATAATAGTGAGTGCATGCACATATCCCTCCTGATGACAAACATTAATTCCCAGAAATAGCATAGACTAATTTCAGACACTAAAGAAAAAAAAATAAAAAACTCAAACTCACTCCCCACCCTCAAATTGCTCCTTGGAATTTTCCTTTGCATCCTTCTGGCCATCAGAATGTGTTCCTCTGCTCAATTCCCACCCATCCATTCCACTTTTAAACTGTGCACCCTTAGATTGGCCAAGAATGCCATCTGCCTTTTTTTTTTAGTTGTAGTTGGACACAAAATATTTATTTTATTTACTTTTCCTATGTGGTTGCTGAAGATCGAACCCAGTGCCTCGCTAGGTGAGCACTCTACCACTATAATCAGCCCCCCATCTTCCTTTTAATAGTAGTTTATGGCACCTCTCAAAGACCCCCTGGCAACTTGGAAAGTATTTCTGGTAACTGAGAGACAAATTAAGTTCTTAGATGATAGGACCAGACAGTTCCCCAGTTTCTGTCTCCATGTGTTGTTGAGTGTGTGAGGTACATGGGGCAAGGGTAACTCCTCCAATTATAACAGCAATAAAAAGAGTGACATCCAGCCCAGCTTAGTAATTTTTACAGTGTCTCCCAAGCCCAGCTGAACATTAGAAGCACCTACAGAGCTTTAAAAATATTGATGCCTCAACCTTGAACTATGAAATCAGGCTGTCTGGGGCTGAGGACTGGCCATCGCTGTTTCTATGCCTGTGGGTGATTCTAATGTGCAGCCGGGGTTGAGAAGCACTAGTGTGAAGGGATAGGAAACAACTGCAGCTGGAAAAGGCCATGCTTTGCTGCAACCTTAAATAAATCCTACAGCCCCAGGCAGTGCTGTTCCATCAAACTCCTTTCAGCATCCGAGAGTCGGTGAAATCTCAAATGAGGAGGAGAGAGACAGGTGTGGATCCTGCATTCCTATAATGCAGCTGCTACTGTCCCTGTGGAAGTTTCCTACCATATAGGCACACCCTTGTTTTCAATATTAAGAGACAACCACAACTGGTGTACAGTGCCTGAGACAGAGGGGATGCTCAATAAAAACACCATGCTTCGGAAGCATAAACAGGTAGTTATCCTCTTTGATCACGAGATGGCGACATAACAAAGATTTCTACAGCATCATGCTCAAAGCCTCAACTTTGTCAAAATGAAAGAGAGGAATAATTGAACATGGAGATAAAGTTAAAGTGTAGGTGAGATTTTGGGTTTTATTTTTGCCCTTCACCATTTTTTTTTGAGATAAGTGGATCATAAAAATATAAAGTGGTAATAGAAAAAAGAAAAAGACCAGAACTGTAAATTCACATGACTCATCTCCTAGAAGGCTGAGTCTCTTGGTTGTGTGTGCTCTTGGCATCTCAGAAAGGCAGGCCTGGGCCAAGAGCCAAACTGTGTTATATATAGGGGTGGAAGTGGCCCAAATTTGATCACTTTGCCAAACAAAACAAAACAAAACAAAAAAAACGCTGATGTTTGCAACTCACCTGTTCCCTAGCTCCTCCCACACAAATGGGGAGTTTGGGGGAAACAATTCAAGGAAACACAAGATAGTCAAATATATATCAATTAATAAAACCTCTCTATTTAGGAAAACCGGCTTTGGCAGTGGGGAGCTGGTGGAATTTCTTGTCTGTGTGTTGGGTCCTATGAGAGAAGGCAAAGTGATATCCTGTGACCAGTTTTTTGTTTTGTTGTTGTTGTTGTTGTTTCTTTTTAATATTTTTTAGTTGTAGATGGACACAATACCTTTATTTATTTATCTTTATGTGGTGCTGAGGATTGATCCCAGTGCCTCACCCATGCTAGGCAAGTGCTCTATCACTGAGCCACTACCCCAGGCCCTGAGACCAGCTTTTTTTTTTTTTTTTTTAATATTTTAAAGTTGTTGATGGACCTTTATTTCATTTATTATTAGTATGTGGTGCTGAGAATCAAACCTAGTGCCTCATGCATGCCAGGAAATCATGCTACCACTGAGCCAGAACCCCAGCCCCCCTGTGACCAGTTTTTGATTGATAGGTTGAGATCTGGGTTCAGCTGCATGGAGGACTACAGCCTTAGTGACTACAGAGCCTGTACACAGGTGACCAGAAGCCAAATTGTCTTGATGTACCCTGTGTCTGGGCTCTGTGTACCCTGGACACAGAGAGATGGAATATTGCCCAAGAGCTAGGGTGACTACTTGGCCACCTGCACCTGTACCTGCACCACATGAGCTTCCCACAAGACAGGCACTTGGCCCTGTGGGGAACAGAAAAGCTAGCACCTGGGTGCTGATGGGAATGGCCCCATATTTACAAAAAGCTTTCTGAGCCACTTACCCTTTATTTTCAGAGAGGAACAATAAAATTCTGGGCTTAATGACTATTTAGACTCCAGGGGTTGGGCACAATGCATTCCACTGTGATGTCCTTTGGATTCATTCATGTCAACCCTGGGTCTAATGCTACCCTCTGCCTTCTTAGACCCTGAGCCTGTATTGCCTGATGCTGTTGGAGGATAAATTGTAAACTCAGTCTTCGGTGCTGAGCGGGCCTATACCCTGTCTCTAGGGAGCATCCTCTCCCTTCCCTGTGATGGTAGTTTCCGTCCTTCATCTCTGCTTTCTCCATCCCATTCTTAGTTCAATTCTGCTCCCAGCTGGTGGCTCTGCCTCCAGGGGCATGAACCCCTCACCTGCAAGCCTCCCCTCTACACACATCCTTCTGTCTGCCGCCCTTCACACCGACCACACCAATATCAGAGAATGAGGTGACCTACCCACTGGGAGACTAGAACTCTTGACCTGTGCTCTGGATTCCAGGACCTTTGCTCCACCAACTTCCATCTCTCTTTATGGCTTTTTCCATGTGCGAGCTCCCTCACTGGTAAATAAATAAATAAATAAAAGAACACAACAGAACCCTCCCTTTGGACTCCCTCTGCAACCTGGAATATCACATTCTTCAGCTGCCTCAGTTCCCCATTGTAGAAGCCCTTCCCCTCCCCAACCCTTCTCCACTGGTGGTCTGTCACCACAAATAGCAGCAGAGCAGTACAAATAAACACAGGTCCCCAGCAACAGTCCTGCCATGCACACATGTCATGACCTTGCAGTCTGGTCTCTGACACCTGATCTGGCCTCAGAGGCGCCCACGGGCTGCTGTGGCTGTGGGCAGTGAAAGGCTATGTCCTAGGTTGCCTTGGGACTCACTTCTTGCCAAATCATGCCTTTTGTTTCCAAGCCCAAGGCCACAGCAAAAACAAGACAGGCAAGATGCCTGTCCTTTCTGAAAATGAAATGGGGACAGGAGCAGCAGCGGAAATAGCATTCAGGGGTGGGAGGTGAGCATGCTCCCAGCTGAGGTCAGGGTGGGTGGCTGCGTGGGTCTGCAGCTCTGCACAGGAAACAGGCTCCAGGATCACTGTTCGGGCCACCATCCATGTTTAACAGCAGAGAATCCCCACATTTGAACTCCATCTGGGAAGTCCTCCAGACCAGCCTCAGCTGCCAGTCATTCCCTTCCTGCAGGCCTGAGGGTATGCCTCTCTGCAGTTGCTGTTCCCAGGCTGCCACTCAAAGGCCTAGCTTTCAATTTTCCCGATCATTACAATAAAGCACAGCATTGCCTGAGCCCATCCTGTGTGGCCTGCAATATGCTGTGAAATCCACACAAATGTTTCATTTAATTTGATCATGGCTGACTCTGTGAAATTTTATTATCTGCATCTCACAGAGGAGGAAATTAAGACTTATAGAAATCAAGCCCTCATCCAACTTCCTGAAAGATTTGAACGCTGTTCTGTCTGACTCCACATCCTCCTGATTCTTCTGAGTACGTTCTAACACTCAGGAGCAAGGAAAGTCACCTTATGAATGTGACAAGCCTTTCCTCGCCAGGGTCAGCAAGATAGCCAGTATCTATTATTAGGGAGAGCCCTCTGGCTTAGCCCATTCTCCCCCCAAAATTCAATAAATAAAAAAATGTCACTCTTGTATGATAGAGCTTTATGAAGAGGGGAAGGTAACCCTGGGACAGCAGCAACCATGAGAGAAAGGGGGTGGACCTGGCAAATACAAAGTGGCACGTTATGGCACAGGCTGTAGCACCACAGGAAGGGTGGCAGGTCATGCTGGACTCTGGGGAGGCCACATGAACCCACTGTACCCTGGAGCAGTTTCTTAGGGAGAAGAGTCTGGAAGCTGTCTCTTGCTTCCTCCCTGTCTCCATCTCTCATTGCTCCAATTCACCCCGTGGGGCATTAGCTCCTTCCTGCATCTGGACTGTGAACCTGGGCCCTCTGAGCAGCTGCGGGGCCAGCCTCAGTGGTCTAGGTCAGTTTGGACAACGTGGGGGCTGGAGCTGTTTTACAGCCAGATTGAACTTCATGCCCAAGCCCAGCACTCACCCCTGGGTGAGTGGCCTTCTGGGTTAGGAGGTGGGGTGATGGTGGCAGCAGGAACTCTCCATGGAACAATGGGTTGATGCAGACCAGAAGAAGGGATTGGGTGAGGCCACAGGCTCATGCAGATCTGGCTTTCCATAGACTCAAGACCAAGTCCAAGCTCCTTATCATGGCACCCAAGGCTCTCCTAGGGTGGCCTTAGCCTGTTTTTCCAACTGTACCTCCACATCCCCTCACTTGAGGGCACCATTGGAGCTCTCTGTATGAGGAAGTAAAAGGCACCTCTCTGAGTGGTCACAGCTCTGGGGCTCTGAGTTTGGCTGGCAGAACATTAATAAACAAACAAACAAATAAACCACCCTTTCTTCTCGGTCTCAGCTCATACCACAGTGCATAGCTGGATATCAGTAGGTCCCCTGGCCACCCATGTGTGCAGGCCTTGCCAACCATGATAAATCCCAGATAGAGAAACAGGTCCAGAGAGGTAGAGGCCCTTGCCCAAAGTCACACAGCCTCTGAATGGCAGATCCAGAAGGGGCTCATCTTCTGACTTGAATTGAGCATCAGATCTGCCTCCTTCCTCCTTTACCCCTGGGGCCCACTTGAGACCACCCTTTCCCCATCCCATATACAAATAGCTTTTGAAATTTTCCATCTGTGTCTGGCATTGACCCCGTGCTCTGCCCTGTTTTAGTACCCAAGGCTACAAGAAAAGGCCTACTCCCGAGCTTTTCCTTCCACACCCATGGCCTGCAGAGAACAGACCCCTGGGGCCTTTGCAGATGACCTCATGGGGAACTGCTGCCTGCAGACTTCCTGTTTTTATATTCTTTCCTCCTCTGCTTATTTTTTCTACTTTGTTGTTCTTGGGCATTTATGGTTCTTCCCCCTTAACCGACTCTGCAAAATCTTTATTTTCTGAAAACTTTATTTTCTGTGATTATTTTAAATACATATTTAGAATATAAATAAATATAAGAAGGCATTATACCTCTTTTTTTCATCATTTCTTCCTCCTCCTCCTCCTCTCCCTCCTCCTTCCCTATGGTTTAGTTTCCAAAGTATAGCTTTCAGGTTCCCTGGCTTAGGGGAAGCAAACTCAAAAGCTGTGTCTGCCAGTACCATGGGAATTCTAGGAATTCCAGGATTCTCTCTGCTAGAGATCCCATTTCTGCTGGATGCTGCCGGAAACTGATTGAAAGAGATCTCCCAGCTTCCCGCCACTGATCTTCTTAGTTCTCTAAAACACAAGACAGAGTCCCTGCTCCAAAGCCACAGGTACTCTCCATGTCAAGGTCAAGTCTGCATTTTTGCAGTCTACCAAGGGATCCTGCTGCCCCACTGGTTGAACACCACTGATCTAGGCGCTTTGGAAGCCCAAGGTCATGCCACTAAAACAACAGCGATTGTCCAGGCCACAAGTCATTAACCTTCTTAAAGGTATAATTCAGGGTCTGCCTTTCAGGTCTCTTGTGTGTGTTCTCTTGGTGGTATCTGATGTGTGTGGGCATCGCCTGCTTCCCTCTGTCACCTTCTAAGACATCTCTTGGTCCTGGTTTGTATCTCAGCTCTTGAATTACTCATTACCACAGTCCCTCTCTGGTTCCTCTTCCTCCAATTGTCCCTTCACTCTTGAGTCTTCTCCCAGGTCCTGACCTTGGCCCTGTCTTTGACATTCCCCACCCCATCTCTCTTTCCACCACCACGTGGTCATGCTGAGCATGGCAAAGCTGATGTTTCCAGCACAGTTGGCCTCCCTCCTAGACATACCCCTCCTTCCGGAACTGCACTGGGATGGTCCCTGGTGTCTCAAATTGCACATTTATAAAACTGTTCTGTGTATCTTCCTACATTTCCTATCTTTGTGGGAGGTACCTATTGGGATACTGAACGAGACACCTGAGAGTAACCCTACCCTTAACCACTTCTAGCTGCATCACATTGGATAGGTTCCCCCATCTCTCTGTGACTGCATTTCCTCACCTGAAATATGCACATCATGTCAGTGCCTATCCCTTTGGATTATGAGGAATTATATCAATGCATGCTTATAAAGTCCTTTAGAATAGTATTGTCAGGCTAGAAGCACTAATAAATGCCAGCTGTTAACAATTGTATTGATGGCAATAATAAAAACTCAGTACTAATCTTGGTCTCTTTCTTCTCTCCCCCATTGCCTATCTATAAAGGTATTATTAAGTCTACTTTCTGTCTTTAACATCTCTCCTTAATATCTGAGGCAGGCATAGTGGTGTACACCTGCAATTCCAGCAACTCAGGAGGCTGAGGCAGGCGGATTGCAAGTTTGAGGCCAGCCTCAGCAACTCAGCAAGACTCTGTCTTAAAATTAAAAATAAGGGCCAGGGATGATGTAGTTCAGTGGTAAAGTACCTCTGGGTTCAATCTCCTGTACCAAAAAAAATAAAAAAATAAAGACACTCTGGTCTGATATCTGCCCCTTCTTCCCTATCACCTCTGCTCTACTTATCTTCATTTCTTCTCTAGACTAGTCCAGGACTTGTCTCTACCTGGACTTCTGTTTCCTTTCTCACCTTTGAGGCACCTTAGAAGCAGTACTCATGTTCTGCTCTCTGTGTGTCTCCCAGTATCAACTGGGTGCACATTAAGTACTTAATGAATAAATAGATAAAATGATGGATGGGTTGGGGATAGTGGCACGCTCCTGTAATCCCAGCAGCTCGGGAGGCTGAGGTAGGAGGATCGCGAGTTCAAAGCCAAGCAACTTAGTGAGGCCCTAAGCAACTTTGTGAGAAGTTGTCTCAAAAAAAAAAAAATTAAAAATAGAAAGGGCTGGGAATGTGACTCAGAGGTTAAGCACCCCTGGGTTTAATCTCTGGTACAAAAAAAAAAGATGGATAGATGAATAAACCAATGCATTATGTAGAAATCTTCCATGCAGTAAGATGCCTTATAAATCAAGGTGGAAATTGACAGTCAGTGACTTGAGAAAACAAAACTCTAATTATGGTAGAATCTCCAGAAGGGGTTTCCTGAACAGGAAAGTAGGAATGGCCTAGTCAGTTAAATTAATGTCTGAGGAAGTGTGTCTCAGAAGGAGTGGGGTCTGCAGAGATGTCAAAGAACAATTTCTATCTGCAAGCGAGTTAGTGCATCTCTAGTTGTGCTCCAAGGAGAGGGGCATTGGGCCTGAGGGCACGGTGAGGGGCAAAGATGTTCCACTGGACTATCATGACTCACATGAAATATTCCCTCTGAATCTTCCCACTTCTTCTCATTTCATCCCCTTTGTGGAAACTAGCATTTTAAAGGGCTAATTTAGTCAGGAAGAAGATAAGAACTGTCTCCCTGAATCCCTCATTTTATTTTGCTGTTAGTCTCAGGAGTGTAGTTCTTCTAAGTCTGTTCCCAAGAGTCCAGTCAGTTCCAGATGCACCAAGAACATAGACTTTCTGGAACTTCAAGGGTAATGACCAGATCTGCAACCATGGTAAACTTATTTGCACACTGTCCCAGGAATACTGGAGAGCCAGCCAGACTCCCAAACTGTGACTCTCTTCAGTTCAGTACATGGTTGTGTTCTCCAGTGACATATTGCCGGTTGGGTCCACTTGAGGAGTTCTGCCCTCACCACCATTGTTCCTGGAAAATATGATCTAACTCATTGGGAAAATCCCTAACTATTTTGCCTGCCCTACATTACACTTGAGTAATTTTGCTTTCCTTATTCATTGGCCTCCGTCTGATTGATAACATGGAAAAAAGGATGGTAAATACATGGCATGTACCTTGCCACTATTCCAGCCTGTGTATTTGTGTGTATTGCTGATTAATCATGGCTTCCCCTCCTCACACCAATTTGGCCTTCAAGTTCTCATGAAACTCCTCCAAGAAAGCACTACCAATCAATTAAAAGTTGATAGATGGGATAACATATTGGCCATTTTTGACCTAAAGATTTCTATCAATGTTTTTAAAGAAGTAGCATCTTGATGATCTATTCTTGCAGAACATGCCAATCTCAGTGCCTTAAAACTAGAGTTTGCTCATGATTCTAAGGGTTGGCAATTTGAGCTGAGCTTAGCAGGTCAGTTCTTCTGCCATCTGGCGGCTTGAAGTAGACTGGAGGGTCGAAAATGGCCTCACTCAAACGACTGGCCATTAGAGCTGACTGTTGATTGGTATACATATCCCAATAGTTTGCAAGCTTCTGCTCTTTTCACATTTTCTAAGGTCCTATTGGCCAATGGAAGGGACTATATAAGCTCATGGATTCAGAGACATGAATCATTGGAAGCCTTGATGATAACAACATACCCCCAGATGGAGTGGCATTTTACTTATAGGAAACTACCCAAGTGCCCACTATAAGCCAGACACAGTGCTTGGCACTGAGTATAAAAATATGAAGTCATTGAAAAGACCTTTGAAGAACTTTCTGACTGGGTGGAAAGACAGAAGGATATACCAAATGCATTTGAAACCACTATCTCAGTGACTATGGATGAAATAATCCTGGTCTGTATGTCCAACTGTGTGGATGCTAGAAAAAAGAGGGGTGCTGAATCATTCATTTATAGACAATTTGATCTAGTCTCCATTTCACATAACTATGTGCCCAGCCTAGGTTAAATGAGTAACTCCATTGTTTTCCATGGTGATAAGTGTCTTTTCAAGATATTCTTCAGACTCTAAGACATTGAAAACAATCACATAAGTATATTCTTCATGACCACAAAGAGCTACTTGAGATTTTTTTTTTTCCTTCTAGAAACCTGGCCAACTCTGGATCTGAGGCCCATGCTTGCTAACTCTGATATTTCCTCCCTCTCCACATTCCTGCCACCCACAGCTGCTCCACTCCAGAGTAAAGGTTCAGAGGCCAAATACTTATGATCCAAACAGCCTCTCCAGCAGGGATGGCAAAAGGACAGCTCCACTTAGGAAAACAAACGATTATGCCTCCCATTTCTATAGCTCTTAAGCCTTCTTTCCAAAGCACGTTCACATCCTTTCTCCTATCAGATTGTCTCCCAATCCCTATGAGATGGGCAGGGCATTAAAAGATGGGGAAACTGAGGCCCTGAATGTGAATTGCCCTCCCCAGGGTGACGAAACAGAAAGAAGAATTCTGCCTTCCTGAGTCCAGGTGCTGGCTTGCCCTGCAGACCTCACTGCCTTGAATGGAGATGCATTGTATCTTCAAGTCTAGCAAGCCTGCTTTAAAAACCCTTGTGGGACTTTCTGCTCCTTACCTTACAGTTACACTAACAACCACTTTAAGCTTGCTGTGTTTTGTGTTCACATGGAAAGAATAAGGAGATCACATCAAACATTTTCCCAGGTACTGTTTCTAAATCTTGTCTTTCCAAAAGATAGCAGATTCTCTTTGAAGTGTCAACTTCCAGTCCTTAAATGATCCAGCCAGGTTCTTCTAACTGGAAAAGAGAGTCTCAAAGTTGCTCAAAAGAAAATGTGATACAGGAGGGAAGTTAAAACTTCCTCAAGAGAAGGATTGGAGAGAAGAATACAGTTTGAGAAAACCCAGTATTCAAGTTGAGAGGTGCCATCTTGCCTTCATGCTGGTGGAAGGCTTTGGAAGAGATGAGAGCTTGCTTGTACAGTCCTAAACATCTCTTTATGCCCAGGCTTATCTTCCCCACAAGGGCTGACCTTCTGTATCCCTACCTTGCAGCATGGGAACCCACTGGAAAGCTGGGACTGGAGCAGATTGACCAATTCTCATACATTAGGTCAGGCAAGTGAGAAATGGTGCAATTCTGCCTCCTTCCCATGATTCCTTGCTCATGGCAGACATGCAGTCTTTCTGGTTAAGACAAGAAGTAGCCTCGGAGTCCTTTTCCACTATGACCTTTGAGGCAGCCACAACCAGATGATTAGACTGGCATGCAGGATGAAATCAATCTGCCAACTGTGTAGTTCCTGGTAGCTCAGGGACTGGTGAGCAGAAAAGGGAGAATTCTCCAGATATGCATGAAGTGGACATTCCCAGCCCCTGGAGACCCCCATGTTATAAATTTTAAAGATAAGGTGGCTTGGGCCCCTATAAACAAGAGTTTGTTGCTATAGAAGAGAATTTTGAAAACCAGAGGGCTTTTAGAGCAAAGATCAAAGCTTACCTTGCTATTTCTCCCTGGCATAAACATGTGATCAATCACTGGGAACCTGTCTGTAAGATTCAGAAAACACAAAGGACTGAAAAAAGTTACCAAAGGATGCTCTGAACCACTTGATGAGAAATCTTATCAAATCTTATCAAATCTTATCTCACGGCAGAGCAGTGAGACTAGGAAGCCACTGTCTGAGTGATGGAAAAACAGGACCCGATAGGAAAGCAGCTTCCTCAAAGCTCCACAGCACATCGCTGGCACAACTGCAACCGTCTCCTCACTCCCAGAACAACACACTTTCAATTTCTGTGCACACATTCCTCTTCCTTCTCCATTTGTACTTATCCCTCTACAAATCTACTTCCTGCCCCAACAACTTCCCCATCTCATTACCTCTCTCTTTGGGGTAGGGGTGGGGTTATTAGCTGACAGATTTAGGCACTAGGTGACTGAATTGAAATTGTGCTACTGAGGTGCAGGAGGAGAGGAATCTCAACCTGCTCAGAAAGAAATACAAGTTGTTTAGAAATAAATACAGGTTGTTCTTCTGAGGCTTTTCCTCATAAGCCCCCTCAATACAGAGCTTATGCAGAGTGCAAGGAGAGACTGTGTAATAATGGGTCTAGAAATTCCTATAGAACTTCAAAAATATTTTTATCCCAATCCCCCTGTGGCCAGCAGAAGAGAAAGAAGGTCTAGAGATGCAGTGTCCTCACATGCTAACAGTGGTTGGATCCAGGAAGAGGCTGACAGATCTGATAGACAGTCACATTTCCAGGATGTCCCAGACCCAAGGTCCCAAAAGATGAGTATCTCCTCCAAAGGGTTTTTAATTAGAAGCCCTCAATTTTACAAGAAGTCTTATTATAATGGTGGCCTTCATTCTCACTGCGGGTATTTCCAAACTTTCACATAAGGATGAAGAGTAGCTTCGTTATCTTGCACAGTGCAAACAGCAGTGTGCTCGGAGGGCACTGGCCTGGCTATCAATTGCCCCCACCCCATCATCTTTTAATGTTTGTGTAGCGCCTTAGGCCAACATCTGGGGGTTGAATTTTCCTAACACAAAAAGATGAAGGAGCTTCAGCAATTTGACTTCTGGGAAATTATCCAACAAAAAGGGTTAAGAACTTATGCAATTAGCTGCATGGCTGTTCATTACAACTCTTATCATAGAGAAAAAGCAATAAAAGAAACTTTATTTTGAAACAGAGGGGGACTTGATTATCATAGAAGCTGAGCCTTGTTTAGGAATTCTGCAAGGAGAAATCTCCTGCAGAAGGGCAGTGGGATGGGAGGAGGGCAGAAGGCCATATCCTGCAGTGAGAGCTGGAGAAGGAACCATCTCCCTTCCACTTTGGCCAGTGCACTGTGCATAAATACCCTCTCCACCCAGCTCGTGCTCTGTCCTGGAGTTACTCACCACTAGATTTCTGGCCTTATTTTGACTCACTCTTCAGACATCATTTAAAAGGAATTTCTGTTTAACCACAGCGCCCACATGAAGAATCCTACTAAAACTTCATTTTAAAAAAGTTCTAGCAGGCAGATGACTTAAATTAGTTACACTGACCTCAGAGGAAGCCCCCAAATCTCCCAGCTTGATCAGCTCCATCTTCCACACCCCAACCCCCATAAACTGGAGCAGCAATTGATTACATGTTCCTGTCTCTGCTTGAATTGCTATTGTGGACTGGTTGCTGGGGTTGGCATGGGATGTGCCCCTGACTCTACTCAAGAGGCTAAAGTACCAGATTACTTTGTACATTCAGAGGCTGCAGAGATTCAGGATGACTGAGAGCTGTAGATGAACTGTGTATCTCAGACAACTGCCCACTCTGGGTATATCAGGATGGCCTCCATTCTCACGTCCTCTCCTCTCCTCTGAATGCTGATTTTCCTGTTTATCTTTCCCCTCAAGACCCCCAAGGGAAGCTCTCCCACCCCTCTCAACTCTTAAGAGAAGCTGTGTGGGCTTCAGCATCAGTTGGCTAGGCCCTGGGAAATGCCTTGATGAGCTGTTGTTTTTTCTTTTATGTTGAGGTCCCCTGGGGCCCCTTTGACCCTCTAGTTGGTTATAGTTGGCTCTAGTCTGGACTCTACTACATGTGACCAGAGACAGGGTAGCAGGGTTGGATGCTGGGAATTGCAGGGGAGGGGGCTTTCCCACATTTTTAAAGATACTATAATAACATGGTTGAGGCTAAGATAGAAATATGTCAGAGGAAGTAAGATTGTGAGACAGATGCAGAAAAGCAGCTCCCACTACCTCACAACCCGTGGTGGGGGCTCTGCTGCTTCCCATCCCCCCACCACTAGGTACCTGCTCCTAAGACTGAATAATGTCTAACTGTGGGCAGGATTGTTGATTGGAGCCTTCCCACCAAAAGGAAATTCAGGAGAATTTCTGAATGGGCAAAAGGGGATTCCCTTTTATATCAGTGGGGCATGGTGTGGGAGACCAGGGAACGCCAAACTGTCTCTTCCCAAAGGGCAGAACCCCCTGTGAGCCTTTCCCAGGGGCCTAATTGATGAGGCCCACCTTACCCCATTCTTTGTCATTCATGTAGCCACATTTATCACTCATCAACTATATGCCCGGTCCAATGTGGGAGGCTAAATGGGAAAACTGAGGCATAGGTCAAGCAGCTCGTCCAAGGCCCTACTAATTACTGGAAGGACTAGAAGATAAATGTGATGCTGTCTCCAGAGCTCTCACTTTGCACTGGATGCCAGATGTTTGAGATGACAAGATGATCTCCTAGGTGCTTCCTGGGCTTTGTCCAGCTTGCCTGCAATACCAGCCCATGGTATCAGTCTTCCTAGTAGCTAGGCCAGTCAGCCTTTGGAGCAAGCAGAAAATATCCCAACCTCTCTAGAGAGGTCACCTGCCCAGCTGGCTCCTAGTTTCAACTGACTGCTGCTGATGGTGCAGTGGCTGGGCACCTGTGGGGACAAGTGAGTCTTCTCCAGTACCCAGAACAAATAACGTAGCAACAGCTGGCCAAGATGTTTGGAAGAGCTGTTTCCACTCAACAGCACAACACAGATTTAGGTTCCTGAGACTTCCTCAGCAGCCACCCCCTTAGATCTTTAATCCTTCCTCTTGTGTCCTTCCTGCCACCTGTAGTCTAAATTTAGTCACAAACATAGTATTTACTTTCCATCTGGGCCCCTTTGTCAGTCATTGAGCTGCTAACAAATACACATGCTCCATCTCATCAAGACCACTCCGGGGTGTGGAGCTGGAGTGGGAGCCCCATGGTAATCTTCCTGTGGGTTTTCTTAATTTTTTTCTTTGATTATACAAATAATATGTAACTGAAGAAATGCAGAAAAATAAAAAAGAAGGAAATCAATAACATTTGTATTTGCTTCATTAAGAGATTTTATTGCTAATATTTTCATTCATTGTATTTGAATTATATTTTTATTCTGATAACAATAAAAGCCTATTAATAAAAAAAGTGGATATGGGCAAACACCCAGAAATACCATTGCTATCACTTCGGTAGGTTTCTTTTCAATATTTTTTCTATCCATGTTTTTGTCTACAGAGCTCAAAAACCTATCAGAAAACCAATCTCATGATTTTGCAATATAAGCAGTGTCTCAAAGTTTTCTTTTTTTTTTTTTGCAGTGCAACTCTCTCTTATTTGTTCTTTTCTGATATATATGACAATAGACTGTATTTTTTTCCCAATACCTTTTTTTGTTTATTTATTTTTATGTGGTGCTGAGAACCGAACCCAGGGCCTCAAACGTGCTAGACGACTGCTCTACCACTGAGCCACAACCCCAGCCCCTAGACTGTATTTTTTTTTAAAGAGAGAGAGAGAGAGAGAGAGAGAGAGAATTTTTCAATATTTATTTTTTAGTTCTCAGCGGATACAACATCTTTATTTTATTTTTATGTGGTGTTGAGGATCGAACCCAGTGCCCTGCACATGCCAGGCAAGCGCGCTACCACTTGAGCCACATCCCCAGCCTAGACTGTATTTTTTTAATATTTATTTTTTAGTTCTAGGTTGACACAATATTATTTATTTATTTATTTATGTGGTATTGGGGATGGAACCCAGTGCCTCAGGCATGCTAGGTGAGCCGTCTACCTCTGAGCCACAACCCCAGCCCCTGTATTTTGATATATTAGGCATACATGGAGCCTCCAAGTTTTTAATCTCAAATTCTTTAACACAATACTTTTAACACCATATTTCATCGTTTCAGTATATTATGACTTTTTAAACATTCTTCTGTCCTGGACATTTAGGTTGTTTCCATTGTTTTTGCAATTGTGCAACTCAACCATGAACATATTTTTACCTAAATATTTAACTACATTTAGAAATACCTCTCTAAAATTGATTTCTGGAATCAATGTAGGATTACATGCTACAAGGTGATGACTATTTTTAAACATTGTGATCCTTCACAGCAAAATATTTTCCAAAAGAGTTGGATCATTTTACAGGAGCTCCCCTTCCAGCAGTGCAGTGAGCAAACAGGCAGCAGTTTTGATGTGAGTGAACCCAAGTTCAAAGACAGAAAGAAAGAAATGTGTTCACTGCCAGATTTTAGCCTAAAGGGAAAGGTCAGAAAGGCAGAGTGTGATGTTTCAATTCTTGCAGAGAAAAGAGCTTTTAGGAAAGGATTATAGGAACGACAGCCTTTTGGGATTTTCTCCAGATCTAATAGGGAGGTTGTCTCTTCCTCTGCCCACCTTCCTGGGCAACTCCCTCTGTCCACTTCTCCTAGGACACAAGGCTAGAACAGTGACACCTGTCAGCTCCCTGGGGGACAGGTGGCTCTAGAGCCCCTAATGATTCTTTTTTCCAGCTCTTCACTTTATCAAATCAAAGCCGCCCCCATGAAATAACTTGCTTAAGAAGCAAGTCACTGCTAGTTTATCTCCTTTCGTGTTTGATGATAAACAAAAATGATTGGACTTGATTTGAAGGCACATCCTCTTATATGTGATTCCTTAGATTCAAGTATTCTTGTTTTCATGTTGCCTTGTTAAGTGTTGAGGGCGTGGCTGGTGTTGCACAGTTGTCTACAATGCTTTGAAGATGTTTTTTAAAAACCTGATGTAATAGGTTTCAGAGGTTCCTGGCTGACTGGCATGCATTATTGGGATGAATAATTTCTCATGTCTTTGTTAATTTTCTGGATGCTCTTAAAGGAAGTTAATTAACCTGATATTGCATTCACCTACACTCCAATTCATCCATGTGCCTTCTGATCTTATGTATTATGACCTATCAGGGAGAGAATTGTAGCACATAGACATGAAGACTATAGTCTTTCTCCTTTTTTTATACATTGGGACACTAAAAATGGGTCAAACCTTTGTGTTAAAAACTTAATCATTATTCAAAGCTAAGTTCAAACCCCATCTTTCAGGGAAAAAAAAGAATAAGCAAATGAAAAACCGTTTGATCCATTTAGGCCAAAGTGTTGACTTTCTTTTCTAAATTCTGGATATCTCTGCCACTGGATTGAGTAATGCTTTTTGAATATGATAATTTTAACTTCCAGATATGTTCACAGAACCTGTACAATAATTGTTCATTTAGCATCTATTGTCAAAGTTCACATTAAACAAGGGATAGCAGGAAATCCTGACTTTTAAGAGGCCATTTTGCTGATCACAATAGAAACATTTAAAAATAAGTTTATGGCCCTTCTGAGATATGTCTGAGTTATCTTAAAATATACAGACTTTGGGAAGCCTAGTAAATCCCAAAGATTACAAGAGGCCCAAGGTCCAAAAGTTGGGAACCACTGTCTTGTTGCATTTGTTTACCATGAATCAGAGGTCTGCGGACATTTCATGTGTTGTCACATAACTCTCTAGGTTGCACTGTTTCCCCCAGTTGCACCAAATCTTTCCTAAGTATAGGGACCATCACTAACATGCCTTTGTACATGTGTAATGCCAATGGACCAATCAATTAAGAGCTATTAATTGAGCACTATCCACGGGCAGGCCACTGAACTAGACTCCATGGAGATATAAAGTGTAAAGTACAGTTCCTATGGTCTGGTTATAGAGATATGGCAAATGCCTTTAAGAAATAAAGTAAATTTATCATGTTTAATGAAATTTCATGGTTAAACTCTACAGCAGAAGAGAGATTATGAAATTTATTCTACCATGACTTGAACAGACAGACAGTAAATGCAATGAGAAAAGAAGTTGGAACACTCTTTACAAACAAGTATTAATCCCTCTAAAAGATCCAATTGCCTCCCAGGAGGTCCCATCTCTTAAAGAGTATACCACCTCAACACCACCACATCAGGCACCGAGCTTCTAGTATGTGAATCTTTGGGGAACAAACCACATAGAAAGCAGAGCAGAGGAGAAATATGATCAAGTGAGAAGTTAATCTTAAACTAAGTTTCATATCATCAAAAACCAGGTGAGAGACAGAGAAAATGTGATAAGTGTTTATATGAAGGACAAAGATCCAGAGGCTGAAATGGCCAAGACATGTGATGGTCATAAAGCTTGAAAAGAATGTTGAGCACTGGACTGAAGTTGTATATAAATTGAGAAGCGAACAGGCCAAGATGTGGCTACAGAACGAGGAACACAGACCTAGTGGTTCCTTGGCCCCAAATTTGGTAGCCTTAAATTTAAACTGAGCTGGTCAGTTGACAATGGCTGTATAATGCACAGAGGATAGATGTCAGAGAGATTAGCAAGCATGACCTATGAAACCACCATATCCCTTAAGCCTCCTTGGAGAAAACATAATTATACAGACCTTTTGCATCGTTTGGATGAGCCTGTGGTTCTCCTATCAGTGGATTGAGCATTTGCTAGGATAGAAAATTTGCTGATGTAATATTCAACTTCTACTCTGCACATTGTTTAATTGAAATATTAAAATACCCAGAAAGAAGAGCAATTAGATATCCCAAATAATTACACTCAAGTCTGCAAACACAGACTTGCTGCACAGGGCACGTTGGTTTTATTTGCTTTCTCACAAATGAAGATTGGTCAGAGGTGTGGCTCAGGAGTACTCTCAATGTGTGGTGAAGCCTTGCTGAATAAGGGTGACAGTTAAAAGGAAAGTAGCTGTCGACTTCTGTCAATAGCACTTGCACTTAATATTTACTGACATTTGACCTCTGTGTCCCTGGAGTTTGTTGATTTTCCTCTTACTCTTTGCTGGCCTGTGTTTCTCCACCCATTCTCCGGTCCTAGGATTCATATCACTCTGCCCACATCCTGAGCTTTCCTAGCCATTCCTATGGCTCTCAAATTACCATTATACACACTGACAACAATCAGCTTTTTATCTTCAGCTCCAGACCTGCCTGTCCTCCTGGCTGCTGGATGTGGAAGCATTGCAAATAGCTCTAGTTGAACATACAGGGAATCAAACCTTTCTTACCCCATAAACTGGTTTTCCTGCTTGTATACCCTCTTTGTGAAAAAAAGCAACACAGTTGCTGGGAGCATGGGGGAGGTGTGCGGTTGGGGGGAACAGCTCAGTGGCAGAGTACTTGCCTGGCATGTGCAAGGCCTGGCTTCTATCCCTAGTATCACAACAAAATAAATAAAATACAATACATTAAAAAGAAAAATAAATTAAAAAAACAAGAGTATTCACTCAGGCAATCAAATTGAAAAGTATGAAGTCTTCCTTATCTACTTCCACCACATTTAAATCAGCCATCAAAGCCCATTGATTATACCTTCAAAATCTCCGGTTTCCATCTCCACTCTAGTCCATGCGTCACAGCCTCTAAACCTGGAGGACTATGGCCTTTAAACTGGTTTTTAGCCATGAAAATAATTTACCTATTTAAAAACTATCTCAAGAAGAATCCTCCATTGAAAGACACGAAAGAAAGTTAAATACATATTACTAAGTAAATGAAGTCAATCAGAAAAGGCTATGTACTATATGATTTCAGCTACATGGCAATCTGGAAAAGAGAACTATGGAAACTGCAAAAAGATCAGCAGTTGCCAGGGGCAGAGGGATAGAGGGTGGGGAGAGATAAATAGGCAAAGCACAGAGGAAGCTACTCTGCCTGATATTACAGTGAGGACTATGTGCCATTATATGTGTGTGTGTGTGTGTGTGTGTGTGTGTGTGTGTGTGTGTGTATCCCACAGAACGTACACTGCCAAGAGTGGGCCCTAGTGCCAATTATGCCCTTAGGTAATTATGATGTGTCAGTGTGGTTTTATCAATTATAATAAGTGAACCACTCTGGTGGGTTGTTGAGGGTGGGAGAGGCGAGACATGTGTGGGATAAGAGAATACACAGGAAAGCTCTGCACCTTCCTCTTAGTTTTGCAGTGAACCTAAAACTGCTAAAAACAAAATAAATGAAGAAGAAGAAGGAGAAGGAGAAGGAAAAGAGGAGGAGGAGGAGGTGGAGGAGGAGGAGGAGGAGGAGGAGGAGGAGGAATTATACTAAACCTAGTTTGAGGGAGAGTTGCTCTCTGGATTGGTTTTAGTTTGCTTCTGCCAAGGGTGTCAATGACTTCAGAACAGTTTTTAACACAATATCTTGGCTTTGTCGTGCATAGTCCACGTCTTAACATCTTTTCAAATCCCCAAATGATGTGAGACTAGGCATAGGTTAAAAACACTCAGTGGAGATGGACTTTTTCCCCACCTGAAGACCTGAGACACTTTCCCAAGGGTGTCTTTGCTGGTGAGTGATATTTTCCAAGGCATCCTGTCACTAAAGACTCAGCTCCCTGCCTCCTGTGGCCCAAAGTGGTGAGTCCTGTCCTCAGCCTCCTACTGCAGCTACGGCACCATCAGCTCTGGGCTATATTCCTTTCTTCATTTATGATCCCTGGGAATTGCTCTTATTTCCTTAGAAACTGCATTATACATTAAAAATGAACATTCTTTTCAACATCTCTATCTGTTTGTAGAAGGATGGTTTTCAGGTCATTTCATTTTCCTTATTGCCAGAAATGGAAGACTATGAGAGTTTTGGGTAGAGTCATGGTTATTTCATCTCAACAACGGAAATATTTCCAAATGTCCTTTTTCAGTGTGCTCTCCTCAGCATGAATACCTTCTGGAAAAAAATGTATTTCTCATTCATTCTTAAAATATAACATTTATCTTGAAAGGATATATTCAAATATTTTGTGTTTCTCAAAGGAATTTGTCATCATAGAAAAAAGGGCAGAAAAATGAGAAAATTTTGTAAAATAAAGTGTAACTTCATAGTTCAGTAGGATTTTAAGGTATTTTCATGGATATGCTTCTTCTCAGTACAAAGTCTTATAAAGAGTCTACTATTTAAAAGTCTTGAGTTCATAAAGTAGCCACTTTATTGATATCCTGAAGCACATAAATTACAGTATGAGGCAATGAAGCCGGGCACCACCATGAGCCCTCTGCCCTGAAGAGAGAGTCCACTGTCTCTCAGTTTCCACTCTCTCAGGGCGTGATGTGGGGCTCTGACAACAGAATACAAGAGAGGTCACCATATTAATGCACATATGAAGTGTTAGGAAAGCTTAATTTCGTATCCTTTAAGGAAAAAATAAGTAGATATAGAACTTTTAATATTTTCTTCTTCTTTCTCAAAAGATTATCTTGTTCTCAGAGGTGTCTCACCCCACTTTGTAGACAACAGTTTTATAGGATGGTGTCATAGTTTAAATTGTGCCCCCTGCAAGGTACGTTCACATTCTACCCCTGGAACCTGTGAATGTGCCCTGTTTGGAAATACGGTAACTGCAGATGTAATTAGTTAAACTGAAGTCACGATGGAGTAGGTTGGGCCTTTAACCCAATGAGACTGGTATCCTAATAAGAAAAGGAGAAGATGTGCTTGGAAAAAATCATGTAGAGTCACACAGGGAGAAGGTGACCATGTGAGGATGGAGGCAGAGACTGGAGCCACGCATCTGCAAGGCAAGATCACCAAGAGTCTCTGACAAGAGGCAAGAAAGGATTCTACAGCAGCCAGGAGAGTGTGGCTCTACCAACACCTTGATTTTAGATTTTTGGCCTCAAGAATTGTGCAACAGTACATTTCCACTGTCGTAAGCTACATAGTGTGTGGCGTGCAGCCCTAGCAACCCAATAGAGAAGGAATTCAGAGAAGACCAAGAAATCTTGTCCAGAGAGGTAGCAGGAGGACCAGTAAGTGGACCTCAAACTCAGGTAAGTTCTCAGGGCAGAAGGTGTAGGCAATGGTTTTAAAAGCTTCTCTGGAAGCAGGAGGATGTGAACAAGGGCACTGGAATGTGCAGTCACCCTGAGGGGTAGGAGCCGGGAGGAAACCCTGCAGCAGGAGTGGCGGAAGTGCTTAGGGAAATGGGGCAAGCTGCTTCTGGACAGGTTGGGTGGAGGCAGCTATGGAGAGTCGTGGATGTGTTTTCCTTCTGTTGCCTTGGGCTTCCCTTCTCTGGCATTTGAATTTCTTCCACTGCCTTCTAGTTTGGTGACACATCTGGTCTTCCAGATAACACACCTACATTACAGCCCCTTCCATCTGCTTTCTTGCACCCAGGACAGTCAGATTGTCTCTGCCTCAGGGGCCTGAAACTCTCCCACTTAAGGACCCTATTTGAGATTGCTGGCCTCCAGAACCTCAGGACGATACATTCCCCTTGTTGTGAGCCACAATGTGTGGCCAGCAGCCCTAGCAAACCAGTACAGGAAGGATTCAGAGAAGGACTGAGAAAGTCAGAGAGGTCATAGGAGGACCAGGGGGTTTAATAAATTGCTGCGTCTCTACTTCATGGCACACTAAGAGCTGTTGGAAAGATTGAGATTGTTAAATAAAATGTAAAGTCAGATTTTTTTTATTCAGGATGCTTTCGTTTTATATAACAAATGTGTACATTCAGCATATTCCTGTTAGATTAGGCCCCTCCCCCCAAACAAAAACAAACAAATCAATTGGTGGAAGATGTTGCCTCTGGAAGGAAACACGGTGGCTGGAACAGGAAGGCCAGCTTGCTTGTCAATAAATTTGCTTTTGTACTTAAAACTTTTTTTTTTTACCGTATATATTAAAATAAATTTTAAAAGTAAACATCTGTCCTTCTTTTAGTGGAAATGCCATTAACGGCTTAATATAGCAGATGGCATAAGCTCAGTAGGGACTGAAGGGAAGGGATATGCTCAAGGTAGAATCAAATATTGAAGAAAAGATAAGGAAGATAAAGTGACCCTGCCCATGAAGAGGGAGCCCCTTTCCCTTGAAGGGGTTGGATATTATCAGCTGAGGCCCCAAAAGAGATTTCTCCTATAGCAGCTCACATGAAAGAATAGGTTTACTCGCTTATTTTTTCATTCAGCTATTCAATAAATCTTTATTGTGTAGCCACTTCATGCCCTCTGCTGAGTGCTGGGAATACAGGGAGGAACAAAAGTGAGACAGTTTCTGCTGCCATAGATACAGATTTTAAGGAATTCAGCCCTGGGAATGCAGTCAGATTGATGCCATAAGGAAACACGTGGAGGGTTGGTATTCCAAACATTTGTCTAGCTAAATGTCAGTCACTGAATGTGATAAGAAGAATTAATGACCCCCACGGATGTTCACACATTAATCCCAAGGACCTGCAAATATATTACCTTATATGACAAAAGGGCCTTTATAGATGCAATTGGATTAAAAACCTTGAGATGGAGAGATGATCCTGCATAATCTGGGTGGGCCTGGTCTAATTATATGCCTCCTTAACAATCTGAGAATCCTTCCCAGCTGAGTTCAGAGTCGGAGGAGGATGTACTGTGAAAAAAAAAAAAATGGTCAGAGATGCAACAATGCTGGTTTTGAAGACGGATGAAGGAACATAGAACCAAGGAATGTGGGCAACCTCTAGAAACTGGAAAAGAGCACTTTGCCACACCTTTATTCCAGTGAGACCTGTTAGATAGCTCACTTTCAGACCTGTGTTGTTTAAGCTATGAAATTGGTGGTAATTTGTTATAGCTGACAGGAAATGTATACTTTGGGCTAGTATATAAGGTTGAATAAAACAAAGTCCCTGTCCTGGAGAGTTTATCTATTATCAGAATTTATTGACGTAGAGACCTGTAAACAATATAATCAAAGTGCTAAGATTGGGATGTGTGTGTGCATGGAGCTAAGTATGTAAAATTTATTTGAAGACATTCTGTTGTTATCTCCCATCTTAGAAAAGCTTTCACCCATTTCCTCATTCCCTTTTGCAGAACAAACTTCTTGAAGGAATTGCCTATTACTGTAGTCTTCAATTCGTCTCCCCTATTTCTTCTGAAAGCCAAACTTAGTTGGACTTCCACACCCACTACCCTATCAATGCTATTTGCCTGTGGTCATGGTGGCCAATGACCTCCATGATACCAAAGGCAATGGTAATTTTGAGTCCTCATTGCACTGATGGCAGCATTGATGCAGCCGACCGTGTCCTCTTTCTTGTGTCCTTCCTTCACCTGGTTCCCAGGACCCCATGCTCTTGGTTTTCCTCTTTCTTCCTTGGATGCATCATCTCCATCTCCTTGGTAGGTTCTTTATCTTCTCCCAACTTGTTTATATTGGAGTGGCTCAGAGCTCAGTCCTCAGGCTCTTTTCTGTATATTTCCTCCTTGGATGACCTCATGCCATCTCAGATCAACTATATATGCTAATGACATCCAAATGTATTTCACCATGTCAGACCCTATTTTTGGTTTCCAGATTGATTTATCTAAACTGCTACTTGGATATGTAGTAGATGTCTCATACTAAACATGTCCAGTACTGAAGCTCCCAATTGTCCAAATTCCTTCCCTACAACCTACTCGACCCACAGTCTTCCCCATCTCAGTTGATGGCAATTCTATCCAATGCTCAGATTCACAACTGACTCTACCGCACACACACACACACACACACACACACACATTTCATATCAATCCACCAGGAATTCCTGCTTGTTCAATCTTCAAAGCATATCCAGAATCCAATCACTTTTCCACTGCTGCAACTCCAGGACAGTCATCAATCTTACCCTGATTACCATAAAATATGGTTTCTCTTGTCCCTCAGAGAAAAGTCCTGAATTCATACAATAGCCTACTATGTGATTCACGATGGATATCCCAGACCTCCCTTATGTCTCTCAGGTCATCCTCCTCATTTCCTGTTCTTTCTCATTTTGTTCCAGCTACAATGACACCTGTTGCTTCCTGATGTATTATATGTAATCTGTTTATGTAGTATGTCAAAAGAAGATATGTTTGTCAGTAATATGGAAAAACTTGGGGAACTCAAGTGGCAGGGGTGGAGGAAAGCAGAATAGGCCAAGGTAGGACTCAACAGAAAGGTGACATTTGAAGATGAGGAAATTAGTCATATGGAATATGGAGGAGAGGGGTGAGCAGTGTTCTGACTCCTTTGGAGATAATGATGAAACTCAAAGATTCTGAAGTATGTGTGGCATTTCATAGGTACTCAGTAAATATCTAATGACTGAATAAATTTTCTCAGTCACAAACTCTCATGTTGTTTACTTCTCCTGTTTTGAAGGATTTTTTCTTTTTTTGCTACTTCACTTGTTTCTTTGAGATATTTATCTAGAATCTCAATTTTGGATACCATTGACTTGATTTTTACTTTGAGCAACAAAAATACTGCAGTGTTCCTATAACACCAGGAACACTGACTTTAAAAAATAAAAATCCAGAAAACAGGTCTGAAAGAAAACTTGATTCTGCCCTGGAGGCTTGTTTCAACCTTGGAATCCAAACCATACCTGTTCTGACATGAATCACAAATGAAACTGGAAAGATATAATTCTGAGAGTTCACATAACAATCACCCATGACTCTATGAAAGCACTACTTTGGTATTACCATTCCTAAACTTGAAACTAGAAGGTCAATGAATCCTTTGTTTAAAATGTCAGAGAGCTAAATCTCTATACATGAATTTTTTTCCATATAGGAAGTTCAATCACTTATATGATCCAATAAATCTATATTAGCTTCTCACGTACTTGCTTGGGGGTATGTTAGCCATGTAACTACTGTTTAAGACCATAGGCCTGGAATCACACAAACACATTGAAACACAGGAAGCGACCACTCTGAGACTCCACCAGAGAGTTCAAGCTACCAACGTGACATCTCTGTATGGAATTTTTGTTTGTTGTGGTATCTGATTATGTCTTATTCATGCAATCTTTTCAATGCTTTGGAAAAAAAGAGAAAGTCCAAACAAAATACAAGGACTGAAATAAGATTGCCTATCCTGCCTATTCCTCACTCTAACCATACATGAGATTCAGTATAGTTCTTGCCTGGGGTTCCCTTTTATTTTATTTCGTTTACTTGGTCCATGGGAAGGGAGGAGGGTCTATAATTTCAGACCAATCAAAGTTCCACAACCCCAAAGTCATCCTTGCTAGATATACTGTAGGACACATGAGAGCTGGTAGTGTCAGGATTCACCTGAGCTGCTTCCACAGGTGTGCTGGAACTGTCTCACAAGAGCCAAGTTGTAAATTTTCAAGAATTTTGGTGACCTGTTTGATGTCACGTTGATAGCTTGAACTCTATGGTGGAAATATTTGCACTGAAAGTTACTGGCAAATTACTCCCCCGCTCACCAACTCTGCCACCAGCTGCAAAAAAAAAAAAAAAACAGCTGATAAACATTTTACCAGCACACCACTGGTTTTGTGAAGAGGGCTTTCTAAAAGTCCGTTTTTCAACTAGACTTTCTTTACTTCTATTCTTCTTTCTCTCTCTCTCTTTTTTTTTTTGTACTGATGTTTGAACCAGGGGTGATTTACCACTGAGCTACATTTCCAGCCTTTTTAATTTTTTATTTTGAGATAGGGTCTTGCTAAATTGCTTAGGGCCTCATTAAGTTGCTGAAGCTGCCCGTGAACTTGTGACTCTCTTGCCTTAGCCTCCCAAATGGCTACGATTACAGGTGTGCGCCACTGTGCCTGGCCTCAACTAGACTTTCTGTCTGAGTACTGTAACTTTCTATAGCAGATCATTTATGTGTATCAACCATTATATTTATGTTTTGGTTTTATAGTTTTTTCCCTATATGAAAAAACTGTTTACAAGCATGAATACCTCACTAGGATATGGTTTTACACCTATTTATGCAATTCCATTCATAACTACATGGCCTGATTAGTAATTGCTGACTCTCTGTCTTTCTCATCTCATGGTCAACTTCACAATCTCTAATATTGATATAATTTAGCTGTGTAAACTTCAACTTCATCATTTATAAAGCTGGGATAATAATGATGTAAACTGCTCATTTAGTTGCTGAAAGTACTGAAGAACAACATATATAAAGAACCTATCAGTGCTTGGCACATGGAGTATTTCAATACATTTTAGTTATAATGTAGTAATAGTAGCACACAGGGTACACATTCACAAAGAGATAAAATGTGTGCTTTGGTAAGCAAATATTTTGACCAGTCCCTCTATTACTTTGGAATATAAATGAGCTATTTGCTATTTGGCGGCTTAGATAATTAGCGAGGTCCCTGTCCAAGCTGATATGGTTTGCTGATAGGAAAGATGTCATTTGAGAAACTATTATCATATTCTCACAATAACATTGACTATTTCTTTTATCAGGCATATCAATTTGATATTTGGGGATTGTAGGACTACAAAATATGGGCTCTTTTATATCTTCTCATCTGTCTTCAAACTTCCTAAGGCACCCTTTCCTCACTTTCCATTATCCTTTTAATGGAAGATTGTGGTTTATGAGAAAATACAAGCAATCTAGGCGGGAACTTCTTCTTTTCCTTCCACTAAATGCACCAACCAAAGTGTGTCTGTTTGTGTGTATGTGTATATGTATACACACACACACACACACACATAAATGTAGTCTGAATCCTGTTACTATAAATAATGTGTCCAAGCTGCACCTTCTCACCTTCTCAAGGATTCGGCTCTGAATTGACTCCCTTCTCTGTATCACCAGCCCTTCCTTCTCTACTGGATCATCCTCTTCTAGCCTACAAAACAGTTCTAGCTCCCATCTTAGGATAAAAAGCTTTCCTCTGCTGTCTCACTATTCTCAACTGCCATCTCCTTTCCCTGTTCCCTTTTTAGCACTTGGTCAAAGTCTTCACCCTTCCACATTCTGGGTTTTTTTTTTCCCCCCCTCAAATCTACTTTAGTCAGCTTTCTCTCCCCCAAGCTGGTGGAAACCATTTTGTCAAGGCTACTGGCAACATCCATGATGGGAAATGTAGTGGTCACTCATCTATCTGTCTTTGGGCTTCTCCATCCTTCAGTGGCATCAGGATCCCTGACCTTTGAAAAACCATCCTCTGTTGGCTGCTATCACCACATTCTCTGGCTTTCTGTCTACCCGCTAGCCAATCCCTCTCAGACTCCTTTTTTGTGCCTTCTGTCTGCTCAATTTGTAAATGTTGTAGTACCTACATCTTGGCCTTTGGTGGTCTTCTTCCATAATGTATCTTATCTGTCTCCATGATTGCCTATGATTCCCCAATCTGTGTCTCCAGCCCCACTCTCTAATGAGTTTCAGTCCTACTTATATCCTTACTTGAATATTCAAATAGCAGCTCAAACAAAAAGACCAAATAGAACTCTTGACGTTTTCTTCAAAATATATTTCCTGTAATCATGCCCACTCAGTAAATGACACCACTACCTACTTGCTTAATGTTTCCCTCTCCGCCCAATCTAATCAGCCAGTTGGCTCTATTCCTACATGATATCTCAATCCTGTCCAGGCCCTCCTGATTTCTGTCTTGGTTATTTATGATCAGTTTTCTCTCTAGCACCAGAAGGGTCTTTTTGATATATAAATAACACCAGATCATCCCCATTTAATTAGTTTCTTGAGACTACAATTAAAAACTCTTACTTTGACTCACCAGGCCCTCTCTGTGCTGGCCCAATCCTGCCTCTCCAACCTCATCTTGCTCATGTTCTTCTCCTATATGCTCCAGGTCCACAGGCCTTCAGTATATTCCTGCAGCATGTGAAGCTGGATGTCCCCTTAGGCCTTTGTATTTGTAGTGTTCTGCCACCACATCTATGCTTCCTATTATTCAGGTCTTAGTTCAAGTCATTTCTCCAGAAAGATATGCCTTGATCACCCAAGGAAACTTGGTGGCTTACTTTATGTCCTCTTTACTGGCACTTTTGCTTCACAAGAGCAAGCCCTTTGTCCATCCTGGTACCTGCTGTTTCCCCAGCACTAGTTTACATATCCCTTGTGACTAACCAATAATTGCTGTAGCAATGACTGAACATTCTGGATCCTCAACAAAGACATTTCTTGCAGGTGAGGAGATTGTCTATGACCATGCTCTTTCTCCTATATGTAAAGTCACACCCACATGAGAAGTTCATTTCAGAATGATGTATCAGTAGAACTTGACTACATTGAGAACCTGCTGAGTCTCTTGCTTCCAATATTAAAGCTGTTGCAGATTGTTTACATTTTTGTTTATTAGGAAAGGGAAAATCAAATTTCAAGCTTAAGGACAGCAGGCATAGTCTCTCCAGCTGTGAACGTGGGTTCTCCCTTCTTCAGATTTATTTCCTACTTTTGTTATCAGAACAAATTTCTGGTAATGAAATTTATTACAAGTCACCACACTTCCTTTTTGGAGAGAGGTGTGATTTAAAGGGGAAGAAGTTATTGGGAAAGATTTATTAATGAATATGATGTTATGAGAAAGAAGTTCTGGTGTTCTATTGTACAGTATGGTGACTCTAAATAATAATGTATTTTGTGTATATATTTCATATATATATATATATATATATATATATATATATATATATATATTTAAGTCTAGAAGAAAGGATTTTGAGTGCTTTTACCATAATGAAATGATAAATGTTTGAGGAGATAGATAAGTTTACCTTGATTTGAATCTTATGCAGTGTTTTTGTGTATAAAAACATCACATGGTACTCTATAACTGTACAATTTTATGTACAGTTAAATTTTAAAAAAAAGTGTGATTTGAACAAAATCATTGCAAGAGTTAACACTGAGGCAGAGACTGGACAGCTGCCTGTCAGGGATCTTGGCAAGGAACAATGTGCTGTTGGATGGGAGTTTTCTGGATGGAAGAGTTTATGTGGCAGTCTGGGCAGTCCTCATTGTTGTTCGGTGATTTGCTGTGATTCATATCTGTGATTCCACAAGGTTGCTGTACTTAGTGCTTGAATTACCCACTAAGAGCCCAACCCTCTGGGTGTGAGGGGTTTTAGGTTTATTTGCATTTGTTGACTTGATGAGTGTCACTTCATAGTCATGAGCTAAAAAGTCAATGGATTTTAACAGTGTATTATTCTCTCAGTGCTCCCTGTCTCAGAAGTGGAAGAAATATACCTTTTAGAGTAGGCTTCAAATGCTATGCCTTGATCTTAAGTAAATGAATGAACTGCACCCTTCTGAGGTTCAAAGGAACTTTTCTTAATTGTTGTTTAGGCCTGGAGTGGTTTTGAAGTTTATGGAGCATAATGCGTACATGCTTCTCCCCAGCACGATGGAATTAAAATGTAACTCTTTTAAAGACCAGAGTGTGTTGGTATTTTAATTTATTGGTTATTTTATATGTTTTGCTTGTGGCAATAGCATTCCTAAAACAGCAATTGGAAAATCATATACTGATCCATTATTATTGAATATGTGTTCATACTTGTATCAGATAGACATAGATGATATAAAGAATATATACACGATTAATCCATAAGGGTACAGCAGTGGACAAATCTCTTGGAATAGAATATACCTTGAAAATAGCCCTGATAACCTAAGTGCAATGTGGAATGCCATTGTATACAAGAATTATAGCTTAATTTAAGAAAATTTCCCAGATAAGCATTGCAATTAATTATCATATAGCAAAATTATATTTTAATTTTAATACAAATTTAAACATTGTGCAAGTAGTTTTGAAGAAGAGGAATTCAGAAAAAACTTTTCATAACTTTTTCATCAATTTCTCTTCCAGGAAGCCAAAGTTTGAGTCTTTTGGTAACCAAATTAAAAAAACAAAAACAATCAATCAATAAATTGTATTGTTACATCATGCAAGCAACTAATTTTTAAGAATAACTTTTTAAAATACACATTTTATCTGCATTTATGTGGGCTTAATTTTTACATAAAATTAGGACTTACATAAAGATGTATTAATTTCTAAGGATAATTGATGAAAAATTCAAAATGGTACATTAAAATATATAAAATATATAACACAATATGTAATATAATATATAATAAATTTACTTATATATAAGTTTATTGGAATATGTCTCTCCAGTGTTTTGACTATGACCTTTCTTTCAGCATAAATCAATATAGTAATTTCAATTTAAATAACTAAATTCATGTTGAACACCTAGCATAAGGCTTAGGTCATTTTCCAAGTGTACTTGAAAGTGAAATTTAGCTTGATTTATTTTGTCTGCAATGTTATTTTGTTAGGACAGTTAGCAAATACTGGCATTGAGTAATTAATGGTATTGAACCAACCACAAAAATGTACTAGTGATTTAATAATTTAGTCTAGAGTATTTACTGAGTACCTTGCCAGAACTTTAAAAGGTCCTTTGGAGATCCAAAAGGGAAAAAGTACAAGCACAAGCAAGGACAAGCAAAGTTATCATTTAAAATTCTACAGAGATAGCCTTTATTTGCCACATTTTCAATTCAAAGGCAAGAAGCCTTTTTATTCAATTTATTTGATAGTGCTGAAGTTTTGAAAGTCTTTTGGCTCATTGTTTGCTCATATCCTGGTCCCCTGGCTAAGATAAGAAAACTCCAAGGTCTGGGAAAGTTTCCTACGGAATCAGATGGTTTCTGATCCCTGAACCAAATTCCTGGTGTTTATCTAGGTTCTAGGCTAAGCAGCCTGCTTTAAAAGAGGCAAGAAAGAGCTTCTGAAAGTATACTAATTAAAAAAAAAAAAGAAAGGCACTCTGCCTTGAATCATGGGCATATAGTCTTCTCATTCAAGGGAAAGCAATGGTATATCTGGAGCTTTGTAACCAAGACTTAATAATGAAGGTTAATTTTTACCAAGTGAAACCCATTGGGTTTTCTTTATATTAAACAAGTTATTAGCATCATCTGTGTTCTCCTCCCTGTTCTGACAGGTCCCTGGGGTCTAAGGTTATAAGGTCAATATCCTGGGCAAGTCTAGTTTTGTTTCTGACCAGGACCCTCCCTGCTTTCTGCTCTCCCTTTCCACATTGAAACTAAGGGCACAGTTCATGTATCATAGATGAATGACAGTCCATAAATGCCAATGAAGACAGAGATAGGTAGAAAGCAGCCCAGGTCAAGAGATAGATGGTCAACTCAAGATTGCTGTAGATAAATACAAAACAACCCTCAGCAGGAGATATTAAAAAGTTGTTTCTGTAAGTGGAAAATGACATCCTTGGAAATTTTAGTTATGAATAACTAGGAAACATAAGGGTCTATGTTTGTATAGAGCAGAAGCTACCTCCTCTTCCCACTTTCTTCTTCCCACTCTAGTTTTCAGGATGGAGTCACTGGACAGCTTATTAGAAATGCAGATGGTTTTAAAGTTAGTGCCAGAGATGACCTATTTATTTTTTTAAGCCCTCTTATGCAATGTGTTTTAGTTCCAAATGTGGAGAGAAAAGAGGGTGTGAGAACTGCCTCAGGTCTCTCGTTCCTGGAGCTCTGGGTGGGTGGGGGACCCTTCCTCGTGACCCTATGGCCACACATGTCTCTGCCAGCTATCTGCCTTGGCATCTGAACTAGGGAGAGAATGAATGATGTCTTGGGCCCTTCTGCGGAATTTATTGACTGGCTTCATTGGCCGGATTTCCCAGGAAGTCACTGGAAATGGAATTCATAACTGAAGCTTGCCTGAAAGGAGATCCTGTTTGCAAAGGAATTGTTCTCTGTGTAAATTTTAGATTTTGTATGTTCATTCTTTATTCTTCTCCTCTGAGAAATCATCCTTGTCATTAGTTATTAGTAAGATCCCAGTTATGCTTTTTTTTCCCTAGATTCCCCGGGTAATTTCTGCCTACCTGGTGTTAACTCTCAGCTGAGTGCATCCAAGGAATGAATGAATACCCAACCTTGGGATCTTCCATTCAAGTAAATTTATCTTCTGTTTTTCCCCCTTCCTTCAGTACCACTCATACCTGCAATCCTATGAACAGTTTAGAAAGTAGATTCCATTTGAATTTTATATGCTAGCTTTGTCCCCTTATCTAGGACACAAGTTGTTTAGCATCAGATGTCAAAGGGAGAGAGGTGATATAAGAATCTTATCTGTATACTCTTTACATTATCTGGCATTTCTTTAACATGTGTATGTATAACCTATTAAAATACTTTTAGAAAGTGCATTACGCTTCCTGTTTACATATGTTGTAAAAAGTAAGAAGCAAAACAAAAAAAGTATTTTATATAGATTCAGTATGGTAACAAATGAAAGTCCATTTAGGTTTGATAAGTGCCCTTTGCTCTGAAAGGAAGATAAAAATGAAAAATAGTGATAATAATTAACAAAAACAAACCAAACCTGTCTGGCTAAATGTTAATAATAGCAACTTGACTTTATTTAGGGGGCTTCCAGATCAAAACTTTCACTGTGTATTCAAACTAGTGCTGTTCATTTAATTGCTCTCAAATGGTAATACATAGAATCAGCTATCAAGTTTCTAGCCTGGAAAAATCCATAATAGCCACTGGACACAAACACCATGGGGACATCATTCAGACAGTTCATAAAAATAACTTGCCCAACATTTTTGGAATCTGATGCAAGCTATACTTGTGGCTCTGTCTGTTTCCTTTGCTTTATTCAATAACGCCACCAGGGCTATGATAACTTGGATGCTACAGGAAACACCAGTACAGAATAAGGCTGTAGTTAGCTCAACAGCCAATTATGTAGGGGAGACAGTGCTACTAAAGACAATTAACATTTAAGATTCAGCCAGGGGACTTGATTGAAAGGGGTGTTTATCTTAAGTCCAGAATAAAGCAGTTGATTGGTGGTACAAGTATTTCAGCAGTAACATAGCCCAAGATCATCTCACTTGTGTTCATAAGGGAGGGGTCCCAAATTTGTGTCACATGAGTAACCAGAACAACCAACCACATTTCACTCTAGCGACTAAAAAGAATGCATTGGTCCATTCAGAAATACTTATTGAATATTATAATGTGCTAACATTTTAGGAAATGCAAATATATGTCAGCTTTTTCCTGATTTTAAGAGGTTTGGAGTTCAGTAATGAGTTCAGATTATTTGTATTAGTACCTTTGAGAGATAACAGCTGCTCTAATTTTTCAGTTGCATGATTAGGTAATGATTACATGATCTATTATAGGGAAAGACACTTGGGAGGAATGTATACTTTATCTAAAAACTACCATTTTTATTAAAGTATAAAGTATATATTAAAGTATAGCACACACATAAGAGTGTACACTGCATGAAGAGTACATACTCAGTGAATTCTCATAAACTGAACATACTAGTTGTGTAAGCAGTATCTAGATAGAATAGCACGGTGTTTCAAAAAGACCTCCAGTGCCGTTTTTGCCCCCTTCTAACCACACTTGGGGAAGCAGGATTTGTTAGATGAACTGTAGACAGAGAAAAAATTATTAGAGGTGGATTCATATACTGAATCCATATGAATTATTATTATTGTACAATGTCCATGTGTAAAGACATACACACTGAGAGACATTGGAAACCATGACTGATGTTTGAGAAATGAGTTTATGAGTAATTGGCTCAGAGTGCCAGTTGGAGAACAGGGTTGGGTCCATGTTGTAGAGACTTAAATGCTACATAAAGAAGGTAGATTTACCCACTTGCTGTTGAAGGGTTTTGAAAAAAGAGAAGTTTGTAAGACTTTTCAGTGATGGTTAGTAACTTATTGGTAATGGGAGAGGACTGGAGTTTGGAATACTGGTTGGGAAGCTTCTATAATGATACAGGCATCAGATAATTTTGGCTCTGTAGTGGCAGTGAGGACAGAGAGTAACCGGCCATCTGCAAACACTATAAAGAGCCTACAAAAACTGATTGTGGCCCTTGAGAAAAAGGGGGAATCAAAGAAAATTTTCTTCCATAGATACAATTAAGACACAATTAGTATTTTTTTCCAGTACTTGTTATTTACTTTTTAAAAGGAGTCTTTGAATGCTGTCTCTCTAAGAGAGTTCTGGAAACTTTCTTGAAATATTTGAATAAAACCTTGAGTTGCTATAAGGAAACTAAAAAAAAGCAACTGCCCTGTTAGAAGACAAAAAGAGTCCTTTGTTAGAACCATGGACAACCTGTTTGTCTTTTGAAATGGTTGCTTGCTAGAATAAACATTTTACTGGGAAAAAACTGACACCAAAGATTTTTGAAACTATCGCATTGACAGCAAATTATTGGGTATTGCTCACCAGACGATTTCTTCACCCTTTCCTTAAATAATTTTCGTTAATCCATATTTCTGTTCTTTCATTTTTATACGTGTGTGTGTGTGTGTGTGTGTGTGTGTGTGTATGTATTACTGGAGACTGAACCAGGGGGTGCTTTACCACCTAGCTACATCCCCTGACCTTTTCTTTATTTTTTATTGTGTATCTGGAGACAAGATCTCATTAAATTGCTGAGGCTGGGCTCAAGCTTGCATTTCTCCTGTCTCAGCCTCCGAGAGTCATTTCTACACTTTAATCTGTAATGTGTTTCTATAGGAAACACATTATGACTTAGTTTTTTTTTTTTTTTGACAACATCACTTTGGCCATGTGGGCAAATTTTGTTTATTGAGAGCACCTCTCCCCTTCATTCCATCTCTTTCCCTCCAAAGCAGTGGGTTCTTCACTCAACAAATAACACCTAACATGTACTTTGATTTACAATAACGTATGTTAAAGTCTGTTAACTGTATGTCCTTCTGTACTATCAACAACCTATTTCTTAGAGGTTACCGTTCTGGAGTTTTTGGTACGTAAAACATCAGGCGGAAGAGAAATTGCTCTCGAAATCTGGTCTTTGTACAGGTAACCCAGAGTAATTTCTGGGACACAACGGAAGAGAACTTTACTCTGGAAAGAGCACGTGGTTGGAAAGAAGAGGGAGTCCGGGAAGACTAGAGCTGGCCTAGCGGGACCCTAAGCATGCTCTGGACCTTAGGCTCCACCGCCCGAGTGGGCGGACGCCAGAAGTATGGAGCCTGGAGCCTTTCTACGACACTAGCCGCACACCTACGCCACTCGAAGTTCCCTAACTTTTCCTCCAGCAATCGAGAGGAAGGGTGTTATTAAGTTTAAAAGGGAAGTCCCTCCCTCTTCCCGGATTCCGATTGGTTGGGGCCGACCCCACCCCCGCCATGCGGTCAGCCGATTGGCTGAGGGAGGGGAGCTCCTCAGGCCGGGAGCAGGCGGCCGCCCCAGGTGGCAGGTGGGGCGGGGACAGCCCGCACCGCCCCCGAAGTTTCCTCCTCCCCGTCTCGCTCTCGCAACTCTCAAGCTTGAAGGTTCGCGCGCGGGCCAGGCGCGCCGCGCCCGCCGGGAGCCGGTCTGCCAAGAGTTGGCCATGAAGAGCCTCAAGTCCCGCCTGAGGAGGCAGGACGCGCCCGGCCCCGCGTCGTCAGGCGCCACTGCTGCCGCCAGCGCGGTGAGTCCCGCGGTCCGCGCGCGTTCTGGGCTTCCCTGCGCTCGACTCCCGCAAGCCCTGCGCCGCCCTTCCCCGCGGGCCCTCAGTCAGTCCGGCTCTAGGGCCCGGCGACCCTCCTTCAGGCTCGGAGACCCCGCGGACCCTCCCCGCCGCGGCAGCAGCTCCTCGGGGGTCCCTGACCCGCTCCTCGTCGCTGCGTCTCGGAGCTTCTGGAGAAGCCCGGGGGCTGCGGGTTTGTAGTCCCCTACTAAAGCTGGCGTTTGCGGAGTGTCTCCGCGCGCAGCCCCTCCCCTTTCTCGGCGCTGGCTCCCCGCCCGCAGTCCTCCGCCGGGGCGAGGCGGTCGCAAGGCGTCCCCTGCCCGGGGTTCCCCTGCCCAGGTGGGCAGGCCGCGCCCCCGGCGCCGCCTCGCGCGGACTCCGAACCGGTCTCTGGGCTGTGACTGCGAGCCTGAGTCCTGCCGGGCTGCGTGGACGTCGTGGGTCTTCCGCTGTCGCTGTCACTGGGAAAATCTGATTTCGAGAGAGGCCGAGAGAATGGGCATCGTTGTGAAGACAAATCCTCACTTAGGTGTTGACCCTGTAGGTCGGGAAGTCAGGAAGGGGGTTGCCCTGTTGGCCATGTCAGCTGTGGAGCAGATCTGTAAAGGACACCCACTGGGCTCTGATTTGCAGCCCGCCTCTGTGTGCAGGCTAAGAAGGAGAATAGTCAGGGCCTCTGTTTAGTTGGCAAGAGAACAGGGATCTTGGGAAACAGCCTGACCGCAGATGTTGGGATTTAGATAATTTGGCAGGTTAGAAGAATGGCAATATCATCACAATTCTGTGTTATTAAAATAAATGCTATTTAAAAAGCGTTGAAGAATCAAATACTGAGGAAATTTATGCTGAAACAGCCCAGTTACATAGTGGGAGTAATTGAAAAGGATCTTTATAGTTTTATGTAGATTTTACCAAAGGATTATATGCTTTTTATGAAAATACGAATTAGACTTTATACAGATTTGTGCCTTTGTTTCCACCCATTTCCAGGATTATTTTACTAGGTCATAAGGAAAGTGTGGAGGGACTAGAATTTTTAATTAAAAGTTTAAAAAATAAAAAGAATAGATTCAGATAATATGATATTTGGTGGTGTTAGTAAAGCTTGAAAATGTTTCATAAGCTCAGGAAAAAAGACTCCTTTGATTTCACTTAAAATAATAATTGGCAAAAATATGTAGTAATATTGGAGATCATTATAGCCAAGTTAAAGATTGAACTTCTTTGTGATACAGGTTGTGTTTTCAGCTTTATGGAAGATATGCTGTTCTATATCTATTTAGCTACATCTCCCACAGTTTTGTTTGTTTTTACACTAAGGATTTACATAGCACTTGAAAACTTATATACCTTAATTTTATCCTGTTTTCTCCTCTAGAAAAGTAGAGAGAGTATTTGATTGTTATTGGTATATTCCATATCTCAATTTTCATTTTATACATTTGGAAGCTTATGTCTTTAGTGCTCATTAAATTCAGCATTCTGTTACTTTTCATAAAATAATGGAATGAAGACGAAATACATGGAGCCGGGCATGATGGTGCATGCCTGTAATCCCAGCGGCTTGGGAGGCTGAGACAGGAGAATCGCGGGTTCAGTGTCAGCCTCAGGAAAAAGAAAGGCTCTAAGTAACTCAGTGAGACCCTGTCTTTAAATAAAATACAAATAGGACTGGGAATGTGGCTCAATGGCTGAATGCCCCTGAGTTCAATCCCCAGTACAAAAAAAAAAAAAAAAAAAAAAAAGCAAACGTCTTCTCAGTTTGATACATATTAGAGTAAGTTTTGTAAGATTTTTAAATGAAAGTGAGTGTGGTAACTAATAAAGCCAAACCAAGCTAGAATAAAATATAGAGGAGAAATCGATTCCTTCTGCTTTTCAGTCTATATATTACATCATAACTCCTGATTTGGTCACATATGTATTTATTGTTATGATTGGGCAGGCCTCTCCCTCCCTCCTTCCCAGCCCCACCTTGACTTTAGACATTTTTGAATAGATAATATAGGAACTGGTTTGACTTGCAAGGAACAACAACAACAACAAATATTTGCAACAGAATGTCCGCCTTTCATCCCTGTCCTTTATCCACCTGGCCCCACCCACCTCAGAGGCTACTGTTGTTATTAGTTGCCTGCATGTTCCTTCAGAGAGAGCTTGGTATATATAAACAAATATGAATATAAATATTCATCCTTCATAGAAATAGTAACTCACCTTTCTTGCTGTTCCATATCCTGTGTTGTTTTGTTAATGGTGAATTTGGTCCAGAGCTTCCCATTCCTGGAAGTGGAATTGCTAGGTTAGAGGATAGGTACATTCTTTGTACCTTAAAAGATGTTGTCAAATTTCCTTTTATGTATCATGAAACCAATGTGTGGGGAAAAAATGTTTTTGAACTTTTATTAAAAGTCTTCAAATTTTTTGATCTTTGCTAGTCTGACAGATAAAATATGACAGGGGTACTTTAGATTTGCATTATTTCCCTTATGATTGAAGTGGAACATCTTTTCAAATTTTTACAAGCCGTTTGCATCTTCTTTTTCTCATATTAATTTTTTTTTAATTCTTTTTAGTTATACATGACACTAGAATGTATTTTGACATATCATATAAACATAGAGTATAACTTCCCATTCTTGTGGTTGTACATGATGTGGAGTTTCACTGGTCATGCATTCATATATGAATATAGGAAAGTTATGTCATATTCTATTGTCTTTCCATCTCCCTTCCCTTCATTCCCCTTTGTCTAATCCAATGAACTTCTATTCTCCCTCCCCCACTTATTGTGTGTTAGCATCCGGATATCAGAACATTCCACCTTTGGTTATTTTGGGATTGGCTTATTTCACTTCACATGATAGTCTCCATTTCCATCTCCAGTTCCATCCATTTACTGGCAAATGCCATAATTTCATTCTTCTTTATGGCTGAGTAATTTCCATTGTTTATCCATTCATCTGTTGAAGGGTACCTAGGTTGGTTCCATAGCTTAGCTATTGTGAATTGAGCTGCTGTAAACATTGATGTGGCTGCTATCCAATGCTGTTTTTAAGTCCTCTGGTATATGCTAAGGGGTGGGATAACTGGGTCAAATGGTGGTTCCATTCCAAGTTTTCTGAGGAATCTCCATATTGCTTTCCAGAGTGGTTGCACCAATTTGCAGTTCCACTAGAAGTGTATGAGTGTACTTTTCCCCCCTCATCCTTGTCAACACTTATTGTTACTTGGATTCTTCATTTACCGTTCTGACTGGAGTAAGATGGAATCTCAGTGTAGTTTTTATTTGCATTTCTCTAATTGCTAGAGATGTTCAACATTTTTTTATATATTTGTTGACCAGTTGTATTTCTTCTTCTGTGAAGTATCTCTTCAGTTGCTTTGCATCTTCTTTTCTGTGAACAGTTTATCCTTCCCATTTTTCTATTGCATTGTTGATTTTTTATTAATTTATATGTACTTTATGGCATGAAAATTAGCCCTTTTAATATGAATAGCTAATATTAATTTATTGGTAATTTGTCATGATATTTTTATGGTGGCATTTGCTGGGCAGAAAGTGCTTGTTTTTATACTATCGGAATTCTTAACCTTTTATTTTGTGACTTTTAGATTTAGATTTATGTTACATTTTGGCCTTTTCACTCTGCAATATTAAACAACAGCAGAAATTCCCCAAGTTTCTTCTGTTTGCTTTGTTGCATTTTTTGGATACACACAGAATTTATTCTGTTGTAAGAAGGTATACATCTTGCTTTCTTTTTTCTCCCTCCTTTCCCCTATTTGAATCCCTTAATTTGAATTTAACGTTTTTTTTTATTATCATGGAAATAATTACAATTTGAGCTACTTTGATTTGAGAGAAATTTTAAAATTGTTTATATCATGGTTTTCTTTGTGTATTTATTTAAGCTTATATCTGAAGAGGAGACATGAGCAATAGACTGAAGTATGTTAGGTATGTAAACATTTTATGACATAGTATGTATGTAAAATATAACATCTTAGCTTAACATACTAAATTATAATTATACACAGATGATGTGTAGAAAAAAAGTAATTTTAAATGATCAGACTAGTACCATTGTTATAAATATGCTAGTGAGTTTAAAGCCCAGCTAAATGGGGACAGGTTTATATATCCATAGATAAACAGTTCACAATTATCAATTCAGAGTAAAATACATTTGATGATTAGTACTTTACAAGTCAAATCTGGAGATAGCTGCATTTATTAATCATAAACTAGAATATTTCTGTTGCTACACTTATTTTTAATTATGAAATCTGACCTTTAGTAATAAAATTAAGAACCAGTAGAGGCTGCATGCTAGAGACAAATATTGTAAGCAGATACTTTGGAAGGGGCAGTTCCACTTTAAATTGTAGCTATATTCAACATTTGTAGCAAAGTCTTGATTGTAAAAGTTTTCTGACCTGGGAGGTCCTGCAGTGATTACTTTTGCTTCCTTTTCATTTTTGGATATTGGGATTGAATTCAGGGGTGCTTTATCAGTGAGTGGTTATGCACTTTCCAGTTCTTTCTTTCTTTCTTTTTTTTTTTTTTTTTTTTAAATTTTGAAACAGGGTCTCACTAAGTTCCTGAGGCTGGTCTCAAGCTTGCAACCCTCCTTTCTCAGCCTCCCAAGTTGCTGGAATTAAAGGCATGTCCCACAGTGCCAGATTCTAATTTTGTTCTGAAAGCATCTTGCTAATGCCTCAGCACCCTGAAGAAACATTTTGATTTCTAAAGGAATTTGGTTACAAAATAGCAACTAAAATTTTTTCAAAAAACTTCTTTTGGTTCCTACTAAGGATATTAGTTTGAGATGTTTAGAAAGCATAAAGAGTTAAACATGATTTTGTTTTAGTTTGGATTTTAGTTTTGGTTTTATGTTTTCCACTCAGGGATTTGGGTGTGTTTGAAAACATGTTAATATTACCACAATGACTTCTGGGTAATGTGAATAATTAAGATCACAAATCGTTATGTTCATTCTAAACTCATGATACTTAATTGAGCACTATTCACTCATTATCATTAAAGATTACAACCTTTAATTAAAAATGTGTATCTTAATTAAAGCTTTATTTAGACAACTTCCTATTCTTATTCTTGCATTGTATTTCCTGTGATTCTTGAAGGGTGAAGATTATAGTTAAGAAGATTTTTTTGTTTGTTTTGTTTTTCACACTTTTCCATTTCAACCCCAACATAAGCAGCAGGTTTACCCAGATTATCATGTGTATTTGAATTATGAAATTTGTATCTGAATACCAAAACAGTTGCTTTTGTAGGTCTTCTGGTACATGAGTCTAAAAACTTAAGTGATGAGTAGTTTAGGATTTTAATTACTTATATTAATAAGGATGAAGTAATTTGTATGTCTTTATTGTGCATCATACATACTGTTCAAATTTAAACTTAGTTTAGGAATTGGACTTTGCTCAGCAGTTACTTAGCTTGGAAAATATTTATGGAATATTAAGTTAGTCTCAAGAATGGATTAATTGTTACATCCTCTTTGAAGAAATGGATGATTCCAAACTGGAAGCAGAAGTAGTACAAGATGAGCCTGGAATTCCTTGTCATGCTAGAATGCAGGGGCGGGGGGGAATCAAAGATTAGAATTCTGATGCTAACTTGAAGAGGCCCCCACTTGGCCACAGATGGGACTTTTTGATCATTGATTAGGAAACAACTACAGTGGACTAAAATCTTTCAATCCATGAGTTCGTAGTGATGATTAAAAAATAAAAACAATTTGTCACTTTTAGAGTATGCTGGGGAACTGATGCATTCTTTTAAGCTCTGGAAAATAAAGAGATATAACAAAATATTTGTCATGATTTTCTGTTGTAAACTGTATCTCAGGGTAACTGAACTGTCAATAAGGGAAAGTTTCTCTTTATGAAAGGAATTTTATCCCAGCTAATAAATGAAGAAGGGGTGATAGAATTAACATATCACATATTCTTCAAGCTAGTAAGCAAGAATGCTAGCGTATTATGATTTTACATGTCCTAGTGAATTAATGGGTGTAGAGTTTAGACAGTGAACATTATCCCCTGGTAGATCATTTATTAGTATCTTGCCCAGAAAATCATACCTGAATATGATAGCCCTTTACATATAACCACCATTTTATAGAAAATACAAAGGAAAGAGAAATGTGAGATGTAGTCAGGAAAATTCTGAGTGTGGGAAACTAAAGAACAGGTGACCTGGTGTCTTCAAAAATAAATTATAAGAAAAGAAAAAAGATGGAGAAGAAATCTAGAGATTACAAGATTTTAAGAGATTAAAAGACATATTGACAATTGCAATGATGGACTTTATTTAGACCCTGATTAAGTAGTTGTAGAAAGTGAAAACTTATAAGACAATTGAGGAAATGTAAACACTAACTGGATACTTCATGATATAGAATTATTTAACAAATTTAAATGTGACTATGGTAGTAATGTCATTATCTTTATAAAGAGTATCTTTCAAAGATATGTTTAGAAGTGCTTTTACAGATGAAATAATATGAAGTCTAGGATTTGCTTCAAAATACTCTGGTGGAGGGTAGATGGGGTGAGTAAGTAGGGTTATAGTTGAACTAAAATTGGTCAGTTGTAGCTGGGTGGTTTGTGATGCTATTGTACCTACTTTTGTATTACTGTTGAATTCAGCATATTTCCTAAAATTTTTATAATAAGAAAGATCTAGTCTCAGCCTTCAAGGATTTTAAGAGACAATTAAACAATAACAGTAATACAGTATCAGAGCCATAATAGAGGTCTGTATATATTACTATGGGAGTGCAGATGTATAGAGTAGGGACAGGGGAAAGGCTGGCAAGTGAAGCTTCCGCCAGGGCCAGAAAGACAACTTGAATGACTTTGTAGGCAAAAGAAGAGCAAGTATTGTGGTGTGGAACTGTGAAATTATTTAGCCTGCTGAGGGTGCATCAGGTTAGGAAACTAAACTAATCACCTTGTAAGAATTTCAGTGAAAGGGGTTAGAAGGCAACAGATTGGGGGTTGTAGTTAGGGAAGGTCCCCCCCCCCCTTTTATTATTAACTTGAATTAAAATTTTAAAATACTTGATGTTTATGCCATGTTTAGAGAGACTGTAGTGGAGTCATTAAAGTTTCACCTTCAGAAGTTTTCATAATAGTGATTTAACAAGTTTACCCTTTCTCTTCTGCCATCATCCCTAGATTTAGCTAATAGCCGACAAAATTTTGTTGTCATCAGCTATGTTTAGTTGGGTCCTTGGTAGAAAAATCTAGGTCCAAAGTACTATATTTGAACCTTATAACTCATGTATTCTGTTTGTATTCATCTCTATAATATGGAACCATTCACTATCCTATTATTACAGTTAGGCAAATATTTATTCTGCCACCTAAAGGATATATCAGATGGTCAAAATTTTCACCTGTATGAGCTTATTTATTCAAGAGAAAACAAAGTTATTTATGTAAGGAATTTCCCTAAAAACAGAGGACTGAAATGCACTTTCTAAAATTAGAAAAGTGGGATAGTATATTTATATCACCAAAAAATAAAATTATTAAACATTTTATATAGCTTTAATATACTTAGAAAAAAAAATATATATATAGGGCTTAAAAGTACAACCCACAAAACAAATGGAATTGTTTGTAATCACACAAAAAAGTTTTGCCTGTTGGACTTGTTTTGTTCTCAGAAATCCTAAATGTTAATATTATTTTCAAATGGTAACCTCTCTAAAATGATGGGCAGAAGAGGAAATGATGTGGTTGAGTGACTAAAGGATCTAGCAAAGGGTGGGAATGGGATAAATTGTAATTGTTTAATTGAATCAGACCTGGCAAGTCTTTTTAATAAAGAGTAGGTATATGACAACCAGTTAGGATAAAAGGCTGCTATTGTTTTAAAGCCTTTGGAGGCCAGTTGTGTATCTCAGTGGTAGAGCACTTGCCTAGCATGTATGATGCCCTGGGTTCCATCCTCTGTTCTTAAAAACAAAACGAAAAACAAAATACCCACCTCATATAAATCACTGTAGAAAATAGAGTTGAGACCAAACAAGTTACCCATAGTGCTATTTACTGTGCCATAACCACTGGTTGTGCTTGTTTTAAAATTCCATCCTGCCTCTTTGTTATTTAGTTAGTATTTAATTATCTTAACACTACAGTAGTGATATATGAACAATTTTAAATAATATTTTATGCTAACAAATTTGTATTTGAAAGTTATAAGCAATATGAAATTATTTGAGCAGATACAAATGATTATATAGCTTTAATATATTTAGAAAATGTATATATTTTGGGGGGGGGCTTAAAAAAGTACAGCACAAAAACAAATGGAATTGTTTGTAATCACACAAAAAAGTTTTATCTGTTGGATTTGTTTTGTTCTCAGGAAATGCTAGTGAATTACTTAAATTGTTCATGAGAAATAAAAGTGCCCTAGCCAACATGTTTTGAGCATGTGTGTCCGAGCTTTCTTCTAAGTGATTTACATTAACTTAGTCCTCACAGCAATAATAAGAAGTGGGCACTTTGCCATCATTTCAGATAGAAGTTAAATAATTTACCTGCCATGGCTGGTAAGTGGGAAGCTAGGTAGCCTGGTTCTGGAATCCAAGTCCTTACCATTCTGAACTGGTATAATTTCAAATTTAAAATTATGGAATTTGTATCTTAAGCCATATAAAAAATGGGTGGGGTGTTTAACAGGAAAGCAGGTCTTCAATGGGAAGTTTCAACATCAATTTATACTTCCTCCAGTGGTGTATGAAATTGTTAGATTCCCTGTATCCTTTCAGTAATGGATAGAATGAATGTAAGCAAATATTTGTCAACTTGATAGGAAAAAAAGAATTGTTGCTTTAATTTGTGTTTTTGTGTTCTAGGGAGTTTGAACATATTTTCATGTTAGTGACTGCTTTCATTTCTTGTTTTAGAAATTGTTTGTTCATGTTCTTTTACCATTTTTTAAACTGATGTCTTATTCATATTGATCTGGAAGATCTTTATATCTGTATCTTTGTTGCTTGGTCAGTCATAGCTTTGAGAGTAGCCTGTATCTCAGTATAGTGAGTTTCTGTCATTTTCCCCTGTATTTCAAAGTTTTTTTTAAAGTATTTAATTTTGTGATAATTGCTACATTAAGGTTCTTGGCTATTTTATATTCACTGTAAAAGGGTCTAGTTTGTCACATTATGACTTTTTACTTGAATTCTACATTGTTCTATATTAATACTGTTACATACCCCCTTCTTTTTTTTTTTTTTTTTTTTGGATCTTTTGTACATTATCCTCTCATGCTTGATTTTAGCATCAGATTTTTAGAAGGATGTATATATAGGTAAAGGAAGTCCTGAGGATCCAGTAGAACTGAAAACTGGCTTAATCTGGAGGGTTGTGTGTATGTATGTCTAAAAGGGTGTGTGTTTTTTAAAGAGATGACATTTTTAATATCGGCTTTATTGCTAAGTTGTCAAGGTTTGACATTAACTCTGTAGTAAGGTTTTCCCTTAAAGATGTACAAATAATTATTTTTATTTTTACTGAATCTTGGTAAAAATTTTCTTCTTTCTAGATTGTGGCATTTTCTTAGAGAGAGAGAGTGGCAGAGAATGTGTGAGAGAGCATGCACATGTGCACACTTAGACGTCATTGCTTTTGGTTTTGTTTTTGTTTTCCTGTGGGCTCTAGGGGTCAAACCCAGGGTCTTGTTCTTCCTGGACAAGTGCTCTACTGCTGAGCTATACCCTTACCCCTGCTTCATGTCACTCCAGGTGAACTGGACTGCATGAAATAATCACACAGACAGAGAAATACTTTTTTCTTTGGGTCCTGTGCCAGCTTCTCTGATCTTAGGGGTCCATGGAAAGAGAGAGAGCATGGGGCATGTGCTGAACCCTTTTATTGGGGATAAGACATCAAATGAGGCAAGGGGTCAGGTGTCAGGGGGTTGGGTCTAGCTTCCTGATGTCTGTTGTCGTAGATGGACTGACATCTAGAAAGGCCATGCCTAACTCTTGAGATGTGTGGGGGTCAAAGGCAGAGCAAGTGTAAAGACCAGAGCGAGTCCCACCCAAACAGAGGGGCAAGACAGGTCAGTCCACTGTGTGCACTCAATGCCCCTAGTTCACACACAGCCCATGGCTGGCTTGCCACAGCTCCACATTTCCATGGCTCAGGGCTAAGGGGTGCTCGGTTCCTATGGGGCAGCTCCCAACATTCTCTAAACTAAAAAAGTAAGAATGGGCCATTCTTCTTTCAGCATGGTTTTTAAATTTCATGGTTTTTTTTGTTTTTGTTTTTTAAATCTGTAGGGGGTTTACCCTGTGCAGAGGTTGGGGCACTTCAGTGAGGAAGCCTTGTGGGTGTGGGTCTAGTGAAGCAGGCACATGACCTTTTTTGGCATGGGCAAGAGGAACAGTCAAATGCTTGCTGATTTACATGTGAGAAGTCTTTTAATTGAGAGATCTTTTTAAGGATCATTTCTCTTTTTTGATGGATAGATTTTTAAAATTAACATATATATCTTTAAAAATCACTGTATGGAATATAAATAGCAATCATGACAATGGATAAGTAAGTAAATGAAATGCCTTGTCAGCCTTATAAAAGGTAATGGTGGGCCAAAGAATGACCCTAAATGGCTCTTGAAACTGTAGTGGGACAAATATAAAAGGGTAGGGTAGCATGTTGATGCTACTTGGTTAAACTGTGTAGCCCAGGTAGCCTGGGTTTGAGTGTTGCCACTCCTGGTAATCAGTTTTGTGACCTTAGGCAAGAACTCAAATATGTTTGTTTGCCTCATTTGGAAGATGCGGTTAATAATTGTATTTTGTAGAGTAGCTGTGAGACATAATCGGGGCTTACTTGTTAGCATAGTGCCTGAAGTTGTCTCAGTAAAGATTACTTCTTAATTACTAACTGAAACATCTCACTGGAGGTCACTCCATTGTTGACTGCTTATGGGTGAAGTATGGATTTCCTGATCTTCTCCAACAAAGACAGACTTCTGTAAGGTGTTCATGTAACCTAGATCTTCCAAAGGTCATCCGCTTCAGCTTCTTGCCCTGAGGGAGATAATTGGCATCTCTATTTTTCAATTATGGAAAATAAATATTTCTCAAGGGCTGTCCTAGGCTGAACACTGGGAGATGAGAAGACAAAACAAAAGGCTTATTCACAGTTTTCTGGCAGCATAATGTAAAGCCTTAAGTGCTGTGATAATGTACAAGGTACTTGATCCATCCAGTGTGGAGCTGAGAAGTGAGCCAGGTTGATTTTTCAAGGTAAACTGCTGTTGTTTTTCTTTTTGCAATTGAGGTGAGATTCATAACATAAAATTAATCATGTAAGTGAAAATTCAGTGGCATCTTGTGTATCTACAGTATTGTGTAAATACTGTATTATGTAGTACCAAACATTTCCATCACCTCAGAAGGAAACTGTGGACCCATTAAGTAGTTGCTTTCCACCTACCTTTCCCTATCCCATGGCAATCAACAGTTTGTAGAGTGAGCCTCTTAGTCGGAGGCTTCTAGGATGTGACAGAAGTAATCCAGGAAAGGATAGAATTCCTATCAGAGGGAAGAACAGACATAGAAGAGAAATATGATGTTGGGGGAAGGGAGCTGTTAGATTGTCAGCTCAGCTTTCCTGGATCCTAGAATGATATCAGTGGGCTTGGGTGGAAAATAGGCAGAGGGGAAGTTGGAATGGTTTTAAATATACCATCTGTAAGTGTTTGTACTTTGTCCTGTGGACCCAGAGGTGACAATCACATGATCAAGTGTGTTTCTAATGAATTATTAGTAGTAGTTCTGTTCAGAAGAGATTGGAGGAGATGGAACTTGGAGTAGTAGATCAGTTATGAAACTGCCTCAGTGGCATAGGCAAGAATTAGTGAGGGCCTGAATCCTTTAGTGCTGGAAGTAAATGGAGAGAAGGGTACCAGAGATCCAAAGTTCTAACTCACTAGTCACACAGCAAACAGATTCTCAAGCCCCTGCCTACTTGTCCTGTGTGATTCCCACTGAGTCCCCTGGGTATCTGATTGGATGTAATTATGTTCTGATGGGGTGAGAGGACACTGCCTACAGCTTCCTATATATTAACAATGTTTTTTAAAAAGCACACTTACTTATAATTAGTTTGGAAGAATGGCTCAATGTTCTGATGATGTTTGGAAAATACCTTAGTTTAACATTATGAAGATAATTTTTAGAAGGTAATTTGTTTTCTTTGACTTTTTAATAGAAAAAGAATAGTAGTACCATGATCTAGGATCTTCCTGCCTACTACTTAGACCCAAACGTTAATATATTGCTGCATTTGCTCTATTTGTATATGTGTATATCAAATTTTATGTACATAGTACACTCATTTTTCACTGAATGATTTGAAGGCAAATCATAGTATTTTATTTCACCGTTAAATACCGTAGTATGCATCACTTAAGAATAATAATCTTCTTAAATATCTTTAATATAATGCTGATATTTGAAATTGGACCTTTTATTTAAAGGTGAGGAAACTCAACAATATGAAAAAGTTGTGTTTTCCAATTTCTCAGGCCCCTTTACCTTGCATTGTACATGGTAACACCAACTTTCAAACTTTAGTAATAATATTAGTTCCTTATTTTTATGATTTTTGTCACATCCATGAAACATTTATAATAATTGCTAATGTGCTTTTAAGTTGATTTATTTAAAAAAAACATATAATACCAATATATTTATTTAGAGAGGAAACTGTGCCAGATGCTGAGTAAAGGGGTTACTGGCAGTCCTCTGCACTGCAGAGAATCTCTCTGATTAGCATCTGGGGAAGGAGCATTAGTAAGGGTAGTGGCAGGTGGGAAGAGAGTGTTGATGCAGCTGCATATGAGTACTTGCGCTGTACTGGTCTTGTCACTAGGTTGAAGCAGGGACCATAGCTCTGGAACAGGCTTTTTGCTTTTATTACTGACTTCATGCCTCTGCAGTTATCCTTGCAGCAGGCTTATACTGAGTGATGTGGCATCTTAGGAGGAAATTCTAGAAGACTGTTACCACATTTGCCTTTGTGCCAGAGAGTTGCCTGCATAGTATTGTATAGACCACACTTAGATGCTCAGTTCTACATTCTGCTACTAAGTGAATATTTTCCTATTTGTAGACTGACTGATTTTTTTAAAAAAATTTCTTTATAGCTAAGAATTATAATTTATCGAAAAATTTTTGAAATAATTATTATTTAGTATTTAAATTATATTTGAACACATTTTTAAAAACACATGTTCTTTATGCGAGACACTGTGTTGCCTGAGGAACAAAACAAAAAATTCATTGTATGTCCATGAGTATTTGAAATTTATTGTTCTTTGAATTTTTTAAATTTAAAATAAATCACCTAAATTTATGTTTAAGAATATAATGTAATTTCTGAATAGGGTATAGCTTATTGAATTATTCAAAATAGCTCATGGTTGTCTAGAGTGGATTATTAGTGTGTCCATTGTTTTGACTGCTAAATAATTCTTCTAGTTTAGAATATTAGGATAATAGCTATTTATTTTCTCAAATTAGTTTTATTAGGAGCTTAAAAAAATAAATGTTTTCTTTAACATGTTTATTCAGTTATTTTGCTTTTCCCTCTGAATATAAAGAAATTTGATGCAATGCTAAAAACATCTTCTTTCATTTTTAAGTATTAATACCACTAAAATAGAGACATTCTGTAGCAAAAAGATCAGGGATGATAGACAAAGTATCAAAAAAATCTTGATTCAGGTGCAGGTAGTGCTACTAAAAATGTCTGTGACTTGAGCAAAGCACTTTATCTCAGAAAGTTTTGAGTTATTTCTCTTGGGGACACTACTTACCTTTCTAACTTACCAGAAATTTTAGGTTCTAAAAAGAATGGAAATATTTTGGAAACTGTTGAACAGAAGGTATAGAAATTTAAGCAATGGTCATTATCTGTCAATTAAAACCATTACATTAATTTTTGTTGGCTATATACAGAACTGCTCTGGTCCAGTTCTGAAAATGAAATGTGTTGCTACATTTTTATGAGGTGAATAGTAAGATTTATTGCTTATAGTGGAATTAAAAGATTTGAATTCTAATTCAAACTGCTCATATTGATTCCATGAGTGGTAAATATGAATACCGCTTTTGTTTTTGCACAATGCAGTTTTGAGTTGGTTAACTGAATAAAGCACAGTTGAGATGGAACAATCCTTGAAATGTGACAAAATACACATTTTTTCCCCCAAGAAATCTTCAGAGTACAGAAGTGAATGAGAACCCTAGACTTAGAGCATTTTGTAAGCCATGGAAAACATTACACTTGCATGTTTGATGAGAAGTTGAAGTATTCTGTGTTTGTTATAAGCTTTTCATTCCATGGCATCATTCACAGCTGTTAATAAGCTCTTTCTACTAGTTGATACTGATAGAATCCTGGCTTATTTTGCTGGGGACATTTCTTTGGAATTCTGTTGAGAACACTGTATCTACATGTGTATTTGCTATTGTATAATTTATTACTATGAGATTAAAAAATTTCAGCAAAGTTGAGTTCCACTAATATTTAAGGCTTTATTTTTATTTATTTATTTTTGGATTTCACACTTTTGTTGCATATCCCTATTTTCTTCTGTCATTCTGGGAATCCAGCCCCTTATGTACTGCTCTCCTTAGATCTAGGGTGAGCCTGGTTTATATTGATAGGTTTTTGTCCACTAGTGCCTAAGATTTAGAAATACTTCTCTGAAGCAAACCCACATAAATATGGTTATCTCATACCAGACAAAGATGCTAAAAACATACATTGGAGAAAAGACAACCTCTTCAACAAAAGGGTGGTGGGAAAACTAGAAATCCATGTGTAGCAAAATGAGATTAAATCTCTCTCTCTAACCCTACGCAAAGCTCAACTCAAACTGGATCAAAGACTTAGGCACTAGAACAGAGACCCTGCGCCTAATACAAGAAAAAGTAGGCCCAAATATTCATCATGTGGGCCTGACTTCCTTAATAGACTCCAAAAGTGTAAGAAGTAAAATCAATAATCAATAATCAAAACTAAATCAAAAATCAAACTAAAAACTCTGCAAAAAAAACAAATCGATAATGTGAAGAGAGAGCCTACAGAGCGGGAGAAAATCTTTACCACATGCACCTCAGATAGAGTGCTAATCTCCAGGGTATATAAAGAACTAAAAAAAAAACTTAACGCCAACCCCCCAAACAACAACAACAAACAAACAAACAAACAAAAACCAAATAACCCAATCAGTATAAGGGCTAAGGAACTGAACAGACATTTCTCAGAAGAAGAAATACATCGATCAACAAATATATGAAAAAATGTTCAATATCAACATCTCTAGCAATTAGAGAAATGCAAATCAAAACTACTTTAAGGTTTCATCTCACTCTATTCAGAATGGCAATTATTAAGAAAACAAGCAATAATAAGTTTTGGTGAGGATGTGGGGAAAAAGGTACACTCATACATTGCTGGTGGGACTGCAAATTGGTGCAACCACTCTGGAAAGCAGTATGGAGATGCCTTAGAAAACTTGGACTGGAACCCCCATTTGACCCAGTTATCCCACTCCCGGCATATACCCAGGGGACTTAAAATCAGCATACTATAGTGATGAATCACATCAATTTTTTTGGGGGGGGGCGGGTATTAGGGATTGAACTTGGGCACTTGGCCACTGAACCATATCCCCAGCCTTATTTTGTATTTTATTTAGAGACAGGGTTTCACTGAGTTGCTTAGCACCTTGCTGTTGTTGAGGCTGGCTTTGAACTCATCATCCTCCTGTCTCATCCTCTGTGCCTGGCCACATCAATGTTTATAGCAGCTCAATTCACAATAGCTAAACTATGGAACCAAGCTAGATACCTTTCAACAGATAAATGGATAAAGAAACTGTGGTATATATACATAATGGAATATTACTCAGCCTTAAACATGAATGAAATTATGGCATTTGCAGGTAAATGGTTGGAGCTGGATGCTGCAGTCTGGCTGGGCACAAAATCACGAGCCACTCAAGCAGGAACAAACTTTATTTTTTGAAACTGCCGCCAGTGCCCCGTAAGCTCCCGGGAAGATTGCCGATGGACGCACGCGGCGTTCTCCCGGATCCCAAGAGGAAGTTCCTCCTCCGGAATTCCCTCCTACCGCACTTCCCCAACCAATGGGAACTCTCCAGGAGTCCCCTAGCAGGTCGAGGTGAACAGCAGGAGTCCAATATCCATGTAAATGCAAATCTTAACATAATCATATCATCTCAATGGCTTGCTGGCATCACCTTTCAACCAAAAATGCCATGCATCATATTACTTGGCTGTGGCTCTTAGCATCTTCCCCCTTCTGTTTAATTAAGCAACAAGCAATGTGGCTAGGGACCGTGCCTGTTAGATTTGTCCAATTCAACATATGGTTCTTACCCGTCATTGGATGAACTGACCTTTAGGCGTCAGCCTCCTGTCTTAGGTTGATACCACTGCAATTGGATCATACCCGTCACTGACTACCGGTCCAGCATATAGTCATACTTGTGGATAGGCCTATGCACCAGTGAGGGGGTGAGGTTCTTTGCCTCACCTCTGTTGGCCCCCCAGATTAGACCATCACTAGTAGAAGGGAGGAGGATACAGAAATGCCACGACACCAAGCCAATTGATGGCTCCTAGGAAAAATTGCATCACTGGTGACACATCAGCAAAGATACACCAGCACTACCATAATTTGCTGCATCAACAGATAGATCACAATGCATACAAGTGATACATATTCCAGGCAAGTTCTGTAAGCAGTTCAAAGTGGAGGAATCTATCAATATGTCCGTTTCCTCCCAAAATAAATCGACTCATTGATTGAGCATTACTTGTTGAGTTATTATTCATTGATGTATCAGTTTATACAGTTTGTTGTGATAATTATCGAAGAAGTTGTAGTTTGGTTTCATCTTTGTCTTCACCGGCACTGGGATGAAAATAGGAATTCTGACAATGATGTTAAAAAAAATATGTAACATTTCAGCAGGTACTAAGAAAACAATTTTCAGAACAATTTACATTATCCTGAACAGAATTATTAAATATAATGAAAAGGAAAGGTGAAAGTAAACAAACAGATCTGTTAACCTGCTTATTTGTACACATATTAAAACAATCCTCAACAGCTGTTTACCCAATTTAAATTAAACCATTAAAATCACATGAATAATAAAAAAAATTTGGATCCATTTATTCATGAGCGTTCCTCATATATGATATATGGACATATGCACATACAGACATACAACACAAAACAGAAGTGTGCACACGTAACATACAACACATAAGACAATAGTAAAGGCCTTGTAGCTTTACCTAGGTGAAATCTCCATTGCAATGTTTAAAAGCTCCACAGTCAAAAAATAAAACTGATCAGAAAAACATTAACCTAGGTCTGTATGAGCTCAAAAATAAAATAGAACTTTATGATGTGGGAAAAAACAATAATAAAATAGATATTGAAAAAAGCATCCTGGTTAATCACTGTCGCAGATGTAAGAATAGCCAAGCTAGAGTTCTGGATATCAGCTGTTATGGATTTGAGTCAAATCATCTTCTTTTTGGTCTGTAGAAATTGTTTTGGTTAATCTCTCTGAAATCCAAATCGGCTGCTGTTCTCCCTGTGGAAACACACAAACAGAGCCCCGACACCAGACAATCACTGGGTCAGGACCTTTCCATTGTCCTGTTAGAATATCCTTCCAAAGTACCTTAGGCTTATGTACATTTTTTGGATACAAATGTCTTTCCGCAGCACTAAGTTCCGCAGCAGTAAGCCCTGATGAATCCAAATTTTAAAAGTTTAGAGTAAAAAGGGTTATTTTAAGTTTATCTTTGGGGGATATATATCCCTTTCCAATTGCCTTCTTTTGTTTTAATAAGTACATTTTAATAGTTTGATGAGCTCTTTCAACTATGCCTTATCCCTGTGGATTGTATGGAATTCCTGTTATGTGAGTAATGCCAAATGATGAGCAAAATTGTTTAAAAGAGGTAGAAGCATAACCAGGACCCTTATCTGTTTTTAACTGTTTTGGAACGCCCACAGTGGCAAAATTTTGTAAGCAATGAGCTATAATATCTTTAGTTTTTTCTCTGGCATGAAGGGAGCCCATCAAAAATCCGGAAGAAGTATCAACTGTAACCTGCAAATATTTTAATTTTCCAAATTCTGGCAAGTGTGTGACATCCATCTGCCAAATATGGTTAGGTATCAGTCCTCTATGATTGACTCCAAGATTAACTTGTGGTAAAAATGTCACACAATTTTGACATTGTTTTATTATATGTCTGGCTTGTTCTGTAGTTATTTTAAAATGCTTTTGTAAAGTATTAGCATTGACATGGAACCTTTTATGAAAATTTATAGCTTCTTCTATTGTGGAGAAAATATGTATGTCATGTGTAGATTTATATGCTAATTCATTGCCCAAACTAAGGGCTCCAGGCAATCCTGTATGTGCCCTGATATGTCCTATAAAGAATGGATCTTTTCTGTCCCAGATTAATTAGGCTTTGTATAGTGGAAAACAGAGAGAAAACAGTAGAAGAAGGGAAAATCCTACCAGCATCTTCAAGGGATACTATAGCATTAACTACATACTGACTATCAGAAAATAAATTAAATACAGAATCTTTAAACATCATAAAAGCTTGTAATACTGCATTAAGCTCTACCTTTTGAGCTGATTGTTTGGGTACTAAAAATGTAAAAGTTTGATCAGGGGTAACTACTGCTGCTGTACCATTATTTGACCCATCAGTGAATATATTTGGAGCATTCATGATAGGGGTTTTTCTTGTCATTTTTGGAAAAACTACAGGATGCTTAGACCAAAAAGACAACAAAGGATTAGATGGTAAGTGATTATCAAATGAAACATTAGATTTATACATGATTATTGCCCAAGTATTTAACTCATTAGCTAACTCATCAATTTGATCCATAGTATATGGAGTAATAATTTTATTGGGAGAAATCCCAAACACTCCCTTTGCTGCTTTTATTCCTTTGAGTATTAATTGTCCTACAGGCTCAGGATATCTAGTAAGAATAGTGTTAGGAGAATAAGATAAATGTATCCACAATAATGGACCTTCTTGCCAAAATACTCCTGTAGGAATATTTTTTGTTGGTAGTACAATAAATAATAAAGGCAAACTTATATGAATTCTATCCAAATGCATATTTTCCATGTATGTTTCAATGATTTTTAATGCCTTTCTTGCTTCAGGCGTTAACATGCGGGGTGAATTTGGATCTGATGGACCTTTTAGGGTATCAAATAAAGGTCCTAGCTCTCCTGTTGGTATGCCTAGATAAGGCCTTATCCAATTTATGTCTCCCAATAACTTTTGAAAGTCGTTAAGTGATTTGAGTTGATCTACTCGTATTTGAATTTTTGGTGGACGGACCATGGTTGAGGATAATAGAACTCCTAAATAATTAATTGGAAGATTTAATTGTACTTTATCTATTGCTATCTCTAGATTATAATTTTTTAATAAATTTGTAAGTGTGGCATAACATTCTAGCAATGTGTTTTTATCTTTATATGCCAATAACACATCATCCATATAGTGAAATATTTGTAGTTCAGGATTTTGATTTCTAAGTGGCTGGATTGCTTTGTTAACATAAATTTGACACATAGTTGGACTATTAGCCATCCCTTGAGGGAGTACTTTCCATTCAGATCTCTGATCAGGACCTTCATGATTTAGTGCAGGGATAGTAAATGCAAAACGTGGACTATCCTCAGGATGAATTGGAATTGAAAAAAACCAATCTTTAATATCTATAGCTCAAACATACCAGGTTTTTGGTAAAGCAGACAATTGGGGAATCCCTGATTGAGCAGGTCCCATAATAACCATCTCATTATTAATGGCTCTTAAATCTTGCAATAATCTCCATTTACCAGATTTCTTTTTAATGACAAAAATGGGAGTGTTATGGTGAGATACAGAAGGTTGTATATGTCCCCCCGCTAATTGTTGTTTGACCAGGTCATGGGCTACTTGTATCTTTTCTTTAGTCAGGGGCCACTGAGGAATCCACACTGGTCTTTCTGATTTCCAAGTAATTTTGATTGTCTCAGTGGCCCTTTCTGAAAACCCAATCCATGTCTATTTATTTCTTGATATATTTGAATTGGTGCTGTTATACCTTGTTCTTGTTCTCTTAATCTTTTTTCTTTCCTAAAGCCTTGTCTAGCCCTAGTAGTGGGCGCGTTAGGACTGATGTTATTTGTTAATGTCAAACCTAATTGATCTAGGACATCTCGTCCCCATAAATTTATAGGAAGATGATCCAATACATAGGGTTGTATAGTTCCTTCACATCCTTCAGGATCCTTCCAATCTAATACCATTGCACTTCTATGGGGATTAGTCGCCCCTCCTAGGCCTCGAAGCGTTTGAGTGGCTTGTTGTAATGGCTAATGTTTTGGCCATTCTTGACGAGATATGATGCTAAGGTCAGCACCTGTGTCCAGTAGCCCATTAAATTCATGTCCTTGAATATTTAGTTTTAGCATTGGGCGAGAATCTAAATTTAAAGACAGCATAGCCCAATCTACACCTGTGGAGCCTAATCCCCTGGAACCTCTTTCTACAGTACGGCTGGAAAATTTATCATGTAGGCTGGGTATTATTAATAACTGTGCAATTCTATCTCCTGGTGAAATTACTGATATACCTCTTGGAGAACTAGCTATAATTTTTATTTCACCTTCATAATCGGGATCAATTACCCCAGGACTTATCATAAGTCCTTTTAGTGTAGAAGAACTACGTCCCAATAATAAGCCTACTGTTCCTTGGGGAAGAGGTCCTTTTACTCCTGTGGGAATGATTTGAACTCCCATCTCTGGAGTTAGTACTGCTCTGGCAGAGGCGCAGATGTCCAGCCCTGCGCTCCCTCTAGTTTGTCTGATGAGGGATTTAATGGATAATGTGTCCTGGGCACTACCCTGATGGTGTTGCTGGGTTCCTCCACTGCCCTGTATATTTGTGGTTTTGGGCCCCGGAGCATTGGGCCCTCCAGTCCGTTTTTTGGCAATGGAGCCTGATGCCTTTCTCCACGATATCGTGGGTAAACACTTGGTCCTTGTCCGTTTTTTGATAACGGAATACCCTCTATGGTGGTTTGAGAACGGCATTCATTAGCCCACTGTCTCCCTCTACAGCATCGTGGGCAAATACCCGGTATTCTATTCCTTTGATACCTAGCTTTGTTAAACCCTCCTCCTATGGGGCAACTCCTTTTAAAATATCCTGTTTGATCACAATTATAGCATGTTTTTGGCCTGGCATCTAAAGCCTGTTGTACTGCTGCCAAGACTTGCCCTTGTTCATTAATGTCTCTACATAATTTAATATATGTGTTTAAATCTTCATGTCTCCATGGTCTAATGACCTCTCTGCAGCAACGATTTGCTTGGTCATAAGCCAGTTGTTTTATAAATGGCATTGCCTGTTCTGTATCCCCAAATATTCTAGAAGCTGTTTGAATAAGCCTATCTACAAGTTCAGCGTAAGGTTCATTAGTTCCTTGTATTACCTTAGATAATTGTCCTTGTAAATCTCCATGCCCCTGTAAAGTTTTCCATGCCCTAACCGCATCTACAGCAATTTGTGCGTATACAACAGGATCATATTCAATTTGTTGCCGTTGACCCTCATAAGGTCCTTTTCCTAACAACATTTCTAGATTTCTTTGAGGGTCACCGGCTGCTGCATTTCGCCTAGCTGTCTCCGTGCAAAATTCCTCATTGGCAACCTCCCATAACAAATATTGTCCTCCATTTAGCACAGATCGACACATGTTAGCCCAATCTGCTGGTGTCATGTCCAAGTTGGTAACAGATTCGACCATACTTATGGTAAAGGGTGCTTGCGGACCATAGGTTGTTACAGCCTCCTTTAATTGCTTCACTGTTTTAAAATCTAAAGCACGGTGAATTCGTTGCCCTCCTGCCTGTTCAAGTACAGGGCATGCTAATCTTTGAGGTCCTGCCTCGGGATTCCGTCCATCAACTATGGGAGTTGAGGGCCGCTCAGCTGTAGATGGAGCTGTTGGTTGAATTATGCCCTCTGGTGATAGAACGGAATTAGTAGCAGCCTCCTGTTGTAACTCCCCCCCTGATGGTTGTTTTTCCTCTAAGCTTTCTTCTTTTAAATTTTCCTCTGTCTGACTAGCTCGAGAGACCTTCTCTTTTGCTTGACCTAACATTGTTTTCTACCATAGTCTGGACCTCTAACAATTTACTTAACAGTCTTTCGGTTTGTTTTTTACTAGTTTCAATCTACTATAAAGGTAACGCAACCCAATAAGAGCATAACACAAAACCGAAACAGAATGAAACAAAAACGGAACAAAAAAATCGCTGTATCAATTTTCTCTTTCTCAGGGCCGAACAACTGCAAACCTTGAGCCAACCATTTTTCCCAGTTTGCCTGAGAAAATTCTAGGGATAGGCAGCTTGAAACAAAAACAAAATAAATCAAAACAAGTACACATTTTTTTTTGAAATGGTCACCCATTCTCTCGCCTTCCCTCAGGGGCGAGCAATTTTACTCACCTCCAAGCTTCAGGCGTCCCCCGCACGGGCCACCAATTGCCGCAGTCTGGCTGGGCACAAAATCACGAGCCACTCAAGCAGGAACAAACTTTATTTTTTGAAACTGCCGCCAATGCCCCGTAAGCTCCCGGGAAGATTGCCGATCGATGGATGCACGCGGCATTCTCCCGGATCCCAAGAGGAAGTTCCTCTTCCGGAATTCCCTCCTACCACACTTCCCCAACCAATGGGAACTCTCCAGGAGTCCCCTAGCAGGTCGAGGTGAACAGCAGGAGTCCAATATCCATGTGAATGCAAATCTTAACATAATCATATCATCTCAATGGCTTGCTGGCATCACCTTTAAACCAAAAATGCCATGCATCCTATTACTTGGCTGTGGCTCTTAGCACCTGGAGAATATTATGCTAAGTGAAATAAGCCAAACCCCAAAAAATCAAAGGCCGAATGCTTTCTCTGATAAGCAGATGCTTATCCATAGTGAGGGGGCAGGTAGGGAAGAATGGAGGAACTTTGGGCAGAGGGGAGTGAGGGGAGGGTGGGGATGTGGAGGTGGGAAAGACAGTGGAATGAGATGGACATTATTTCCCTCTCTATATATGTACGACTACACGACTGGTGTGATTCTGCATCATGTACAGTCATAGAAATGAGAAGTTGTGCTGTATTTGTGTACAATGTGTCAAAATACTGTCATGTATAACTAATTAGAACAAATTTTAAAAAATAAATAAATGAAAAAGAAAGAAATACTTCTCTGAGTTGGTAAAGGTTACTGGAGGCTAACAAATGTATTTATGATCCATTATATTTTATCTTCATTCAACAAATATGCATTTAGCACCTACTATATGCCAAGTACCTTTTCTTTTCTTTTTCTCCTCCCTGCCTTCTTTCCTCCTCCTTCCCACCCTTCATCTCCCTTTCTCCCTCCTTCCCTCCCTCCTTCCTTCCTTCCGTAGGAATGTGGGGTGTGGACTCTTTTATACTAAAGCCAGTCAGCTGATCCCTCTTCTTTAAGAGGCCTGCCATTCTGGTAACAGGGTTATACCCTTAGTTGTAGTTTTTCTTAGTGATCCTTGAGTGGAATAGCCTGTATATTACCTAGTTTTCATTTGGCCCCTTTACCTCCTCTAATCTTTGTATATAGAATCAAATGAGTTTGTACTGTGAAATTGTCACTGGCTTAGAGTTCTTTTTTGTTTTTTTCCTTCTGAATTTCCCAGGCATTATGATTTGGCACTAAAGTGGCACTAACCTTTATTTCTACTCTCATGTATCATTCTTCCTTAAAGGTTCAATCTCTTGATATGACTAGAAAACAGACTAAAAAAAAGTGATTATAGAAATATTTTCTTTTTTTTTAAACAAGGAAAAGCTTCAGCTTACTTTTAAACTATCTTTTCAATTTATATAATTTTATTTCCTTTCCAATTTTAAAAACAACCTTACATTTTATTTTTTAAGATATTTTAATATTAGATTTTTAGAACTTTGGATTGGAAGTGACCTTAAAGTTTTCTCTATTTGTTTATTTTTATGTGGTGCTGAGGATTGAACCCAGTGCCTTGCACATGCGAGGCAGGTGCTCTACCACTGAGTTATAGCCCCAGCCCTTACCTTAAAGTTTTCTAGAGCAGTGGCTGGATGACCTTTAAGCTCTTTTTACTACAACCCACAGTGAGAAATAATTTTCTTTAGTGATCCACAGATGTAATAGGCAGAATTCTAGAAATGACCTTTTGTGATTTTTTTAACCCTAATTTCCAGGACTTTATAATGAGAAAATATGCCCATGATTATGTCATAATCAATGACAAACAAAATTTTGCACAGATAATAAAGTTTTCCAATCACTTGACTTTAAGGTAGTAAAAAGGGACATTATTCTAGGTGGGTCGATTCTAATGACACACCCTTTTAAAGACCACAGATTTTTCTCTGGCTTGAAGCAGACCTGCGCAAATTTAAGAGATTTAAATTTAAGAAGGTCTTGTCCTGTTGTTCGGGTTGAAGGTGGATGGGACCACGTGAGAAGGAATGTGAGTGGCCTTAAACAGCTGAGAGAGTCTCCTGTCACACAGCCAGTAGGAACTATGGACCTCAGTCCCCCCCACTGCAGGGAACTGCTTTCTGTCTACAACCTGAAGGATCCTGAAAGCAAAATTTTCTTCAGCCAACAGTCCAGGCTGGCTGGACCCTGATTTTTGTCCTTGAGAAACCAGACCCTACGCAGACAATGTAGTCAGTCCCACCTGGACTTCTGATCTACAGAACTGTGAACTTACTGATAGTTGTTTTTAAGCTTCTACATTTGTAGTGATTTGTACCCGAGTGTCATAGATTTGTACCTGAGAGAAAATTAATATAAAAGGCCACTTTGTAAGAATATGAAGAAATTCTATAAGGAAATGAAAATCTTATAAGTAAAAAAAATAGAATAAAATATATAGGCATAATCTGATAAATGAAAAACATTCACAAAGGAGAAGACTGGAAGAAGATATAAAAAATGATCACAGTTATGAAGATGTGGAAGATTTATGAAAAAATTTTAAATTTCCCATTTCTTTGTTATATTACTTTTTGTAATTAAAATGGAGTTGTATTAATTTAATAAACTTTCCTATAAAACTAACAGCTTAATATTACTTAGAAATTTATGACTTAAAACATATAGATTCATAGGTATAAAAGACTTGTTAGCAAGCATTGGGTGTGATAAACATTTATATGTTTTCCTTTTGCTTAATTAATATATCACTAATATAATTGGTATCAAGAGCCCCCAAATCCTGCATTCCTTAACATTGTCCAGTTAACTAGTTTACAGAAATAACTTTTGCTGCCCCATGTTGGTTGGGGGATGCACAGACCTGAACATTTTTTGACTAGAAATTCTGTGTAGAGGTATGAAGTAGTTGGAAAGGTAGTTTCAAGTTGCTGGTGTATGGCCTTTAAAAAAAGATGTGTGAAAGAACTGAAAGAACTTGTGCCTGTTATTGCTTATAGCCACATTAAGTAATTTAATTTAACCTTAATGAAAGAACTGTATTGTAAGGCCCTGTAAGTTAAGCTTTATTAATCAGAATCTTTTCTGTATACCCATTGAGGAAATAGAATAGCAAGTACTTAATTGCTTAGATCTAATTGCATTCCTGCTATCGAACTGTTTTGATAGCATGGGAAAGGGTGAGTCAGGAAAGAGGAAGGAACTACACTTAGGACCCATTATAAATACTTTTGGGTGTGGTGGTGTGTTTGTGTGTACCTAAGAAAATTCAATGTCTCATTTGATGCGATGAGGCTGTCACATAGTTGTTGTTGGTTCTAACCTAAAAGATAAACTTCCTGTGGCTGCTCCTGACTGCTTAGAATGAAAGATATGCCTTGTAGAAGACCACAATTAGGGAAGGAATACATTTGCACTCTGAAGACGAAACCCTGGTTTATAGTCATTTTTTGCATGAAACTGATTACTAAAACTTAACATTCCTAACCACATACTATTTACTATTGCTTCCCAGTGTTTCTGGGTATAACATTGGTTTAGTTAAATAGATATTGTTGGAAAAAAATGTTTGAAATACATGTTTACAAATTATAAATCATTTTAAAACACAAAGTGAACTTTATAAAGGACAGAATTTTGGAAACTTCCCGAAATGCCTCTCATTTCTACCTAATTTACAATTTAAAAATTTTGCCAACCATCCTAGTTGTATTCTTGTAAGCGACCCTTTCTATCAGTAGTTTCCCCATTTGATATCACTTTAGCACAGATGGTAGGCCCTGTGGTTCTTTGAAGGGACACAGAGATGTTGATGGGTAAGGTATAAGTGCTGAGGCTTAGTAGAGGACAGATTTTTGTCATGCAGAAATCAAAGTGCTGTTTCCCTTGCCTGCTGGATTGGAGATGAGTTGTAAACAGCAGGCTTTTTGCCTCACCTTTTGACTCATTGTTTGTCCTGAGAGTGAGTCTCCCTTACATTTCTCCCCTAGGTTCTTTATTGTGCTCACTGTCCTCTCAGCTCTATTTGGTGCATCACTGGGTTAGCAAGTTACTGCATTTTCTTTTCTGTAAAGGAGCAACTTATTATTCCCCCCGGCCCCCTGAAATACCAGAATGGAGGTCTTTAAATTGGTTCTTATGATTTCCCTTGGCCAATGCTATCATAGATTTGTACCCGAGTGTTAGAGCATGTTTAGTTTATAAAGATACAAAGTATATCTTATGTACTTAAAGTGATTTAATTTATATACAATGTTACAGGAATATAAATACTGTGAAGATAGTTTAGATTAATAAATCTAAGCACATGCTTTCTAGCATGCTGGTTACTGTTACTGGTTGTCCCTGTTACCCCAACTGAAATCTAGTCAATCATCAGAAAAACTGGAAAAGACCATTCTAGATGAGCCAGCTTGTTAGTTGACTGTAGATGCATGTGTGAATGTATAAGCCAAGTAGAGATTTCTGAGCCTGGCCCAGCCTAGTAGAACTACCTGCCAGTAAACTCATGAAAAATAATAAATGTTAGCTGTTTTAATCACTATGAATTAGTTTTTTGGTAATAGGTAACTGATTCATTATCACATGGTAATGCCTTTGGTTTTTTAAATGAATATTTCTAATTTTTTCTTTGACTAGTAATAATTTCAGGCAGAGCAAATAGCATGTTAAAAGATCTTGAGATGAGGTCTTATTTGTTGTCTTCATGTTTTAGAGACAGGGGGCCATTAAGATTGAAATGAGCAGGGGGAGAAAACAGAAGATTGTATCAATGATCTCTAGGGATCTGAGTTAAGTATGGGTAAGGACTTTGCGTTGTGTTTGGATGCCAGTCTAAGAATATAGGATACAGGTGCTTTTTTTTTTTTTTTTTTTAAACATTTCTACAAACATTTCTATAATTTGTGTTTATTTGCTTTCTTTCTTTTCTTTCTTTCTTGGGATTGAACTCGAGGCCAATCAACCACTGAGCCACACATTCCCAGTTCTATTTTGTGTTTTATTTAGAGACAGGGTCTCATTGAGTTGTTAAACACCCCCAATTGCTGAAGCTGGCTTTGAGCCTGTGATCCTTCTGTCTCAGCCACCCAAGCCACTGGAATTACAGGTGTGCGCCACCGCACCCAGCTTTTTATTTGCTTTCTTATTATTAGGTTTAGGTTAAACATTTATGGCAAGAACACTAACTACCATAGAGTTTTAAACAAAGGAGTGACATGATTTAACTTAGGTTTTTTTTAAAAAAATATATTCTTACTGAAGAGAGAATAAACTGTAGGGTGGTGCAAGGGTAGAATAGAAGCAATGAGACCAGTTAATAGATAAGTAGTCCACAGTGTCTAAACTAGGAAAACAATATGAACTATAACAATTCTTATTGCGATTGACTAGTATAAATTAAATTTATCTAGGTTATTTAAAAAAACCTTTCATTTGTATTTGTATACATTGATTTGAGAAATAATCAAAATTCAATATAATATACTCATGAACCTATTTAAAAACTCATCTTTCCCTCAAAACATTAATGAGAATCTAGGAGAGATGTGGGAAGGGAATAACAAATTACCAAATGTTTGAGGCAGTGTTATCTCTATGTTATTGGAAAAGTCTAAGTGAATTGTTTGTGGATTGGATCTCTAAGTGTGGCTTGGCTTTTGTTTGAGTGCTGTGGCTGGCACTCCACTTGCTGTGTGGTCTTCATTTCTAAAAGTGTTTCTTTCATTTTAAGTTAAAGGATATGATTGGAAGTTTAAAGTATAGGTAGAAATACAAGTATCTTAATTTATGACACTAATTATATAAATATGTGTAAAGTAATAGACTAACAAGTTTTAAATACGGAGAAAGTACTATGCAATTTAGTGTTAAGTAAAAGTTATTAGAAAGAGTGTAACATAAAATTTAAATTTTGACCTAAAAAAACATTTTTTTTTCTCTAATATATACATTTATAAGTCTGGATGAAATATCCCACTCTTTTAAATCTGTTTATAATATAGAAATGGTTTCCAAATACAGCATTGCTGCACTCAAAAAGGACCGAAATCTTTTGAGACATTATGCTTATTATTAAATGTTTTTCATATTCTTGAATCCCCCCCCCCAAAAAAAAATGATGGATATGATATACTCTTAGACCTATTACACCATGTGGGTATCACAAGTCAATGCTTGATAACCAGAGAAAGTTAGTGCCTGTTCCAGTATCTAGCCCTGCAGAAGCAGAGATCATGAGCCCTGTCATCATCAGTATAAGCATTTATTTACTGAAATTAGGATAATCACATCAATATAAGTAGCTATAATCCTATAAAAATCAAATAAAGATGTTAAACTTCAAATTCCATAATTTCTCAAATGTAGAAAATAGTATTTGAAAGCAGGTTGAATTCTTCAGCATTCTATCCTGTTCTGTACAAAATATTTTATTTTAATTGTATAGTATAATGATTTTTACAGTAGTTTGATATAATTAAGAATCTGAGATAAAAATAAAATATTTAAAGCATATAAGTAATATGAAAACTACCGATTATGCCAGATTCAATTTATTCTTCATACACAGTATTCCCCTCTTTTCTGTGGTCTTATTTTCCATGGTTTCAATTATCTGCAATCAACCACATCTAAAAATATTAAATGGTAAATTGGAACAGACAATTCAGAAGGTTTAGATTGCATGTCATTCTGAGTAGCAGGATGAAATCTTGTGCCCTCCTGCTCCATTCCATCTGAGAAGTGAGTCATTCCTTTGTCTGCTGTATCCACACTGTGTTTGCTAACCGCCTATTAGTTCTTAGTAGCCATCTATGTTATCAGAATTAACTGATGTGGTATTGTGGTGCTTGTATTAAAGTAAACCCTTATTTTAGCTAGTAAATTCTTATTGCGAGTGTACAAGATTGATAATGCTGGCAATTCAGATATGCAAAAGAGAAACTGTAAAGTGCTTCCTTTACATGGAGAGGTTAAAGTTATCAAGTTAATAAGGAGAGAAAAAAATTGTATGCTGAGATTGCTTAGATCTAAGGTCAAAGTGTATCTTGTATCTGTAAACTTGTCAAGAAGGAAAAAAAATCCGTGTCATGAACAGTCAGTACATACAGTAAGATATTTTGAGAGAGCTCATTCACAAAACTTTATTATAATAGTTATGATTATTCTATTTGATTAAAGTCATTTAGGTTAATCTTTTACTGTTTCCTCATTTATAAATTAAACTCTATCACAGGTATGTATACAGAGGAAAGAGCAGTACATTTAGAGTTTGGTACAATCTGTGCTTTCAGGCATCTACTGGGAGCCTTGGAATGTGTTCCCATGAAGAAGGTGGGATACTGTGGAGTTACTTGGCTTTGTAAATGTGATATGATACATTCAAAATTGCCATTTAAGAATGATTAAATATTTCTAAACATGAAAATTAAACTGGCTAACTAATTCAGGAATCTAATGTTAATTTCAAA